>NW_024412397.1:25716668-25743406 GCF_014898765.1 Herpailurus yagouaroundi
TTTGCCATTTCTCGGTAGGCCTTTGTTGTAAATATTGGAATTCCTTAAGGCTTGCTCCTGAGGCCCTACTCTCTTTTCGCTTAAACTCTCACCTCACGGGGCACCTGGGTGGCTCAGTCAGTTAAGCACCCGACTTCGGCTCAGGTCCTGATCTCACAGTTCGTGAGTTCAAGCCCCGCGTTGGGTCCTGTGCTGACAGCTCGGAGCCTGGAGCCTGCTTTGGATTCTGTGTCTCCGTCTCTCTCTGTCCCTCCCTTGCTCACACTCTGTCTCTGTCTCAAACATAAAAAATAAACATTAAAAGAAATTTTAAAAACCTCTTACCTCAGGCATTTCCATCTCCTTTTATGACTTTACACGCCATCCATGTGTCAGTACGTCTCAAGTTGGTAACTCCAGCTGCACTTGTGAGCTCCAGCCCCACACTGTCAGCTGCCCTAGTGTTAACATCACTGCACTCACACCTCTCCTGCCCCGTCTCCCAGGCCAACTCTTAGCCCTTCTGCACAAACCTTGTCTTTTTGTCTCCTCCTTCTCGGCAAGTGGTGTCTCTAGCCGTCAAGCTCGTCCCATGAGAATCCTCAGCATTTGCGTTCTCTCGCCCCCCGCATCCATCCTCACTCTGTCCATTTCAGTTCTGTATCCAGAATGTACACGGAACGTGTCCTCTCTTCCTCTGTGCCTGCTGCCAGCCGTGCCAGCTCACACCACCCTCACCTCCCACGCAGATGGCGAGAACCTGCCACCTGGTTTCCTCGAGCCTCACTACACAGCCCCCCGGCCCCCCCGGCCCGTCCCCCCCCCCCCCCCCCCCGAGCAAGCGCCTGCAGAGACCCAAAGCCACATTCCAGCTCTGCTTGTTCAGATCCCTGTGGCGCCTTCCCTCTGCCCTCAGGGTGGCACGTTCCCTAGCCACACCAACTGCCTTTCTTTTCCAGGATTCGCTGGCCCCTTTTCCGTCTTAGAGCTTTTTACATGTTCTTTCCTGTTCAGAATAGTTCCCTACTCTGTATTTCCTATGCTTGTTACTTCCTTACAGAGGTTTGTCCCTTAACCCCAAATCCATTGTTATATTTAATATTATGTTTCCCCTCACATACGTGCTCTTTTTCTCTCTTAGAGTAGACTGTAAGCTTCAGGAGGACAGAAAATGTGTGCTTTTTTGAATCCACTTACCACTAGCGCCTCATGTGATACTTAGTCCACAATAGGTGCTTCGTATTTACCTGGAAGGGATGATTTTAGTTTATTATAATGAACTTTTTGCAGACTTGCCCCGTCTAATAACGGCTCCCTTCTCAGAGATTACTTGGGAGAAGCAGTAAGGTGGCAGTCCTATTAAAATGCCACTACCTCTTCAAAAAAGCATTCAGGGTAGCATCATTAGATAATGAAGTATTCTGGTTGTAGTTTCCCTAGTTCTGTAGTAAAACTGCCTGGCATGTATGGGATTGCATTGCTTTCCTCTCTCTTTTCCTCAAACATCTTATAAGCTTTCTACTCTTTGGATTTACGTAGTAAACCACCACCATCCAAGCAGTATCAACATGCTTTGAAAGATGCCTCATAAAAATGCAAAAATAATATTTTCTCTCGTGGCTCGAGCTGAGCAGAAGAAACTCAGAGGGCAAAGTAAAATTATTTTACGTGAAATTTTGCCTCTTAAAATTGAAACACAATGCTATAAGATAACTGGAAAATCGAGTAGTTTGAACAAGCTCTATCACCACCCTCCACCCCAGAAGTTTTTCTTTGATACACTAAATTATGGAAGCTGGTGGCTACAGTAATAGTAATAGAGTGAAGATTCAGAAATGTGGATAAGAAATAAAGTATATCCCAGTAAGTATTAAAAATTCTATTTAACTTCCTTTTTAATTCAAAACTATTTGGTAGGCAAGCAAGCAAAGGTTACACTATACCTAATCAGAAATGTTTTTAAAAAATGTTTTTGGTGTGTTCCACCTATGAATATTGGTAGTATTTATTGATAGACCAACAGTAGCATTAAAACCCCATTCAAAACAGATGCTACACTAGCCTGCCATGGTCATCTGCCCTGAACCGTCACTTAGTTGTACAATTTGTTGTCCAGAGGGAAGAAATTTATTTATTTATTTTTAATTTTTTTTTTTTAACATTTATTTATTTTTGAGAGAGACAGAGACAGAATGCGAGTGGGTTAGGGGCAGAGAGAGAGGGAGACATGGAATCCGAAGCAGGCTCCAGGCTCCGAGCTGTCAGCACCAGAGCCCGACGCGGGGCTTGAACCCGTGAGCTGTGAGACCATGACCCGAGCTGAAGTCGGACACTCAACCGGCTGAGCCACCCAGGCGCCCCCAGAGGGAAGAAATTTAGATGAAATCAATAATTAAAACATAAAAGATACTTATTCTGGGAGATGGATGCAATGAGAATTTGGGCATATGAAACCAAACTTAGAAAGAAATAATAGAATCGTAGGGAAAACCAATATGAGATTCATACTTGATTCAAAAAAGTGGTCATCTTTTTTTCCCTGCCCAATGCTCTCAGGTATAGAGAGCATTGGTAGAGGAGGCACCCAGATCATAGCCATGTATTTGTGGTGTATAGGTATAACCAGAGTTCCTGAAGGTGAACGCGTTAGATAACAAATTACAATTTCTCGTGCAGGTTACACTGTGTTTGGAGTGGGTACAGAATTCCCCTAGCTGGATGCTCTTCCCCTGCGGCCGCCATTTGCAGGGGATCCCATGTGCATATTCAGACACGCAGACTTGCATAACTGCTTATTATAGAAATATTCTTGGTCACTAAATGTCCAACAGACTTAAACTTACAGGGTTTCCCATATATGGAAGAAAAGTGATTTCCACCCAGTCTCCATGCCCTGGCATGTCACGATGCCAACCCTTACATATTTTTGACTTCTAGAATTTAAATAGGTGGTGATGTAAATCAGAGTTCATGTTTTACCTACTGACACTGAGTAACCCAGTCATCGTGATGTGCTTTTCAATGTGGCTGCACAGTGGGAGGGGCACTTATGCTAAGCTCATCCCTCTAAGTTAGATTGACAACAAAAGGATTTATTTCTATCTTATAAAAGATGAGGAAGCAGAGAAGACTATAGAGAAGTTACATGGTTTGGCAGAGATCACACAACAAAGCGGAAGTAGAATCTAAGTGTCTTTAAGGGTCTCAGCTATGATCAGAGTTTCGTCTTTACTGGATAATACAGCGTGAGAAAGTGAGATAAACCCATCTCACCATACATGTGCGGAATGAATTACTCTCAGTAGATAGCTTCTTCTATTTTTTAAATATCCTTCATTCACTCCTGTTAACATTTTCAATCTCCACCCTACGTATTTGAGCTGTAATGGGAACTGAAGAGTCCCTAATTTTTCCACGTGCATTCTTACACGTGCATTCTTACATTGATCTAAACTAGAATCAGATGTGTTCCAACAGGCCACTTGTTTTGTACAATGGTTCTACGAAGTAGCTGTCTATAAGAGGCAGTTCATTAAAAATTAATTTTTAAATGAACTTGAGATGTATGGTATAGATTTTCTAAAGGCTGCATATTGGAGCATGCATATAAAATATTTTCCTTGCCCAGTAGTGCTAATAGTAGCTAATATTTATTGAGCTCTTGCTCTGTAACAGACACTGTTCTAATTATTAACTATTTTTATTTTAATCCTCAAGGCAGCTCTATGAGATAGTTAATATTATTATCCCCATTTGATACACAAGGGAAATGATGCGTGGAGCGATTTAATCCTTGCTAGAAGATGGTAAAGCCAGTATTGAAACCCAAATATACTGGCTCTAACTTTTCTTTTTTTTTTTTTAATTTTTGAGAGAGATTCAGAGTGCAGGTTGGGGAGGGACGGAGAGAGAAGGAGACGCAGAATGTGAAGCAGGCTCCAGACTGTCAGCATAGAGCCCGACGTGGGGCTTGAACCCACGAACCGTGAGATCATGACCTGAGCTGAAGCTGGATGCTTAACCAGCTGAGCCCCCCAGGCACCCCTGAAAGCCCCACTTCTAATCTTTTACTGCCTCCCATCAAGCCTTTTAACAACAGTATGATTTTATTAAGTAACTTTGCCTTTGAAATTATTTTGACCTATCTTAGGACCTACTACAAATCTGATATTCTGTGATGATTATATATTTTCAGCTAATTGTGTTTAAGTTCTTGAACTTCTGTTCTCTATACACTCAACAGTTTCACTTGAGGTACTTTATAAAACAGGCTAAAATTTAAAATTGAAGTGTAGACTATAGATACAGAAATTCAAAACTGTATTTCTTGGTTCTTTAAATTCTGTGTATGTACCATTTAGTCTGGTTGCTACTCTCTAAACATGTAGTGTCTCTTAGTTTCCAAAGCTACTAATCCTTACAAAAACCCTTAGACATCTCAGATGTCTAAGTTTGGTGTTAATTTTGATATGGATTTGTTTTTTTTTTTTTTTTCCTTCTCAAAGTGATAATAGATACAAGCTGTTCTCAAAAGGTCTTTAATCAGATTTCACAAAGCAAACATGTATAGGCAGATTTTCAAAGTAACCCAAAGGATCCGTTGTGCATTTTACTTGCCACTGGGAAAATTAAGAACAATTATCAACCGAATATAATTTCTGATAGTGACTAAAAGTCTTACAGCTTCTTTGTCATTCTGTTTAATGACTAAAAATTGTGCTGCTCTTCTAACATTAAAAAGGCAAATAAGCAGAAGCTTTCCTGGGGATTTAGAAGTAGAGTTACATATAGACGTGTGTGTGTGTGTGTGTGTGTGTGTGTGTGTGTGTGTGCGCGCGCGCGCGCGCACTAGTATAGATAACATTTATATAGAGTTTTGAAGTATTAAGCTTGTTCTTGTTGTACCTCTCATTGACACGAATAATTTCTTATGTGCATTTATTTTCAAGTAGCACACAGTATAAACCAGTAGTAAATTCAAGTCCCTGTTACTCTTGACAGTAGAAATTTTAAGAGTTTAATGTAGTCTGCATCCTGGCACACGGGGCTCGTGACAGTATTGGGAATCTGGCAGAGAGAGCAATTTCTGTCTTGTGAAGGTAGATCCACCTTTTAGGATTCATGTCCCATCCTTCAGTCCTAAACTTCCTAAACATTTAAAGGTAGCAGTGGAACTACCTATAATGATACTTTAGTATCTTTTCTGTAAAATGTTAGATAGTAACAGAGATGTTAACAAATCAGTCTAAAACCAGGGAATAAATAGCTGCAGGTGTAGTTATTTCATGTTCAGTAAGAAAACCAGGTCTGGGGAATACTTTTCATAGTTTAGCTGGTTGTACAATGGTCTCTGGATTTCTTTTACTGTCCTTAAATGGTTAGGTTGGCGAGCCTCATTGTGGACTGAATACTGGTCAGTAAAACACAATGGGCAATCATCTATGTTTTTTTTTTCCTCCTTGCTGTCTTGTCCAGTATAGCGATACATTACTGTAGCAAGCAAAGTATTGAAGCAATGTGTTGCAACTCTCTAGTTTGAAGGAAAGAAGAGAGATTTGATTTTCATGAGTTTTTTAATATTCCTTCTGAAGAATCACTATCTTTGGATTTCTTTGCCCGGGCACTAAATTGCAAGAGGTGTCCAGGCTACAGAAGTTTGCATGACACTTGGTGTGACTGTTACAAGAGTCTGTGGCATTTCCTGTTACCACGGTTTTGAGACGTTTTATTTCATTCTCACTGTCTGGTTTTCTAGTCCCTCCCTTCCTCTTGTGAATGTAAGGATGACAATAGTACCGTTTCTGCATCAAAATGTACGTACATTAATGATTTTTGGTCCCACTGAAAGATGGTCCATGCGAGCTGGAGTCACGATAGAAACTAAGAGCCACTGATTACAGACTTATAAATGCAACTCATTTATGTCCATGATTCTTGGGTAATTTGTTCTTATTCTACTTTTGCTCTGTTGGCCTACATTCTTGTTATTAAGTCATTTCTGGGCTTAGCCCGTTGTTTGGCAGATAGTACATATAGATTGCTTTTTTTTTTCCTTTTTTCAACTATGTTGGAGACAGAATATGGTAACAGTGTATCATCTGTTGCTTCACGGTACTCCATATGCCATTTAGAAGTTTAATCAGAACTGTAAAGGCAGAGTGTTTTTAGCCCCAGAGAAGGCACAGCAGCTGTACCGATATTTTTTTTTTTAAGTTTTTATTTATTTATTCAGTTAAGTAATCTCTGCACCCAACGTGGGGCCGGAACTCACGACCCTGAGATCGAGAGTTGCATGCTTTTCCAACCGAGCCAGCAAGACGCCCTTGTACCCATATTCCTGAGGGGAATTTCTCAGTTATGAACAACCACGTCTTCAAGACTCACTTTTCTCTTCCATTGTCAATGTTTGTGCCACAAAGTACTCACTGACAAAGACGATATATTAAGAACACCCACCTTCCGTGTACACCCCCCCCCCTCCGGGTGGTGTTGAAGAAGGTAAAGCAGACTTTATTCAGGGAGACTGCCACAGTGGGGTTTTGCAATAGGGGAAAGAGATTAGGCTCTCAACACTGAATCTGAAAAGGAAAACGGGCTTACAGCCAAGCAGCAGATTTGGGGGGGGTAGGTGTCAGTGACTGGAAGATTACTAAGAAGGTAGGGTAATTCTTCACTAAACTGATGTAAGAGGATTCTTACTGAAAGCAGGCTAGATCAGATATTACCTGGGGGATATCGGAGGGTGAATATTTGATCAGATATCAAGGGTGGGGGGACTCTGGCCAAGCCAGCTTGACAGGATTCTTACTAAAGCTGGGCTTCTAGAAGACATGTCCAAGAATGGAACCAGTTCATGCTCAGGAGCCTACCTGAACCTACCTGAGTCTGGTCAAGGAGAGAGTCTCTTTGGATCGTGCACTACCAACGAGTGTGGTCTTCCTCTTGACAATCAGATAACCACATCTGTTTGTCCCTGGATCGTCTGAAAGCAGTGGTTGGATTTATGAGTTTTAGTAAGATCCCTCTGGATTGTATATTCTCTTTGGTTAAAAGCTATAGACATACCTAAAAGCCCTACTTTGAAATTGTAAAGTTTGGCAGGAGTCACGTTTGTTTTTGACATGAGTGAATATGGTGAAAACCTCATAATGATGTAATAGCAGAAACATTTCAAATTTGAGCCTCCAAGAGGTTAGTCTGACAGATTTGGTCCATAAATAGGATAGGTGGGTGGATGGGTGATCTCAGGTAGACTTCACTGACTAAAGTGACTTTTAAAGTGATTTGAGGATAGGTGTTTGGTAGATTCGTAGGTTGTTCCCAGTGGCGGGTGGTGGGGGGGGGGGGGGGCGCCGAAAAAAAAAAAGGGGGGAGGGGGGGGCGAGTGAGACAAAGTGTTCGCTTATTAGGAAGGAGCAGGGACGGGGACTGGGTGTGGGAGGAGAGGAGACCGAACATTCAATGAAAGTTTGGTGGGGCCATCTGGAGATGAGGAAACATGTGCCTTGAATGTTCAGAGAACCCCACTGATGAGAGAGAGCAGACCTGTATGGAGCTCACACCCCCAGAAGAAGGAACGACAGCAGATTATCGTGTTTCATTGCTTAATAAGAGAGACTGTGAACGGGCAGAGCGAAAACTGAGGTGATTATCAAGTGGGTGCCCATAGAATTCATCATTCAAATTAGGACCCTTGAAGAGAATAAAAGGGGACTCTAACCCTCCCACTGGGACCGAGTGCATAAACTGGGACTGTCCCGGGCAAATTGGGACAAGTAACTCATGAACAGATCACAAAGACAGGAAAAATTAAAAATCTGACTTTTGAAAGTGGTACATCATAATATTCCTTAAAAAAAAAAAAAATGGTAACTAGTTAAGAATCAGATTCTGGCCAGGATCAGCAGACCCATCACCGAGGCCCGTTTGCAGGTGTTAGTGTTTTCGTGGCTGTGTAGCATGGTGCTTAGGTGTTGGGTCAGGCTGCCTAGGCTTGTGCCGGGTCTGCCACTGAGTAGCTGGCAGTCTTCGAAGACCAGGTCACGTGGGGATGATAGGGAAACCCGCCCCACCCTGGGTTGAGGTTAGGTTTCAATGAGATACTGTATGCAGAACACTTAGCTAATGCTAATGTCACATATCAAACACCATTATTATTATTTTTCCGCGCTTACCACAACAACTACTCCTATTTCTATAGTGGTGGTTAGCCTGTTTTCCATTTAAATTAAAGTACTATGTGCTTTTAGCTTTCTGGTGTCGCTGCTAGTGTCTGCCTTTTATTTATAATGACAACTCAGTAATTAAAGAAAAATAAGTTTGGAAAAATATTTTTCATTCCAGCTGTAACATAATACAGCTCACACCTCACTATCTGCCTGCCATTTCTTTTCAGAAGTAAACAGACTTTTCACAGTCGTTACTGAATTATTGAATGCAGTGATTCCCTTTTGCGCTCAAGTAAATCTTAAAGATGGTTTCAGCAGCATTGTGTTTTTCAAATCCAGTTTCCTGTTCTGCAGGGGGTTGATGGCTAAAGAGTAAGCATTTAACTTTCTGTTTTAAGTAGGAAAGAAGTAACTTAATTTTGCTAGGGGTGGGATGGGGTGATCTTGGCAAACAAAAATAGTGATGTGTTTTAGAATTTTTTAAGCTTTAGACAATCATTTAAAGAGATTCATGAGATGTTTACCATTAATTCCACTGGAACGTGCCCTTCTTCCATTCACTTGCATTTCTTTTTTTTTTTTTTTTAAATTTTTTTTAACGTTTTATTTATTTTTGAGACAGAGAGAGACAGAGCATGAACGGGGGAGGGGCAGAGAGAGAGGGAGACACAGAATCGGAAACAGGCTCCAGGCTCTGAGCCATCAGCCCAGAGCCTGACGCGGGGCTCGAACTCACGGACCGCGAGATCGTGACCTGGCTGAAGTCGGACGCTTAACCGACTGCGCCACCCAGGCGCCCCGCACTTGCATTTCTAACTCCTTTTCCCTAGAATGTCTTTCTCCAGATGGCCACACAGCTCACACACTCACTTTCCTTACATCTTTGCTTAAATGTCACCTCCTCAGTGAAGCCCTCTCTGGCTGCCCCATCCAAAACCAGAGCCCATGTCCACACTTCATTCTTTTTTCAGCCTTATTGTCATAAATAACGTTCCGTTTATTTATTTATTTATTTATTTATTTATTTATTTATTTATGACCTTTAAAACATTTCTTAAAATTTGTTTTATTTTGAGAGAGAGAGGAAGAGAATGTGAGCAGGGGAGGGGCAGAGAGAGAGGGAGAGAAAGACTCCCAATCAGGCTCCACACTCCGCTCGGAGCCCGACTCGGGGCTCAGTCTCCTGACCATGAGATCATGACCTGAACCGAAATCAGGAGTTGAATGCTTGACTGGCTGAGCCACCCAGATGGCCCATAAATGACAGTCATTTTAGAAGCGCTGTGATAGTTCTTCATACCTCCGAGATGTATAGTGCTGGCGTAACTAAAACTCTGTGATGGAATAAAAATGTGAGCTTGTCTAATACCTCAGTAACCCAGTCCTTACGGGAGCGAGCTTTCTTTTAGTATTGATTTGCATGTAAACAGGGTTAGGCCAATCTGATCTTGGTTTGGAGTGAGTCGTGCCGGCAGAGTTGACCAAGAACGAAATAGCGGCACTGTTTCAAATATAGCCCTCTGGAGAGAAGGCAGAAATAATATTTTTTCAGCTGAAGAGTTTGTACTGCTGGTCCTGGAGACCCAAGAACCCTGCCTGCCTTCTAGTTGGGGGAGAGGAACAGCCTCATCTTAACCACATCCCTGTATGTGTTAGCTGAGCCTGCTGTAACAAAATACCATAGGCTGGGAGGCTGAAACACCGTGCATTTATTTTCTCATGGTTCTGGAGGCTGGAAGTGCAAGATCGAGTCCTAACAGGATTGATGTCTGGTGAAGGCTCTCTCTCCCCTTGGGTTGCAGATGACTGCCTTCCTGCTGGGTACTCATGTGATCTGTTCTTTGTATGTGCACGGAGGGAGAAGGGCAGGGAGACCACACTTCAGCGTGGATTCTCATAAGAACAGTAATCCTGTTGAATCAGGGCCCCACCCGTATGACCTTGTTTAGCCTTAACTACTTTCTTACTCCAAATACAGCTACACTGGGGAGTTAGGGCTTCAACATATGAATTTTGGAGGAACACATACACTCAGTCCATAACGTGCTGCATCCCATATTATTTCTGTGTTTAGTTCAAGTAAACATTTTCTGAGAACGTTTTACACATATAGGTACCATACTGGGCACTAAGGAGGCCAAAGTGAATTAGTCCATGCTCAAGCACTTAATATTTTAGTGAAGGAGATAAACAGGGACACAGCGCAGCTAATTAGAAATTGTGATCAGTGTTTTTTCTAAGTTTGAAGGGTGAGTGGAAAATTTGCCAGGCAGATTGATGTAGGAAGGGAAGGATACACCCTGAGGTTGGCCTGAGCAAAGGCACGGCATGTTCAGGAACGAGCTGGTCAACATGGTGGTGAATGAAATGAAGTAGGCAGGGTGGCCTTCAACCGGAGATGCAGAACTGCTCTGTGGTCTTCCCTCATGGTGATAACAACGTTACCTGAAAAAGTAGGGAGTACCTAGTATGGTGATTTCTACAGTGAAAAAAAATAGGTTTTAAAAGCCTAGAATGATTGGCATTTATAATCTGCAACAGGAGACTAATTGTGCAAATAAAAGATAGTGGTGCAAAGCACGTAATTAGTGGCATTATTTTAAGGGAGTAAATTCTCCACACAAGGTAAAGTAAACGTATACTGAGTGTCATATTTGAGAAATCAGGGTGAAATTTAAAATACTGTGATTATGAGAAGTTGGGGAAAATTATGCAGCACAACTTCAAGTGAGGGAAAAGAGTAAAAATCTTTGGTTTTCTCCATCGTTCCTGAAGTTTCTACAGAAAATTTCTAAAACTTTTTTTTTTTTCATATGGATGCTTAAAAACCACTTTTTGCTGACCCTACTGCCTGAAACAACACCAAGAACATTCAAGACATAAGAAACATTGGTTTTCAAAATACTGGGCATCAGGCAACATAAGGAACTAATACCTAATGGCTGGGAAAAGATGGGAGTGAGCCCTGTGAGTATCACAGCTTACTGTTCTAATAGAATTTCCAGACCCCTGCTCGGAATTAAACAGCTAAAAAGCCAACTGATCAAACCATAAAAATACTCAATCCAAAAGAAGGCAGAAAAAAAAAAGCAAACGGGGGAAAAGAATGTTTGGGACAAATAGAAAACTAACAGCAAAATGATAGCTATAACCTTAGCCATCCATAGCAGTGGTCAAAAGAAAGTGGGAGTGACTTCAGAGCACAAGATATTCCCAGGAATAAAGAAATTATAGTGATAAAGGAGTCACTTCCTCAAGAGAACTATTAGAATCCTAAATGTATGTACCAAACAAATAACAGAGCTTCAAGATAAAAAGTAAATAAATAAATAAGCAAAGAGAAATAGAAGGTTCCACGATTATAGCTAGAGATTTAAATACTTCTTTCTCCATAATTGATAGAACAAGTAGACAGAAAATGAGTATGAATATTGGAGATTCAGACAGTGCTATCAACCAATGTGGCCTAACCGACATTTATACAACACTCCAACCAGTAACAGCCAAATACACTTTCTTCTCATTTGCACACGGGAACATTTATCAAGAAAGATCACATTCTGTGCCATCGAGCAAGTCTTGATAAGTGCAAAAAGGATTCCACTCATGGAAAGCATGTCCTCTGATCACAGAGGAATTACAACAGAAATCAATAATAAAAAGCTCTCTGGAAAACCCTCCAAAGAAATCAAATAACATTCTTCTGAATAACCCATAGATCAAAGAAAAAAATGAATGGAATTTTTAAAAACTTTTTTTTAAATATTTATTTATGTGTTTTGAGAGAGTGAGCATGCAGGCAGGGTAGGGGCAAAGAGGGAGGGGAGGGAGAGAATCCCAAGCAGGCTCCGTGCTGTCATTGCAGAGCCGCGTGTGGGGCTCAAACTCAAGAACCACGAGATCATGCCCTGAGCTGGAATCAGTTGGCTTAACCAGCTGAGCCCCTCAGGTGCCCCAAGAAATGAATGGATTTTAAAAAGTTATTTCGGTTCAGGGGCACCTGGGTGGTTGAGTCGGTTAAGTGTCAGACTCCTGATTTCAGCCCGGATCATGATCTTGCGGTTCATGGGATCGAACCTCTGCTTTGACAGCACGGAGCTTTAATGTTTATTTATTTATTTTGGCTAAAGAAAATACAACAGATCAAAATGCTACTAAAGCAGTATTTAGAGGGAAATTTATAGCCTGAAATGCCTGTAACAATGTTGGAAAAGACGAAAGGTGTCAATCAGTGACCTCAGCTTCCACCTTGAGAAACTAGAAGAGCAAAGTTAACCAAAATGAGGAGACCGGGGGCACCTGGGTGGCTCAGTTGGTTACGCATCTGACTTCGGCTCAGGTCATGATCTCGTGGTCGCGAGTTCAAGCCCCACGTCGGGCCCTGTGCTGACAGCTTGGAGCCCGGAGCCTACTTTGGATTCTGTGTCTCCCTCTCTCTCTGCACCTCCCCCCACTACTCACACTCTGTCTTTCTCTCTCAAAAATAAATAAACGTTAAAAAATTAAAAAAAAAAAAAAAAGAGAGACCAAAGACGAGCAGAGCTCAGCGATACAGAAAATGGAAAAGCCGTAGAGCAAATCAATAAACAGAAGTTCATTTCTTGAGAAGATCAATAAAAGTCTGTTGAGTAAATTTGGATTTATAGTGTAGAGGTTCAGAGAACAGGGAGTAACATTCTCTTTACTAAGTGGGGAATCAGAGATTAAATTAAGGTATATTTATATAGGAGCACCTGGGTGGCTCCCAGCACAGGGCCCGACACGGGGCTCAAACTCATGAAACCGTGAGATCATGACCTGAGCCGAAGTCGGATGCTTAACCAACTGAGCCATCCAGGCGCCCCAAATAACCACTTTTTTGAAATACATTTATATAGAAAAAGGTTTTAAACTGGAATGTAACTATAGTTCCGAGTTATTTCAAAACCATGCTGTGCCAGGGAGACAGGCTTTTTGCTTTGAATTTCTCCCATAAAATCATCTTCACCTCCACCCTTGACTTTTCCTGCCAGAGCATATCTCTTTGTTTTAACATCCCTGTAACCCCGGAACACCCTTGAGTCCGGACACTTTGCTCTCCTGGATGACATGTGGCACTTCCAGTAATTCTCCCAAACAGAAACTACGTGTTGGTGGCTGGTGGTCCAGAGTCGGCCCAGAGAGCTGCTGTGGTTGGTTTGCACGGTGTTTTTCAGAAGTTAGAATTTGCTGCCACCATAACAACAATTGAGAGTTGACACAGCTGGTAACCGAGAGCCCACGTTCCTCCATGCTGAGAACCAAGGGGAACTGACTGGTGGCCTTTTCCTTACGCTCCCCGTGAGGCTTTTTGTTTTTCCGTCAACCTGCCATCCCAGCAAGTCTTAGTAGCTGTCACTGCCCTCACCACTGCATTTTGTAAAGAAGCTTGAGTCTCTGGAAAGTGAAGTGCCCAAGTTCACACAGCTAGTAAGTGGACGACGGCCGTTTAAACCGAAGTGTGTTTGAATTGGTTTGAATTCCTTTCTTTGGAACATCAAAGACAAGGCTATTTTTATCTGTTATTTCAGTCGAACGGTCGGTATCTGTAAATATTATATGCTGCTACCTATAGAGCCTCGAGTAACAAGTTTATCACATTATTTAAATTATGCAAGGTTAAAATTGACACTCATGTGTCATTTCCCCTAAATTCCTTAAGTCTGGATTTAACCTAGGCTGCTATCTCATTTCTTGTTGTTGTTTTAATTTTTTGAAAGAGGGATTTTTTAAAAATATTTTAATTTTTTAAAAGTAATCTCTGTGCCCACCGTGGGGCTTGAACCCATGACCCCGAGATCAAGAGTCACATGCTTTACTAACTGAACCAGCCAGGCACCCCTACTTTCTCATTTCTAAAACTTTGACATTTGTTGTCTTATATTGTCCAAATAAGTTACTGATAACTTATTGAGAAATATGTTCATTATAACACCATTTGCCTATTTTAAAACTTTAGCAGGATTCCCTCCTGTGAAAATAACCAGCCACTCCCAGAGAACAAGGATAGGTGGGCGCTGATGTCTTTAGTTTTCTGTTTTCAAGAGGAACACAGAATTTAAACTTCACTTTGAATAAAAATTGTCTGTGATTTAGATAACAATTTGTATCTTTCATCAAGAAACAAATGTCTCTTCCCCACAAAGACAGACTTGTATATTTTAGCTTAATAAATATTTACTTTTTGTCTGAACAGATTAAATTCTTTAATCCCAGACTGTTTGTGTCTGTGTAAATAGTATTGTTATCAGACTAGGGCTCGTGTTTTCAGTTTTCCACACACTGACTACTTGACAAATAATTAAATACATCAATTATACAAAAGTCCATTGGAAATAAATACTAACGTATGCTATGAGTTAATGAACATTTATGGTATGGGCCGTGTACTTTGCTAAAAATAAAGTATTAACCCTCCCCACTTTAGCTTAAATTTTAAAATAAATTACACAGTGTCGTGTTTTTAATAAATTATCTTTTGCCCAAAGCTTTCTTTTTTGCAGGAGGTGGGGTGCTGGTGCTGGTGGTAAGGGAGCATCTTCTACTGTTATTGTCTCTGTTGATTAAAGAATGAACAAAATATCTAAAGAGTTCGGTACAGAGGATGTGGTAGAGACTTGGCTATGACACAGACCTTGGGCAAGCTACTCTCCCTCGGCTTCCTCTCTGTAAAACAGGGACAGCAGTGCCCTCCTTATAGATTGTCCCTGGCACAGATTTCTGTAAAGGCCCAACCCTCTACTTGGTATGTGATAGGCACTCGATAGACGGTACTATCCCTCCCCATCATCAACGAAATGACCTTATGGTTTTTACTAACATGAAAGCATACTGTATGATGACGATGTCTTCTAAGGCAAATATTGTGACATGTGACTTATTGTAAGTAAATAGTAGAAACACATTGGAGAAATTTAAGTATTCAGTGTGTTAGGAAACTTTATAATAGGTCACTGTCCAAGAAAACTAGAATCGTGGGAGGTCTTTGAGCCTACTCCGTCTCTACTGAATACTGTCAGATGCCTTAATCAGTTGTAATTACAGTCGAGTGAAAAGTCTGTGTGTGGCTCAGAGATATCCTGTTCTAGGTAAGTTGCAGGAAAGTATAGGTCAGTAAATCTTGTACGTGAAGACATTGAGATCATCATGGAATAGGAGGAGCCCAGGATCGGAAGTAAAAAGACCAGGATTGTTCTGTGTCTCAGCACCCTGTGTGACCTTGGTCATTTGTTTTTCCCCTCTTGTTTTTCCTCAGTGCTCAAAAGAGGGAGCTGGCTTATATCTCTGACATCCCAAACATAACGTGCCAGTGCTATTCCGTGTTGTATTGGAATTATCTTGTACAACAAAAAAGTCTCTCAAGATTAACTATAGCTACAGAGCCAGCAGAGGGAGCACAAAGCATGAATTTATGTCTGGGTCTTAGGAAACTTGGGGGGTTTTATGTGGTTAAATATTAAGCACAGCTCTTCAAATGGAAGGTTATTTCTTATCAGGCTATGCTCACCTTCATTTGAGCTCGAATTTTGTTCAGAAGTGGTGATATTTTTGCAACTACCTCTAGAATTCCACCTCTATAAATTATTGGTAGTTGCAAGAAAGAGCTGTGTTCTACAAGGACATTTCATAGTGATTATTTATTTGTGAGGATCACTATGGTTTGTATCCTGTATTGTCAAATATATTTTAATTTTAAAACATTGTAATTTTATGTCAAATATTCTGATTGATACTCTAATAACTGCTGTTTGAGCTTTAACCCAGAACTAAAAGGGACTGTGCCTTCAAATATTACAGGGTTTTAAAGTTCTCTTTAAGTGATACCCCATTTATCTAGCATCCCTGGGAATTACAGAGTTCTACATACTCCGGGTGACAAAAGTATGTTTCATGAAAGCCCTACCTTAAAATGGCTTAAAAGTATTTTGGATAGAGACCTTGCTATTGCATTCTGTCTGGAGTGTTTGAATGCAAGACCTTGTGCACAATTGAACCTTCTTGGTATTGCAGGGTTGTTGCTTAAACATGGACTGTTGTGCTGAACTGCAACCGAATTCTGAATTTGCTCTTACTGTAATGTCAGAACTCTTTTGTGTGTTTTTGGTTACGCTACGCTTAAGCTTTTCCTTTTTCATTCCTTTTTTTTTTTTTTTTTTTAAGTTTTAGCTGAGGAAGCTAATAACTTAGCTTGTTGAGAATTATGTTAAATTGGATTAATAAGACTTTGAGTTAAAGTTCATAGCTTTCCATTGGGCACTGATTCATACATGGAAATCTTCCTCTCTTTATTTGTGGTTTGGGTTTATGTCTTCAGGGGAGGAATGGGGGCTGCTCCCGTATTTGAGAATGAGTCATGGTAGAGGTGGGTTGACTAGGAAGTTACTATAGATATATATAGACATCTAGATATCTATATCTATATATATCTAGATATCTAGATGTCTATATATTTGGATTCTTGGTTTTTCTAAAAAGTATTTCTCGACTTGAACTCAAAAGTATACTTTCCCACCAATAATCAATCATATTTTAAGAATTTATCCGCTGACCAGGATATAATTGTTTAAAAAGAACATGGGGAAGGGGAGCAAGTAACTCGCTATGCATACACAGTAGACTTTGCAGAAAACTTGAAAGAAGAATACGGACATCTGTGCCCTTAAAATTATGTTCTTAGAAGAAATGGGATAAATATACAAGCAAAAGATAAAGGAAGATACATGTTAAAAGCATATAGAGCAAGTATAAATTAGTAATTAAGTATACAAAGGTTGAAAGGAAGTTGAAATAAAAAGATAGTTTTTATAAATCTAAGATTTTTAAAAGTAATGAGTCTGGCAGAAGTTGAAAAAAGGCATTTACTAGTAAAGACCTATAATTCCAATTAAGGCTTCCTGTTCCTATAGCCCTCCCAAAGACTAATTATATTCGCTAAATTAAGATTAAGAGCTAAACAAAAGAAATCTCAAAATTCTAGTTGGGATCCCCCAATTAAGGATCAACAAATAAGGAAAATATCTTCCTGATAAATTGTGTTATAATATAAAGGTAGGTATTCTGCAGCATTTTCTAAATAACAGTGATTAGTGTCACATTTCCTGTGACTATCTTTGTAAAATCTGACATGTAGTAAACATACTTCATTTGGTAGGCTTCCCCTGAGAGGAAATTTCTTTATACTTAGGAAGTGCCTTTTAACTTGTGACAGCAACTTCTAAACTGTCTGACCTGACTCCTCTTGCATTCACTGGGGGGAAATCCCACTTTCCAGATGAATTTTGTCATTAAATATTATTTCAGTCATAATCGTTGCCATAACAGTGTGACATTGCGCTACAGAATTTGTTGTTGTTGTTGTTGTTGTTGTTGTTGTTGTTTTTAAGCGGATGGGTTTGCTGTCTGCTTGGCATTTAGTTTTCTCAAGGGACTAAGAAAGAGAACCAGAGAAAGACAACCTAAGTTCTTTCCAGGCAGGAAATCTGTTTCTGTTTGTTACATAATATACTTGAAAATACCGTTTTGGTTTCTTTCGAATGGCGTACTAATTAGAAAATACTTTGGGTCTTTCATTGCACCTGAGTTTGCATAAGAATATCATTTTTAAGTATAGTATCTATGAAAGAGGTATAAAAGTAAGTTAAAATTAGGGATAGAGCTTTTCCTTTGAGACAAATCAAATTACAAAATTTTTAATTTACTTACGTCATTCTTATTAAATAGCATTTCTGACCAAGGCTAGTCAGGATTGGAAAAATCTGCTTAAGAAAACAAACCTTTTGCATTGTGTCCACTCACTACACATTTCTCCACGAAATGACTTTAAAGCTAAAAACACAAATCTGCACGAACACATTTGTGAAAAATAAAATCATCTTTTAACCTAAAGATGGAATCTCTTATTTCGCGCTTACATTTTTTTGTAATATATAGTTACCAGATTGTGTACTGGCAGATCATGTATTTTATCCATTATTTCCAAAACATTTTTATTTGTAATAATTCATGTAACATTATTTTTAAAGTTGTTAGTTACCTTCCAGTTTTCTTTCAATGGCTTCCTTATTTTGTTACCTTTAACCGTGGAAATTCAATGCCTGAGTTTTCAGCATTTTTTTTTTTAATTTTTTTTTTCAACGTTTTATTTATTTTTGGGACAGAGAGAGACAGAGCATGAACGGGGGAGGGGCAGAGAGAGAGGGAGACACAGAATTGGAAACAGGCTCCAGGCTCTGAGCCATCAGCCCAGAGCCCGACGCGGGGCTCAAACTCCTAGACCGCGAGATCGTGACCTGGCTGAAGTCAGACGCCTAACCGACTGCGCCACCCAGGCGCCCCTTCAGCATTTTTTTAAAAAGACCCCTGGGGTGCCTGGGTGGCTCAGTCGGTTAAGCGTCAGACTTCGGCTCAGGTCATGATCTCGCGGTCCGTGAGTTCGAGCCCCGCGTCGGGCTCTGTGCTGACGGCTCAGAGCCTGGAGCCTGTTTCAGATTCTGTGTCTCCCTCTCTCTCTGACCCTCCCCCATTCATGCTCTGTCTCTCTCTGTCTCAAAAATAAATAAACGTTAAAAAAAAAAAATTTAAAAGACCCCTCATTTCATTGATGATCTTGCTCTGGTCACGTAACTAGTTATTTTTGCATCTATGTGTCATTTTTGGATATATAGTCGTACAGTGAAAATCATTCTGGACGTCGTAACCATAATTTCAAGTTCTCACTGAGCTACCTTGCGTGTTGTTACGGCAATCTGATTGGATTCTCCAGCTGCACTTCCAAGTGTGCCCTTTTGGTGGGAACTGTCCTTAGTAGATTTTATAAATGCATCTCTTTATATCTTTTGCTTTTTACCTTCAGCGTTTTTCAAGAAGGTGAGTTACTGAATTTTTCTTCGAGTGTTGCACCAGGGAGCAGCGTAGATTCTAGCTGATCCAGCGTGACGATGGACACATGTTTCTGTGCGTTGCCGTGTAGACTGCTGATCTGCTAAACATTTGCATTTTAACAAGCCTGACTCAACAGTCGGCAGGCTGTTTATTGGTGGTGAGGTCTCCTATTTTGTGCTCTGCCTTACATGCCACGAAATCGGTGCCATTTTAGCACTTGTCCTGGATGGAAATGAATTTTAAGCTCTTTACTATATGTCTAAAGTAATATTTATGGTTATTAAGTCAATTAAATGTGAAGGGACAGTTTCTTCTCCTCTAACCTTACTTCTTTGTGTAAATGTCAGTGTTCTTAGTAAAGATAATTATGCAGTTAGCCATCTTCTTCATTTCAATTTTAGATCCTTAAAAATAAGATTTTTTTTTTTTTCTAAGAAAACAAAGACCTCGTGTTTCCAGTTTTATAAGGAAGGAATACTGATGTCTTCGCAGTTTCTTTTACTGGAGAAAGGGAGAAGAGGAAAAAAAGAAAGACAAATCATTAGTAGTAAGCATATTTTAGACCCTCTTGTGTGCAGAACCCTGTAAAAATGTAGAATCAAGGCCTAAATGAACTTAGCATTTGGGGAGAAAACCCCATGTTTACCATACATATAATGCATTATATGTATTATGAAACATACATATAGGCATATAGCAATTTAAGAGCATAAAACAGCATATTAAAACAAATACATATATAGTTTGGTTGAGAGGACAAGCCTGGAAAGTTACTAATTCTAGCATATTCCACAAAGTATAAGGGGACATATTTCATAAGATGAGTAATAATCTTCATAGACTTTGATGAGTTTTTATTTTCTCAAAGATGTTCAAGATTCTCGGATTTTCCCCCACGTTTATTAGACCCATACATCCAACAGCTGTTCCCTCACCTTTGGTTTGGTCTTTGACAGAGGCTGCCTGACTCTCGTTCTTGGCAATCATTGGTCTGCTCAACTTTCTCTGAATAGATAGAAGGATTCTTCATGAGAAGCAAAGAAGTGGAATGAGAAAGAAAAACATTTCATGTGAACAGACTAATATTTCAGAAGTAGTAGTCATCACTTTAGGCTCCCCTGCAGCTGGGGACACACACACACACACGCGCGCGCGCGCGCGTGCTCTGGGGGCCTGTTCCCCATTTTCCCAGTACAGGTGTACATACTTTTTACATCAGTGACCAGTGCTTACGTTGACTGTGAGATATTATTCACCAGTGGTCCATATACTATAATGTGATCTGTTTACTTTCTTAGACAATTTGTCTGAAAATATCTTTATTTTAACCTTTAGAATAAAAACTTGTCAGGGTTCAGAACTGGAGTTATTTTCACTCTGCGTTTAGAAGGCATTGTTCATTGCTTTGTAGCTGTCGAGCTGTCTAATGTCATAGTAATTCTTGACAATTTGTATATGGTGCTCACTCGCGCTCTCTCTCTGTTACTAAGACCTTCCTTTTGTCTCCAGTGTTTTGAACTTCCAGTCATATGTGCTATTATGTGGGGGGATTTCTTTGTTTTTATCTATTTTCTGCATTCTTGGTGGGCTCTTTCATTCAGGAGATGCATGTTTGCCAGCTTTGGGAAATTATTTTCTTAAAATAATTTTTAGTAATGTCCACTTTTCCCCCTTCCGTTTTCTTTTTTCTCTTAAAACATTCTCTGTTAGACTGTGTGGACCATTTCTCTGCCATTTTGCTATTGTTTTACATCTCTTTGTCTTTTCTGTTCCACTTTCTGGGAATGTTCTTCAAATTTGTTTTCCAACCCTTTCATTGAATTTTTCATTTCTGCTATCATATTGCACTTTCCAAGAGTTCTTTTTTGTTGTCTTTTTATACCACCTCCTTCTTGTATCCCAGCTGACATGTTTGTTTCTATTCCTTAGCTTAATAATTGTAACATTGTCAGAGTTTTCATTTTCTCCCTACGTTATCTCTGTTTCATTTGGGCTCCTTTTTTCTTTTTTGCTTGTCATTTTAGTGGCTCTCTGGTGATCTTTGGCAGAGCTCATATTTAACAGTGAGGCATCAAAGAACTGACTGGAAGTTCTGGGTGCTCAGGTTGGACTTTGCTGATTGGTCGCTTCCTTAAAACTGTTCTAGCTGGGTGGGTGGGGGGGCGGTGCCTGAGTGGCTCAGTCAGTTAAGGGTACCACTTCGTTTAGGTCATGATCTTATGGTTCATGGGTTCGAGCCCTGTGTCAGGCGCTGTGCTGACAGCTCAGAGCCTGGAGCCTGCTTCGGAGCCCCTCCCCCACTCATACTGTCTGTCTCTCTCTCTCAAAAATAAATAAACATTAAAAAAAAACAAAAGCAAAAAACCCGTTCCCCTGGGCTGGGTTTCTTGAGAACCCCCCCAGTGTCAGTATCTATGGGTAACCTTTTCTTACACTTCTCCTCTGTTCCCGAGACAGTCCTCCTCAGTATTTCTCCCGAATGTACGAGCCTAGCTGACAGCATTCTCTGAGCTGATGGGGGGCGGGGGAGCAGGGGGCCGACAGCAGAGATTTCAGTGTTCAACCTCTAGGCTGTTACATAATCACCCTCTTTCGGGATAGCACACCCATCCTTGGTGGTGCCTTCCACCTCGAAACCCACTGTCTGCTTCAGCCTTTCAAGAGTGAACACCTCTCCTTCTGCCAACACGCAGGAAGGCACTCATTGGGCCGAGTGAGGGAGGAGAGGGGAGCCGAAAGTCTGCTTTTTTCAATACAGATCCTCAGTCTGCCTTCCTGCCTGTGGCCTCCTCTGCGCCCCACCTTCGAATACCTGGCACTTCTACTTACCCGAACCTTGTCAGCATCCCAGAGTATAAGCACCTAGCGTCTAGTCTTCCTTCATTACTGGCTTAGGTTTCGGCCCTTGCTGGCCTCTCTTTTTTTTGTCTCTGGGCTAAATACTGAGTTTTCTCATCCATTGCCATGGCTTTAAATTCCGGTTGTGTGTTTTCAGTTCCCAAATACATATCTTTAACTGGAATCTCTTTCCTAAAGCCAGAGTATCTACCTGAAACTTTCACTTGGACAGCAAACAGGCATCTCAAACTTACCATTTCCAAGAGGGGACCTCGGATGGTCTCCTTGGAACCTGTTCCCCAGATAGTTTTTCCCGTCTCCGTAAGTGATGTGCTCACTTTTGTGATGCAAGTAAGTGAGTCAGTGATGTGCTCATTCCGTTTGCTCGGGGTTAAAAAACTTTGATGATCTCCTTGACTCTCCTCCTCTCTATCCCAAATCCGGTCTGGCAGCAACCGCAGGCAGCTCTGCCATCAATTAGTTTTGTACACACAGGAAAAATATTGGAGGATTACTCTCAGGAAAAACTGAGAGATGTGAGTCAATTGTATTTCTAGGTAAATGGGAGAGAATACTTGTTTTTCTAAGGTAGTAAAATAATGGAAAAAGATACTGTCCTGGCCGTAAAGAATTGGCTGTTTGGCTCGAGTCGGAAACCAGATAAACCTTGAAATTTTAAACTTAACAAAGGTGCATTCTTTTCAGGGGATGTTTTCCCTTTGTGTTTTATTTAGTGAACAAATATCAGATACCTGCTGTGCACCAGCCATTGTTCTAGGCCCCGGGAATATAACCGTGAACAAAACAGGTGAAAATGGCTGACAGCATGGAGCTTACATTCTAGTGCAGGAGTGAGGAAACTTTCTCTGAAGGACTAGATAGTAAATGTCTCAGCCTTTGCCTGCCAGACGGTCTCTGTCATAACTACTCAACTTTGCCATTGTACCATGAAAGCAGCCATAAACAATACACGAATGAATGGCTGTGGCTGTGTTCCAATAAAACTTTATTTGCAAAAACAGATGGCGGACCAGATTTGGTCTTCAAGCTGTATTCTGCCTACTTTTGTTCTAGTGGATGGAAACAATAAAAACATAAGAAGAGCGTACGGTATTTTAGAAAGTGGGATGTAGTGTGGAGAAAAAATAAAGCAACAGAGAGAAAATAGGATGTGCCAGGATTGGGTTGCAGTTTTGACTAGAGTGGTTGTGGTAGCCCCCAAAGAACAGATGAAGTTTGAACAAATACTTCAAGATGAAGGAGTAAAGCCCTACCAGACCCTAGCCTGTGTAAAAAGGAGGTTTGTCTTAAGAGATTCTTAGTGGGGAAGAGCTGACAAAAGAAATGTAGAAGGGGCACCTCGATGGCTCAGTCGGTTAAGTGTCCGACTTCTGATTTCAGTTCAGGTCTTGATCTCATGGTTCGTGAGTTCCAGCCCCGCGTCGGACTCCGTGCTGACAGTGCAGAGCCTGCTTGGGATTCTCTCTCTCCCTCTCTCTCTCTGCCCCATACTCTCCCTCTCCTTCTTCCTCTCTCTCTTCCTCCCTCTCTCTGCCCCGTACTCTCCCTCTCCTTCTTCCTCCCTCCCTCCCTCCCTCTTTCTGTCTCTCTCTCTCTCTCTCTCTCTCTCTCTCACTGTCTCAAAATAAATTAAAAAAAAAAAAAAGAAAGAAAGAAAACAATGCAGATGTTGGGGCTCCAGAGGTGAGGTTCCAGAGACTTGAATTGAGGAGTCAGTACCTCCAGAGTATCTCTCTGCCCCTTGCTTTGTCTGTGCCTTTCTTGTCACTGTTTCAGCTTAGGCGGATTCCCTTTTCTTGCACCTGGGTTTTCTCTGTGAAACTAAATCATGACCATGGGCACCTCCAGATTAAGATCTCTACAGTCTTCTAACCATGGGGAACAGCAGTCTTTCTCACCGTTCCCGGGTAGAAAAATCTTAGGGAAAGTTTCCGTCTGGCCCAGCTTAGAACGTATGTTTGTCTTTGTGATCCAGGAAAACAATATGATAATTAACTCAGCCTTGTGTCAGGAGAGTCGTTAGACATTTTTCAGGAGAGTAGTCACTTCTGTTCTTAAAAGAAGGGAGTAGGAGTGAATCATGAAGGAAGGGGGGGGGGTTGGAATTCACTATAATCAGTAAAACAAATCTCCTGATAAAAGATCATATGGTGGTTATGAGTGCAAAATTGAAAGTCAGCCTTACCAGGATATAAATTCTAGCTCTTCCACTTATGAGCAGTATAATCCTCGACAAATTAATTTACCTCTCTAATGCCTTAGTTTCCTTTGTATAATGTGATGATAATCGTAGTGCCCTCTTAAGCCTGTTGTGTATGAATTTAGTTAACAATTATAAAAGTTGAGTAAGGTGCTGGGCACAGAGGATGTCCTCAGTAAGTGACAGCTGCCATCATTATTTCTTGTCAGCATATGAAAGGATGGATAACGAGTGAGATACATCCTAGGAATATAAGGTTGCCTCAACATTCCATGCTTTATCAGTACAATCCACTATATTTAATAGACTTAAAAAGAAAACCATGTGATCTTCTTAGGTACAGAAAAAGCATTTGACAAAATTCATTGCCTATTCATGATTTAAAAAAAAAAATTCAGTTAACAAGGAATAGAAGGGATTTCCTCAACCTGATAAAGGGCATCTATGGAACATTTATAGCTAAAATCATACTTAATGGTAAAATACTGAATGTATTCTTTCCTAAGATCAAGAAAATGACTAGGATATTCATTCTCACATTTATTCAGCATTATACTAAAGGTCCTAGGCAGTGCAGTGAGTCAACAAAAAGAAATCTTAAAAACTCAGATTGGAAAAGAACACTTAAAACTGGCTTTATTCACATAAAACAGGGTCAGATGTTTAAAAAATCCTAATCTACAAAAAAATAGGAAGAGATGAGTTTAACAAAGTCAAAGGATATAAGGTCAGTATATAACAATAATTATATTTTGCTATTCATGTGACAGTCAGAAATTGAAATTTGAAAGCAATACTGTCTATGGTATCCTAAAAATATGCAGTAACTTAGGAATAAACGTAACTCAAATACATGCAAGATGTGAATACCGAAAACTAAAGCATTGTGGAAAGAAATTTGAAAAGATCAGTCAAATCATGGTGTTGTGCACCTGAAATGAATATAACACTGCATGTCAACTGTACTTCAATAATAAAATTTTTAAAATTTTTTAAACATTTTTAAAAAAGAAATTAAAGAAGACTTAAATAAACTGGGTGATCCCCTGTTCATGGATCAGAGACTTAGTATTGTTGAGATCCTGAAATTTATCTATACATTTAACACAGTCCTAATCAAAATCCCACCAGGCTTTTTGGTAGAAATTGACAAGTTGATTCTAAAATTTAGCCTGAGTGGCTCAGTTGGTTAAGCATCCGACTTCGGCTCAGGTCATGATCTCACAGTTCCGTGAGGTTGAGCCCCGTGTCCGGCTCTGTGCTGACAGCTCAGAGCCTGGAGCCTGCTTCAGATTCTGTGTGTGTGTGTGTGTGTGTGTGTGTGTGTGTGTGTGTGTGTCTGCCCCTTCCTTGCTCACTCTCTGTCTCTCAAAAATAAACAAACATTAAAAAAGGTTTTTGTTTAATTTATGTGGACAAAGGACCCAAAAGCAATTTTGACAAAACTCAAATTGGAGAACTCACACTACCTGATTTCAAGGTATACTATAGATTACAACTAACATAGTCAAGGCAGTGTAGTATCGTTGGTGTGCAATAGAGTTATAGACTAATGGAATGGAAGAGAATCCAGAAGGAGACCCATTCATATATGCTCATATATGAAATTTTGACAAGCCTGTCAAGGTAGTTTAAGGAGGAAGGAATAGTCTTATCCACTAATGGCGCAGGAACAGTTAAACATTCACATGCAAAAAACCAAACCAATTACATAAACCCTGACTCTTGCTTTATGCCATACATACATCTGAATGGAGCACAAACCGTAAGTAGGAGAGGTAAAACTACAAACCGTATATAAGAAACCATAGGAGAAAATCTTTGGGATCTTGGGTTAGGCAAAAGTTTTTTAGTACACGAAAAACACCACTTGCATTTTAAATTTTGATGAATTGGACTCGATCAAATTCTGAAATTTTCCTCTTCAAAAGACATTGTTAAGAAAAGGAAAAGAGCCCCCCACCATCACCACCACCACCACTGGTCTGGGAGATAATTTACAAAGAAATACCCGATAAAGGACTTATGTCTAGAATATATGAAGAACTCTTACAGACTCAGGAAGAAGAAGGAAAACAACCCATTGTTTAAAAGGGCAAAAAAGATCTGAATACACACTTCAGCAAACAACACCCAGGAGCACAGGAACATTCCTCAGGGGATGCAGGTGAAAACCACAGCCAGATTTCACAGCCACTGGAAGGGCCAATGCTAAAGAGACTGAAATAGCAAGTGCCAGCAAGAACGTAGGGAACAGAACCTAGCAGTCCCACTTCCAGGGATTTATTCAAGAGAAATGAAGACTTGTGTTCACGAAGAAACTTTTGTGAGAATGTTTATAGCAGCTTTATTCATAAGGGCCCAGAAGGGGAAACGGCCCAAGTGTCCATCAGCTAATTAATAAATAAATACATAAATACATAAATAAATAAAAATTAAAAAAAAAAAACAAAAACGAGGTTTGTTCCTACAATGGAAAACTACTCAGTGATAAAAAGGAATGAACTGCTGATACCAAACCCGTGGATGAAGTGCTAAGTGGTAGAAACCAGACGCAAAAGAGTAGGTCTGGTACCGCAGGCACAGGAAACAGATCAGTGGTTGCTTGGGGCCCGGGGGGAGGGGTGGAGGAG
>NW_024412397.1:25743806-25813582 GCF_014898765.1 Herpailurus yagouaroundi
TGGCTAATTGTAGTCTGTGCTGCTGATTCCTCAGTAAAGCTGATTAAAACTAAGGTGCCCAGCCATGTGAGACCGTATTTAAGCGTCAGCTGAGGTGTGGAGAAGTTAGAAGTTGGTGTGGTTCGGAGGCAGGGTGAGCACAGGTTAGAGGAATCCTTCACAGAGGGTATGGAATTGACAGCATGAGGCTGTGCCTCGAAGGCCAGGCAGCATTTAGACGGGCAGAGAGGAGAGAGGGGGATTCCTGCGTGTGGAAGGAGTCACTGTGTACAGGGAAAACACGAAGCTTGGCGTAAGGAGATTCGGTTTCTACCCGTAGCTCTGCCTTTAACATCCTGAATAATATTTTGTGTTTCCTTGCATTTTAAAATAGCTCTTTAGGATTTGTAAGAGAGCTTGCGTGTTCACTACACTGTGACTTTAACCTTGGACAAACTACCAACTGGACACCTAAGTTTCTTTACCTGCTCCCATTCTTTTGCGGAGTTAAGGTAGTCCTCGTTTCTCAGGGGACTGCTCTTATGAAGGAGGGACTGGGGTGTCGAGAGAAGGTGCCTAGAAGTTGTGAGGGGGAAGATTGTTGTGGGAAAGGTCTGCAGTATTCAAGGAGGGAGCCCCATGCCACCTCCTGAAAGTGACCTCCCAGTGTTGCCTCCCCTTTAGGGTATTACTCTAGCCTTTACCTTTTGACAGTGATGACCACTCTTCCCTTGAGATCATTCTCTGGGCTTCCAGAATGTCTTGTTCTTCCCCTTCTATGTCTCTAGGGGGCCCTTTGCTGTTTCCCCTTTTAGTCATGGTGTTTCCCAGAATTTTGACCTTGATCTTCTTTTCTTACTTGCCACATTATCCTTGGGTGATCACCTGTAGTTGTGTGATGTCAGCTGATGCTGATAACCCTAAAAGGTCTCACCTCTCTCCCAAGCACCAACTTCGTGTTTCTGAACTAACTGCCCACTTGGGTATCCCCGACCCTCTCCATCTGGATATTCCTGAGCATCTCTGGGTTTTGTGGCAGAATCATTAAGAGCACAGATTCTGGGCACTTGCGTGGCTTAGTTGGTTCAGTGACTGACTTCAGCTCAGGTCATGATCTCGTGGTTCATGAGTTCGGGCCCCACACTGGGCTCTGTGCTGACAGCTCGGGGCCTTGGAGCCTGCTTCAGATTCTGTGTTTCCCTCTCTCTGCTCTTCCCCCACTTGCTCACGCACATGCACACGCGCTCTCTTTCTCTCTCTCAAAAATAAATAAACATTGAAAAAACACAGATTCTGGAGTTTGCCTGCCTGAATTTGACTCCTGACTCCACCGCTAAGTAGCTGTGTGCCTTAAGCAAAGTACTCAACCTTTGCCTCGATTTCACCCTCCCTAGAAAGGATGGATAGTGATAATGTGCACCTCATGTGATTATTGTCGAGCAGTGTCTGACACACAGTGAGCCCTATGTGCGTCCTCGTAGCTACTGCTGCTGCTCTTGCCTTCAAGGCAGAGCCCTGGCCCTCCTGGGCCCTCTCCCTGTCTTCTGCTCTTCCATTCCTAGCACATACATTCACGTTCTCAGCCAGCTGCTGTTTCCCAAGTTGGGAACCTCGGAGTCGTCCCTGACTTCCTTTCTGTCACTCTCTCTGTTGTCTCTTTGCCTTCCTGGTGGCTCAGACTGCTTTAGCTCGGTTACCTCCTCTGCTCTTGGGCAGCGTAGAAGTTACCTAAAGGATCTGCTTCTAGACCGTTCTCTTGGCAGCCCTTGTCTGTCCTTCCCTCTGGGGGTGGAGGAATCTTTCTACAGCAAGCACGCTTGCTTGTGTACTTATGCTTATGTACTTGTGCCTCACTCCTCGGGCTCTAGTTTTCAGACTTTGCTTCCTGGAGCCCTGGGGTTCTGTGGCAGGGACTGCCTGGCCACCGTGGGATGAGAGTGCACTGGGGAGAGATTGAGGACATAGACGAACAAGGAATGATCACTTCCTGCCCATCCCTTGCCCCGTACTCCCCACCTGAACACCAGACACAACAGCTTCGCTTTTGCCTCTCCCGTTGTAGCCTTGCTGTCATAAAACGCTGGCATTCAGGATAAAGCCCAAGGTCTAAGTGAGACACGAGAGACGCTTCATAAACCATCCCCACTGGCAGCCCAGCCTTAACCCCGTGCTCTGCCGCGCGTGTGACACTCGGTGAGCGTGTGTGCCCTCCCGTTGCCTGCACTTGGATGTCTGCTTTCCCTCGTGCTCTTTTCTCTGTCCAGGTGACCTTTGCCCTTTTGCCCCATTTCCTTGGCCGACTCCCAAGTGTTCCTTCGGATTCCACTCAGGCATCACCTCCAGGGCTGACCTCCCGTTCCTGCCTTCAGGTGCAGCTGGGCAGCCTCATCTGTGTCCCCATAGCTCTCCACGCCCATCTCCATCGCTGCACTGACGGTAGAACCTTCTGTGTAGGTTTGTCCCCAACGCAACCACCTCCTCCAGGAGGGCAGGACAAAGACCACGTTGCTTTTGCATGTCACTGTACCCCAGGCAACTTGCGCATTGCCCGGCACATAGAAGGTTCTTGGTAAATATTTGACTTGCTGCCTGCCTCAGTGACTTCGAGAAGATGAACTGCAAACCCCTTAGCATGTTTTCTTTGACAGCCCATCCCTGTCTTGCTAAACTTCTCTCTTGCCCCCGCTCACCCCATGGACTTGCGTTGTTCTGGCCTTGGTACTTCCCTCGAGTCTCTCTGTGCCTCTGTGGGCGCTGTTTCCCCTTCTGAGTTCCTCTTCCTCACCCTGTACATCTCCCAGCTAGCAACCCCCTAAACGTCAAGGCCACAGAAAGTAGGTTTCCTCCGAAATGTACCCAGCCTTCCTCTGTGTTCCCACAGCCTACTCTTAAGACCCATGGTGTTCTCCAATTTCAGAATTGCAGACTTTTTGTTGTTGTTTCTTATCACCTTAGATTTGAGCTCCTTGGGAACAAGGAACATGTCTCTGTCATCATTTTGGAAGACACATGTTCCATTAGCTTCTTCTCAACATAGAATCAAGCCCCGGACTTTTGATCCTTCACATTCTGTCTCAGACATCTCCATTCTGGTCTCATCTCCTGTCACTGGCTGTGCACCTTCAACTGCAGCCTTTTCAGCAGCTGGTGGTTTTTTTAGCTTGTGTCATGTTGGACTCACCGTACATATTCTATCCACATGCCGCTTTCTTTGCTGAAATGTTGGCTTTCGGGGCACCCGGGGGGCCCAGTTGGTTAAGTGCCTGACTTTGGCTCGGGTCATGATCTCGTGGTTCAAGAGTTCGAGCCCTGCGTCAGGCTCTGTGCTAGCACTGCGGAGCCTGCTTGGGACTCTCTCTCTCCCCCTCTCTTTCTGACCCTACCCCTCTTGAGCTCTCTCTCTCAAAATAAATAAATAAACTTAAAAAAAAAAAATGTTGGCTGTTAGCAGGAACTCTCTTGTCTTCAGGGTAGTGTATTCTTTTTATTCCAGTTTTTAAAATGTATATAGTATTCCAAGCATACGTCAAAGAGATAAATACAGCAATCCCTTATGTATGTATCTAGCGTAACAAAAACAACATTTTACATAGAGAGAGAGAGAGAGAGAAAGATGCGGAGAGAGCTAAATCCCTTATTTTTTCCCCTCTCTGATTCCATTTCCTTCCCTTCTTTCTCAGAGAATAATAGCTATCTTAAATGTAGTATTTATCACTTCCATATGTTTTATTCAAATGTTTTATCCATAGAAGACAGGTAGTATCATTTTTGCATTTTTAATACACTATTTAAATAATATTCTTTTGGTCACATTCTTCTCTAAGGGCCCAGCAAACAACATTGTTTTGGGGATGTATCCATATTATTGCGTGTACCTTTAGAAAACTTGAAATTACTACATAGTTTTTCATTGTATGAATATCCCACAGTTTATTTACCCACTCCGTTCTTCCCCAGTGTTCTGGTTGTTCCCAGTTTTTCAGTGGTGAACCAGTTTGTAGTGAACATTCTTGTATAAAAAGAAAAGTCTAATCTTTTAAAAGCAAGCACTGTGGCAGCCATATCCTGAGTGAATAGTACAGTTGAAAGCCAGCAATTACCCCTTTACATGCAAACACCCTCTACGTCTTTACCGCGTACTCTGACCAGCATTAAGCCAGGGCTAGTACTTTGGTTGCAAAGCTTTCAGCAGACATTACTTTTCTCAGCAATCTGCAAGCCACGTCTCATATAAATTTAGGTCATTTTGCCTTAAAAATGTTAAATGCGAGCCAGAAATAGAATGTTTAAAAAAACAAAAAAAGAAGTTGAAAGCTCTGTGGCGGTTAAGACCTGAGGGGAAAGCCTGTTCTATTGTAGAAGAATAACAACTTGAAGTAAGCGTGACTTCTCGGTTTCTCCTTCACGATAGAAAGCTGGGAGTGACCTCAACTCCTCTGTTCCCAAAGCAGCTTTCTTAAGAGCAGCCAGGAATGGTGGCCACAGCTCCTTGAGGTGGACCATTGCAACATTTCTGCCCTTACTACTCAGATTTCCCATCATGCCCAGCGGAAAGAGTTTGTGTTTGCATTGAAGCTCACTTCCTGGTTTTGTCTTCTTCTAACAAGGAGAACGGGTTGTTGGTATTCACTTTTAAAGTAAACGAACTAGCCTTTCTTCTCCAAAGGAAACCATTTCAAATCCTTTCTGCTTTGATTCCTACCGCTCGTTTAATGAGTTTCTTCAGGTTTGATGGAAGTTACCCTAGATGACCTCTGTTGTCCTCTGAAGATGAGCTCAGGGCATGGACAGAACCCCCAGTTTGTTGAACCCATTAAGCAGCTCCCGAGTTCTGGTATTTTGTGAACTCAATAGAGTGTGCTGTCTCCTTCAGTGGCCCCCCCCTTCTCCTCACACCGGGAAGCTCACTTCTTCCAGGAGCGTTTATTGTTTTCCCTTCTTGTGCGGGCATTCGGTTCAGGCCTATGAGTCTTGCCATTCTCTATGCTAGAACTAACCATGCAAATTCTTTCAGTCTCCGAAAACTCCTCTCAAATTCCATTTGTTCCTGAAATGTACCGCAAGCAAAAGAATCTTACCAATTTTTCTCTTTATGCATTTCCGTGGGGATATACTTTACACACTCTCCCAACATATTTTTGCCTTTTATTTTCATTATTTACAAAATAACTTGTATATTTGAAAAATGTATACTGCTACACAGTTCACTGTTCTATTCTTTTCCATTATTCTTTTACTCGGTCGTTTCACTTCAAGGAATTTATCCAGTAGATAGTCGCACCTCAGTATGCTAAAAATTATACAGAAGGGTGTTCAGCACAGTGCCGTTGATAGAAAAATAACGAAATGAAAGTGGAGGCGTTGCAATGATTAATAATAGACTAGTTAAATTATGATATACCCGGATGTTTGGATAACCAAGTTACGGCACTCGATGTTTATTGAATGGATCAAGAAATGCAAAAAAGTATGAGGTGCAAAACTGTACACATTGGGTGGTGGAATAAGAGAGATAGATGTGTGTGCACAGTATTCATTCATATACATGCCTTGTCGCATATAACATTTCTGGAATCACAGATAACGCAGTGCTGCTCCGTACTGGCTACCAGCGCGTCGTGGCAAATGGGTGTGAACGGCGAGCGTGAGGTTCGCTTTCGACCTCAAAAGGACAAACAGAACCAAACCTCAAATGGAGAAGACCCTTGGGCAGGTTTCTGGACCTCCCTCTTGCGTTTCTCTCCAGTCTAATGATCTGCCTGCCAATTCCACCTGCCACGCAGCCGCCAGTCCTTCCCTCTGTGATTTCAGCGCAGCAAGACGCTGCTGCATGCTGCCGGGTGCCAGCTTTCCGTACCACAGTCCGGAAGGCTGGTCTAGGCGCACACTCTCTCGTAGGGACCACGGTCCTGCCCTGCGGGTGTTGTACGACATCTGGAAAATGTTGTCTCGTGTATCTCGTCCAGTTTTCCTAGGTGTTAATAGCAGGAAGGCTGTTCGGTACCAGTTAACCCATCATGGCCAGAAGTGGAAATCTTCTAATAAATGTATTTAAAGTCCTTATTTTTGAGAAGAATGTAAAGCTGTGATAAGCGATAGACTGTATTACATTAGAAAAATAATCTGACCCAACACACTTATATGAAAGATGAGAACATTGAGATACAAGTTCAAGTGACTAGTAATAGATTACATTCCAAGTTACTCATAAAGTTCGTTCATATCCCAGACTGTCTGAATCTCTGTCCACTACTGTGGAAAGAAAATTATCCCGTGTTTGAAATACGGTCTTTAAGTTGTCAAACTTTTTTTATGCTTTAGACTCCTTATAATTTAAACATTCTCCTCACTTCATTTTTTGTCTTATTGGTAGTATTACTAATCCTGCTATTAACACAGGCATGAAAAAAGTCATTACATGTATATTTTAGAATAATTGACGTCTTGTGGAACTGTATAATTCTGTATAAAACCTAGAAAAGGAGATACTCATTCTTTTTTTTTTTTTCAGTTTGTTTTCCTTGCTGTCTAAAAAACACAACAAAGTTCTGGAACAAGCCACACAGTCCTTGAGAGGTTCACTGAGTTCCAATGATGTTCCTCTACCAGATTACGTAAGTAGTTACCTTACTTTTTCAGCAAGAGGTTTTCCTTTCATGGTTAGGTTTGTAAGAAACAGTACTCCTCTCTTCTCAGTGTCTGTCTATGGCCATGACGCCTCTACTGTGCAGAGAAAGGAGTGATGTCGCAAATCAAGGAAGAACTTTAAATGATTATTATCAAGTGGTTAAAGAAGTCCAACCTAAGCCAGTGATTGTTAATAATTTGGACTCTTGCAGGGCGCTCGGGTGACTCAGTCGGTTAAGCATCCAACTCTATCTCAGCTCAGGTGTTGGTCTCAGCATTGTGAGTTCAAGCCTCATGTGCTCTACACCGGGCGTGAAGCCTACTTAGAAAAAAAAATAGGACTTGTTACCTTAGGCAAGAAACCCACTCAAACTAATTACATAAAAGCACAAGGAGCAGTTTTATAGAAACTATGCAAAGGTTTCTCACTGAACTCAAGGGGGACAGGTACACCTAGATATCAGAGAACCAGAACCTGAAATTGAAAAGCCTTTTGGATTCAAGAATATTTTGTCTTTCTGAGGCTTTAGTTTAGTTTCGAGGCTCTGCTTCCTTTTGCTTCAGTATTATTCTTGTGCTGCTATCAGCCAGATTTCCCTATTTGTTGACTGGGACCTAAAACAGCCACTCCAGCTTCCTCCCTCCCAAGCTGTAACATGTCCTGTGAGGGTCGTGTCTTCAGCCACCTGACTAGAGTCATGAAGTCCTCATTCTCACTTCCTGGGAGAGAGAATCCAGTTGGCTCTGTTCAGATCAGGATGCTACTCTGGTCCTGTAAGCCATGGTCAGGGGACAGCAGCACTAATGTACTCCCTTGATTTCACCCACTTCAAAGATAAAGAGCTTATTACCACCTAACTTCAGAGGATGATGACAGAATAGAATGGGAGCAGCTCGGGGATGAGCATTATAACAGGAAGGAGAGAACATTCAGAGTTCCTTTAGAGCAGTGTCACTAACTGCAACATTTCTTATATTTTGTTGGAACATGGCTTAGATGATGATGTTAAAAATCCTCGTGTCATAAACCTTAGAACTTGTCCATCAAGTCTAATAAGGACCTCCCTGCATCCCCCGACGACAACTCAGTGGGTTGATGTTCAGAAACTTCATGAGAGAATTTTGAAGCTCTGAGTTTGAAGTGGTGATGCATGCCAGACAGCCGGAGAGTTGTTTTGTTTCCTGTGGTTTGTTTCATTTCTAAATGGCTGTGCTGATAGGAGACTGTGGGAACAGCACCCGGTCCGGGTAGCAGTCGCTGACAAACGAGATAGCCGTGAGCGTTCACAACCCGACCCGTGCTGTTTGTCTTGTTTTGTGTTTATTGTGTGCGTGTGTGTGATGCTGTGATCTGTCATTCCCATTAAGGTATTAAGTTTGTAATTCCAAAGTATTTCTCTCTTACCAAAAAAAAAAAAAAAAAAAAAAAAAAAAAAATAAATAAATAAATATATTTTTTTTTTTTTTTCGTAATTGAGTTTTCTCAACTTAAAAAAAAAAATAGCATAATAGCTCACTTCTATCCGAGCCATGACTTGTTATGGGAAAAATATTTCTTCCTAATCACTTCTTGGAAACCTCAGTTGGGGCCTCAGAGTGGCAGTGGAGATTGTGTTTATTGAGAGCTTGAAGTCAATGCATCTGTAAATGTTTTGTGATTTCTTATACAACTGTCATTTGCTTATGTAGTACTCCTGTGTCATTTCTTTCACAACAATGTGTTGAATGAATTTAGTCTTGACATTGTGCCAGCAGCATCCTCCTGTAATCAGAGACCAGAAAAGTGACAATTTCTTTGAGAAAATGGGTCGTATTTAATGATATTCGCCAATCATGGTGATTATGCAGTGACGGGACAGGTTGAACTCCCAACGGACATATGACCTCTACTGTTGAACTTGACAGTTTTTAGAGTTGCTGACTTCTTCTTGCATGAGACTTTCACTAAGTAACAGTGAATTTCCTGAAGTATCTGCTCCATAGAAATGCTGGGAAAATTCCATTTGGAATCTGTCATTGACAGTCCTCATTTTAGCAGCCATGCCACAACATACTCCAAATGCATTTATGAACTTGAATTTTGCTGCCTTTCCTTAGAGTTAGTTGAAGAGGGTGGGTGGCCCTGATTCAGTGGTAGTGACAGTAACGGAATCACTGCAAGGCAATTGAGGAACATGATGGCAGTCGTAAAAGTAAGTACATGTTCTTCTTCCGAGGTAACCGGCTGTTTTCACTCGTCGTTCCCAGTGTTCAAAACACCATGAGCGAGGTGCATATTTGAAACCACGTCCTCACTGTCACTCTCTTTTATTTTTTTGGCAATTTTTTTTTTCAACGTTTATTTATTTTTGGGACAGAGAGAGACAGAGCATGAACGGGGGAGGGGCAGAGAGAGAGGGAGACACAGAATCGGAAGCAGGCTCCAGGCTCTGAGCCATCAGCCCAGAGCCCGACGCGGGGCTCGAACTCACGGACCGCGAGATCGTGACCTGGCTGAAGTCGGACGCTTAACCGACTGCGCCGCCCAGGCGCCCCTGTCACTCTCTTTTAAATTGGTCACTAACTGGGAAAATAAATGTGTTTCCTTTTTCCCTCCCTAGAAATTTTAATTAAATGTCTCTGTCACCAGCCACATAAAGCTCTGTGTCCTAGACTGATGCTTTAGACCACGTATTTGAAAAAGACGGAAAAGGAAAAGGAAAGGGTCTACATGCAGCAGTGGAGATTGAATGAGTTTAAATAAGTGCTTAAAATCAGGAATGCGTTTTTCTTCTCACTGTAATACACAGAGTGCTTTGAGTCTACCTAGAGGTTTCTGAGTATATTAAGAAAATATTTATTCTCATTATAGTGTGTAATTCACAAGCCAGTTGAGTAACACCACAGAAAACAATAGCAAGTTACCAAAACATCAGTATTAATTCTTTAGTACAACCTTGTTTGTCGAAACATCTCAAGGGAAACCTGAAGCCTTCCACCAAGTTCCAGATAATGAGGGTAATGGTCTGGCTGCTTGACGGGAAATAAAATTTCAGTGAAAAAAAAAATTGCACTCAAGTCCTCTTTGGGGAGAGAGAACCCGTAGTGCAGAGAGTCATAGCTGGTTCTGCGGTCTTTGTACAGGGGCAACGTACATGTTTCGCGAAGCACCTGAAGTTCAGTTGATGACGTGGCCGCACTTTGGTATCTTTATATCAGGATTTCCTAAAAGTCAGTTCCGTGACTAAAGGGACAGGAGAGAATTGTTAGAATCTTTCAAGATTTTTTAAAATTAAGAATAAGTCTCAGGGCGCCCAGGTGGCTCAGTGGGTTAAGTGTCCGACTCTTGATTTCGGCTCAGGTCACGAGATTGAGCCCCGCACCTGGCTCTGTGCTGACAGTGCAGAGCCTGCTTGGGATTCTCTCTCTCCCTCTCTCTCTTTCTGCCCCTCCTCTGCTTGCTTGTGTGTGCTCTCCCCCCCCCACCCCCTCATAAATAAAGATTTCCAAAAAAAAAAGTAAATAAAATAAGAATAAGCCTCTAAAACAACTTTGGTCATATACAACAAACCTGAATCTAGAAAGTGAAACAAAAATAACAAATGAGTTTAGTTGCTTTTTAAACTATAACCGTGGTTTTTCAATTATGAATATTATTACAATGTCACGTAAGCTTTATTTCCCTAATTTCTAACAATCATCTTAGCAACTATTTGAGATGAGAAGACTAACTTTATTTTAGGTGGAACCGTAAGGAACCAAATTATATTGTCCTTTGATCATCAACAAACTTGGGAAACTTTCTGTAGGACTGACTCTACCATCTAATTAAAAAAAAATTTTTTTTAATGTTTATTGATTTTAAGAGACCGAGAGAGCATGAGCAGGGGAGGAGCAGAGAGACAGGGAGACAAAGAATCGAAAGCAGGCTCCAGGCTCTGAGCTGTCAGCCCAGAGCCTGATGGGGGCTGGAACTCACGAGCCGCGAGATCATGACCTGAGCCAAAGTTGGACACTCAACCAACTGAGCCACCCAGGTGCCCCTCTACCATCTAATTTTAAATGGTGAATTCAAGGATGTAAGCCAAAAAGACCCAGCCAAAAAGATTAAGGAGACAGAATCAGAAAAAAAACAGCTGAGGTATAAACAGCAGCTAAGAGTTTATCATTGAATGCTAAGCAAGTATAATGCTACTAACTTACATCTACGTGTCTGTGTGTACACGTACGTGCACACACATCCCAGTGGTTTTCAAAGTCTCATTTTTATCCTCCTGTACCACCGTATGGTAGAGTCGTCCAGAGGCTACATGGTCAACGATCATTTCATTGCTCTGGCAGCTCACAGAATGCGTGGTGCTCTTGTGTTTTAAATTGTTCTTGGCTTTAATTTGTAATGTAATAAATACCACTACATATAATCCGCATAAAAACAGCTTCTTAAGAGCATCAGAGATTTTTAAGAAGATAAAAGGCTCTTCTTGAGATGAGAGAACCAGTGGTATACATGATCTGTTGCACACACACAAAGAAGGAGCAGCTAAATATATGCTCTTCTCTATCCTGTAATTGTTTCATTTGTAATATCTTCTCTCCTAGGAGGATTGAGTGCACTTTGAAGTGCGCATGAGTCTCTTGTGTCTTACGCTGAAAAAAGGAGGCTAAATATTAACTGGTTAATTGATGGGGATGAAGCTCTGTCTCCGCACGCCTGCACGCTCTTGCCGGTGTCCAGAGCTGAAAAGGAGTCTCAGGCCTAAATTATATCTGTATGACATTTAATTTGAATGGTTTGGTCATTTTCTTAGTCAAAGAAGATTAGTTTCCAACACATGTCATGGATGTGTGTAATTTTTTAAGCTCAATTACATATTTTCTCATTAATTTGTACATGATCTTTATATCACAGTTGCTTCTTTCCTGGGGTGCCTGGCTGGCTTCCTCAGTGGAGTATGTGACTCTTTTTTTTTTTTTTTTTTTTAATTTTTTAGTTTTTTAAATTTGCATCCACATTAGTATATAGCGCAACAGTGATTTCAGGAGTAGATTCCTTAATGCCCCTTCCCCATTTAGCCCATCCCCCCTCCCACAACCCTTTCAGTAACCCTCTGTTTTTTCTCCATATTTAAGAGTCTCTTATGTTTTGCCCCCTCCCTGTTTTATATTATTTTTGCTTCCCTTCCCTTGTTTTCATCTGTTCTGTGTCTTAAAGCCCTCGTATGAGTGAAATCGTATGATATTTGTCTTTGAGTGACTAATTTCACTTAGTATAATACCCTCTAGTTCCATCCACGTAGTTGCAAATGGCTGGAGTATGTGACTCTTGATCTCGGGGTTATGAGTTCAAGCCCCATGTTGAGTATAGAGATTACTTATAAAAATTAAATCTTAAAAAAAAAAAAAAAAAGAATGGTCTCTGTCCTATTCAAAGGGTAGTTGTAGCATTTTTTCCTTTTAGTTCAGTACACATAAAACAGGTTGTTCAACGTCAACTTGATCTAATAATTTGCTGTCTTAAATTGTAGCTTCCTAAAGAGCAAAAGCCATGTATTTGAAATCTGTTCTGATCAAGTCTTGACCGCGTATCATTATCATTCTACATGGAACCCAAAAATATTGCTAACCCTGGAATATGTCATTTGACTTACCTTTTGAACCAATACTCTCCTGGCTCTTGTTTATTTTTGCTTTTAGACATTTCATTTCTTCAGAAAGAGGCTACGAGGTATTCTGAACTGATTCTATACGACAAGGAATTACTTTTGGGTGTTTATTCCAGTGATGGTGACATTAAGAAAGATCTTGATCAAACTTCTATCTGGGAATTACTTTAGCATGATGTGAGAGGTAAAAATGAAGTAAGCATAGCGCCTGTACACAGGGAATCTGAGAGGCTAATGAAAACAAGTGCACAACTAAATTACAACTGCATGTGACATATTTTGTAAGGTGGCTATAACCAAACCTGGGGGGTTTCAAAAGAGGAAGAGAACAACTTGGGGGAAGTAGGAAAGGAATTGGGCCGGTTTTCATGGAAAGGAGTTGCAATTTGAGGTGGGTAGTGCTTTTAAGAAGAGAGATTAAGTCGGGAAAATAATCCAGGAGTTCTGCTTCTTGAACAAGGGTATAGAAGTGAAAACGGCACGTCGTCGCCGTAGGGTTTCTCGTGTGTGACAGGGTGTCTGGCGTGTAAGAGCGGCTCACGCCATATCCAAAAAATTAGCTCAAAATCTAGCAGAGACCTTAAATGTAAGAGCTAAGACTGTGATATCCTCAGAAGAAAATGCAGGACTAAATTTTAGGTGACAAAAGAAAAACAGATAAATTAGACTTCATCAAAATGTAAAGCTCTTGTGCTTCAAAGGATATCCCATCAAGAGAGTGAAAAGACAGCCCACCGAGTAGGGGAAAATACTTGCAAATCTTATATCTGATAAGGGACCAGGATTCGGAAAATGTAAGGAACTCTTAACAGCTCAATCACAAAAAAGGCAAACAGTCCAAATTTTAAAAACGGGTGAATCTTTTGCAAGCTGGTTCTGTAACGTGTATATCTTACGCATAGCTGTCTGGCCTTGGACAGGTCATTTTGCTTCTCTAGGCCTCCGTTGCTTCATCTGAAAATCGGAGTAACAGTAGAATCCACTACACAAGATTGTTGTCAGGATTAAATGAGAGTCCAGGTAGGATCCTTGGCACAGCCAAGTGTTTAGTAAGTGTTAGCTCTTATAGATGTGCTGTGCAGTTCATGTTTGGGAAAGATATTCTGGGGCAACAGGACTTGGTTCGGAGGATGGAGATGGCTCCACACCCTCTAGTGACAGGGAAAATTCCTGCAGGCTACGTGTGACCTCATGAGATGGAGGGGGAGAGATAACGGGAGCCACCATGAACTGACCACAGTTGAGTGGCGCCATCAGGAAGCATCTTTAATCGGTCTCGAAATACCTAAGTGGTTATTTGGCACCAGAGGGTGAATCTCAGCCCCAAAGAGGGGCCTTCACTCAGCAAGCTCCCTGACGTCAGAAATATACCAGGGCTGAGTGTGTCCCAGAGCTCCTACGATGAACCAAACCAGAGTGACCACCAAAAGCAAAAGGAGTGTCTTGTGTTGGCACTTTTCGAGTCCATCAGCCACTTTTCCTGAATGCCAGACACTCCACTAGGCCCCGGGTGAGGCAGTGAGGGGCTGGATGCTCACCGATCCCATCTCCTCTCCCTGGATATACAACTAAGCACTCTTTTCCATCGCGCTTGCGTCTTGCACGCGAAGGGGGGGCGTGTCCACCTCCCCCTACCTCTCTCATCATGTGCTAGCTTGGATGCAGGAAATCTATTAAGAGATTCCAGGGTCCATAGTATGGCAAGTGCATGGACCCCCGAATCATCTTACTGAAAGCCAGTTGGGTACCCTGTTGGACTGTGATGCAAGAGAGCAATAATGCTTTTACTACATTACAAAAGAAAATGGGCACAAAGGATCTGAATAGTCATGTCTCCAAAGCAGATATACAGGTGACCGGTAAGCGCTTTGAAAGATGCTCAACATCATTGTCTGAAAGTGCAAATTTTGGGACACCTGGGTGGCTCAGTCAGTTAGGCATCTGACTTTAGCTCAGGTCATGATCTCACGGTTCGTGAGTTCAAGCCCCACATCGGGCCTGGAGCCTGTCTCAGATTCTGTGTCTCCTTCTCTCTGCCCCTCCCCCACATGTGCTCGCTCTCTCTCACGCTCTCTCACGCTCTCTCTCTCTCTCTCAAAAATAAATTTAGGGATGCCTGGGTGGCTCAATCGGTTCAGCGTCCAGCTTTGGCTTAGGTCATGACCTCACAGTTTGTGAGTTTGAGCCCCGTGTCGGGCTCTGTGCCGACAGCTCAGAGCCTGGAGCCTGCTTCGGATTCTGTGTCTCCCTCTCTCTCTGCCCCTCCCCTGCTTGTGCTCTGTCTGTCTCTCTCTCAAAAATAAACACTAAAAAAATTTTTTTTTAATTTAAAAAAAGAAAAAAGAAAGTGCAAATTTCAACCACAGTGAAGGCAGAAAATCACAAGTGTTGGTGAGGGTGTGGAGAAATTAGTAGCCTCATTCAACTCATGGTGAGAATGTAAAATTGTGCAGCTGGTTCGGAAAACAACCTGCAGTGCCTCAAAAAGCTGAACATGGAATAATCATATGACCCAGCATATGATGATACTCTCAAAGAATTGAAAACAGAAGTCCAGGTGAAACGTGAGTGGTCATAGCACCTTTATTCCTAATAGGCAAAAAATAGTAACAATCCAAATACCTATCAACTAGCCAAGAAGTGTGGTATGTCCATACAATGGAATATTATTGGATAGTTAAAAAAGAATGAAATACTGATAGGAGCTTCAACATGGATGAACCCTGGAAACGTTGTACTGAGTTAAAGAAGTCAGTAACAAAAGGCCACATGTCATTCATATGAAATGGCCACAACAGGTCCACATCTTACAGAGTTAGACAGTGGATGCCTCGGACTGGGGATGTGAAGCAGAATGAGGAGTGACTGCTGAGGAGCACAGATTTCTTTTGCAAATGATGAAAATGTTTTAAAATGAGATGGTGGTGATGATGCTCAACTCTGTGAATATACTAAAAGCCACTGAATTGTACACTTCAAATCAGCGAGGTATATGGTGTATGAATTTTATCTTGATGAAGCCATTTTTAAAAAGTAGTGCTTGGAGGGGCGCCTGGGTGGCTCAGTCGGTTAAGCGGCCGACTTCAGCTCAGGTCACGATCTCGCGGTCCGTGAGTTCGAGCCCCGCGTCGGGTTGTGGGCTGATGGCTCAGAGCCTGGAGCCTGCTTCCGATTCTGTGTCTCCCTCTCTCTCTGCCCCTCCCCCGTTCATGCTCTGTCTCTTTCTGTCTCAAAAATAAATAAAACGTTAAAAAAAAAATTTAAAAAGTAGTGCTTGGAGCACTAGGAAAAAAGAACTATTTGTTGAATGGGCTAGATAGATACCCGCTTGACTGGCATTGTGGCCTAAGGATGAATGTCGGAGAATAAAGCTCATACTTTGAAAAAGTTCATATATTCAGGGAGGGAAACTGTGTCTTGAGCAGTGATTTGACTTGAGAAACTCTTAAAGTCAGTCACATCTGCAGCTGCACAAAGGTATGTTCGTTTTTCAGCCTGACTTAGGAACAAAAAAGTGCAAACAAGCAAAATATCCGTTAACAGGGAACTGATTAGAAAAAGTATAAATTCATCCAGTGCGATATTCTGCAGCCATTTTTATAAAAACCAAATCCAGGCCATAAGGGTTTGTGAAATGTAACACTTAAGTAACCAAACAACAACAAAAAGAAAAGAAAAAACCCCAGAAAACAGAGAACTTTATAGTATGTAGGTTATACGTACATTTAAAAATACGCCTTTAGTTTTTCTGGAAGATGCATAAGAAACTAAATAAATAGTAGTCACTAATAAATAAATAGTAGTGGGGTGTCAAACTGAAGGCCAGCAAGGGCAGAGAACTTGTACTTTTTACCATATACTTTTCTTTCCAGGCTCTGAAATTTTTGCCAAGGACACCCGGGACTTACTTTTCCCTTCCTTCCCTCCTTCCTCCTTTCCTTTCTTCCTTCCTTTACCATCTTAAGATAACTTTTGACTTACAGAAGAGTTTTAAGGAACTTCCATATACCCTTCACCCAGCTTTCCCTTTTGTTAATATCTTACATGACCACAGACCATTTATCAAAACTAAGACATTAACCTTGGTCCGTGCTGACTCAAATCCAGATCTCATGCATGCTTTACCAGTTCTATCACTGATGCCCTTACCCTTTTCCTAGGATTCAAGCCAGAATCCCACATTGCGTTTTGCGTCACGTCTCCGTAGTCTTTCCTTGTCCTTCTTGACCTTAACATTTTTGAAAAGTACTGGTCAGTTAGTTGGTAGGATGTCCCTCAGTTTGGGTGTGTCTGGCATTTTATCACGATTAAATTGACGTTATGCATCACTGAGAAGGGTACTGCAGAGGTGACATGCCCTTCTCAGTGCCTCAGGTCAGGGAACACATGACGTTAGTGTGTATTGCTGGTGACGTTTACCTGCATTTTCCTTGATCGGTTCACTATAGTGATATCCGCTAGGATTCTTGACTGTGCACTTGCTGATTTTTCCCTTTGTAATTACTCTGTATTTGGGGGAGATTCTTTGCGACTGTGCCAGTATCCTGTTTCTGCTTAAAAGTTATCCCACAAATTTTAGCATCCAGTGATCTCATCTGCATCATATATTACTGATTTATTAGTGATTTTCTATTTGTCTCATTCCTTTTACATCTATTGAACAGTTCTGCAAGGAAGATTTGTCACCTGTCCTCAATGTATTCATTTATGCAGTTATGTATGTATATCAGTGTGGACTCATAGATCCTAATTTTATTCTTTCTTTGTCTTCTAATCCAGGGCTATTGCTATTTTGTTGTTCAGGTTATTCCAACTTTGGCCATTAGGAGCCCTTTGGGGGTGCCTCCTGTGCCCTTTGAATATGCTCAGACCTTTTTTTTTTTTGAGATATTCAAGATGTTCTAGCTCATCAGGTGTGTCCCCTGCTCCAGCTCTGGAATCCACCAGATTCTATAAAGAATCAAGATCTTTATAGCTGCTTTCATAATGAAGAAACTGCTCTTAAAAAAACCAGAAAAGGAAATCTTCTAAATAATGTTGGTAAACATCTTTAAAGAAACAACTGCTTTGATCTCAAATAGATCTCAAGCCCCACATTGATTAGGTCCCAGGAAGTTTCTTCTTTAGTACAATTGATTTTCAAATTCAAATAAATAAACCCTCTAGCAAGTAAGCAGACCTCCCCCCTTCCACTACCACTTTAATTACAAACCAGGCCTGACTTTAACATAATCAGGCCGATTTTCTTGGTTGTATTGTAACTTGGCTTTGGACACACTTCTGAACTAGACCTTTCAGAAATGCGCTGAGAATTCTAAGGGCAATATTTAGTTGGAAGACTCTCCTCTTATTAAACAAACAAACAAACAAACAAAATTCTTCATTCTTAAAAAGCACACCTCCATTGAGGGAAAGAATATTACCCTTTCCTTATTCCTGGAAAGGATGTTTGTCCTGTCTGTTCTTAAGGAGTATGGTAGAGTATTCTTTTTAAGGACTTTTAAAGAACAATTATCATTAAAAATACTTAAATAACTCTTATGTTCTTTCCTCTGGCTTGTAAAAGGAAAATAGGATGCATTTGCATTGAAGTCTGGCAATGATTAATTAACTTTCGAAGCAAAGTTTAAAGAGTACAGAAAATAACCCATGCGTATTAAATTCAGTAGCAGTATGTGAATATATTTATAAAAACTAGTGATAATGGGGTTTTTTTTCCCTTTCCCATTGTGCTGAAAAAATTCTTACCTGCTGCTGTGCAGAGCTAATATGAAAATACCTTTTCCTGTCAGTCTCCAAGTTTTATTTATTTAAGAAATCTTAATTTAAATTTTCTGTTTCCTCAAATTTTGAGTGTTTTTCTCTATTTCTCCCTTTCTGACTGAGTTTGTAGTTCCTAATAGGAAGAAAAGAAGTCTTCTATTTGGAATTTTCTTTGATATATCCTTGATTTACATGGCAAATAGAAAGCAGCTGTCTATTTAAGCATCTAATTCTTGAAACCATAGTCCCCTCAAGCGTCATCTGGAAATAATGTAGCTTGTAAAACAAAGCTAAGAAGAAAAGGCAATGTTTGTTTTATGTGGGATGAATGATTTCTGTTAGGGTCCTTTAATTCGGCTATTATGAGGGTTATTAAAAAGCAGTATTACAAAAGAGGTTTAAATGAAAAGAATTTTTTTGAGCTGGTATCTTATTATTACAGTTGATTATAGTCAAAGCTGCAAATGTTTTATAAATGGCACTTTATTTTTGTTTCTCCAAAAAGACCCCCAAAAACCAGTAATCTTATTCATTGTATGAGTGGAAATTCAACTCTTTCCTTAGCTGATTTAATTTACGAAACAAATTATATTTGAGAATTCAGCTCTCCCTGTTTTTCTGGAAATTTCATGGATTTCTGAAAAATTCTTAAGAATCCTTACAAGAACATTTGAGGAGCACCTTACAAATGCCAAAACGAACGTGAAAGCATGAGAGTTTTATCCAGACTTCGGGTATTAGAAGATTCGATCAACACCAGAGAAAGTTAAGCCTAAATTGTTTATTAATTTACTCATAGATTATTTGAGTTTTTGAGATGTGAGTTTGGAGGCCTCTGTCATGAGAAGTGGTATATGGAGGGAAGTAGAAAGGCAAGTTCATTTGTGATTTGACATTTGTTAGAGGCGTTTTCATGATTGGAGTATATTGGTTTTCTTCTTTTGTTAATACAACAAAGCAGTTGTTTTTGGATAATTGACATGTAAGAACTAAATTCAGTCCCAAAATGTACTTGCTGCCAGGGAAATGAAATTACTTATAAGCACGTTTGTTTAATAACGAATAGCGCATGGTTAATTATTTTCATGCATTTGAGGCCCCTTGTGATCTCTCACCTGGTACCCTCTGTGATCTCAACTTTGCATTTTGATTGAGGTCACCAGAAGAGTATTGTGTTGTTGTGAAACACGTCTATTTTCCTTGAATGTGCAATGCTAGCTGACCATGTTAGTGACTGAATTAATGCCATCCTTTTTGGGATCATATTCTAAGGCTACAAAGTACTGAGCCTTTAATAATTAGGTACTCTCTCTCTCTTACGAAGTTGTTTCATACTGGTCACTAATTCAGATAAGAGTAACTTTGTTTCACTGTGCGTGGCGCTTTCGCTTATTAACCAATTCCAAGTACTAAATTCCCCGTACCCATTGGGAACGCTCCATCATATCATCACTCATACTTTCCTGGTGAACAGTTAGTGATAACGGTTCCAAAGGAGCTACGCATGCATAAACACGCTCCATATGGCACTTGAAATTCCTTATTCTTTCCTCCCACATGTTGTTAGCTGCTACCATTTTTTTCAGGTAACTTTCTCTTCCCTGTGAGGACACCAGTAAAGGTAAAACTCTCTGCCCTCTTGAAGCCTACCTTCTCATGGGGAGAGCTCTGTAACGATTGCAAGCCCGGGTGAATGAATGAACAAATGAATGGCCTGTTAGAAGATCCCGTGGGAAAATGGAGGATAGACAGGGATGGAAAGCACTGGCAACGGGAAGTTAGTGGTGTCAGTGGGCGGCCAGTGAAGTGCCTTCCTCATTGAGAAGGCAACATTTGAGCAAAGACAAGTCAGGTGGCCGTGCCAAAGACGTGTGCTGGTGAGATGGAACAAGGCATGCAGAGGGCTTCAGGCAGGAGCGGCCATGAGCCTGGCAGGGTGTTGAGGCTGGGAAAGATATGATCTGGATGCTGTGGATAATCACCTTGAACAACTGCGGGGTGGAGGAGTAATCCAGAAAAGTTTGAGATAGAGCAGCAGCCTGAGAAGCAGAAGACCTGTGCTCAGTCTTTTTCTTACCTTTAACTTGCTGTGAGCTTTGGCGACTTACTTTGCCATTCTGACCCTTGATTTCCTTGCCTTTAAAATGTATCTTGAAGTAGCTTTTTTGCGTGTAATTTCCTTAACATTAGCATTCGCCGGTTCCCTTATTTCTGCGAGGATGCACTGGGTGGACAGAAAGGGATTTGTCTGGCTGATTGTTGGAATGCACAATTGGAGGAGACTCCACTCACCTGGTATTCGGTGTGAACGATGTCCCCTGAAACACGGCCTAGAATACGGTATGAATATTGTGCCGTGGAGTTACACGGCGGTAGTGGGCCCAGGTGTAGGAAGAGGCTTAATAGGAAACACAGAATCATGGTGCAGATCCTTTCTTTAAGGATTTGAGACAGACGTTTTTAGATGTCACAAAATGATGGACATATCTGTAGATAAACTAAATATCAGCCTATGTTTTATAGAATGCTATAAATAAAAAGGCTTCCCTGAGAAGGCATAGTAAAAATTTGGGGTGGTTTTCATTCGAGTCTCCCATAGTAGAAGGGCCTTTAACTACATCAGTATATAGAGTGGTTGAGAGTGTCGCCTTTGTGAGAAGAATTCTTAGAAGATGGACCCAGCCTTATATTTTTTTAGTTTCCTGAAATTTCCCTATGGAGGCAACAAATAAAATGCACCAGCACTCATTCACACTAACATCTGTGAGATGGCAAAATAACCACCGAAAACCCAGAATACAAGAGAGTGGATGCAAACTACCGAGAACTACAAGATCCCTGTAGTGTCTGTGTCGGAGGAACTAGAAGGAAGCAAAGAGATCTGAGAACAGGAGGACCCCAAAGTAGGCAGAAGGGACTCACTGGAAAGCATCCTGGAGAGGCCAGTTTGAGAAAAGCGCCTGAAACTGTTAGGGGTTTTGCATACTCTAATTCACAGTTGAATGTAAGGCGTCTGCTGTAAGATCTGAAGGAGTTCTAGACTTGGGGCCCTATGAACTTTTAAAACTAAACAGCTGAAGCTTTCTTCTAGAACCAAACCCCACACTGACGTGAAGCTACTAGAAATACAGCCCACAGAGAAGGTCAAGGACACTAAGCAAAATAATAAAAAATTGAGATAAATGTCGGGCTAGAGAAGAGAGCCAGAAGATCCCAGAAAGTATGTGGCGATATTTAGGAGCACTTCACAAAAACTAAGAAAAGTTTGCCCTAGTGTCCTGAGACTAGAAAGTGCTAGACCCACCCCTCCCTCCTAAAATATTAGGAAAACTAACTTTATTAGAAATGAGCATAAGAGAAAGGTCAGTCAAATCCAGTGCAAAGATAGAAGATAAAAGAAAATGAAGAGAGTATCTGTAGTGATAATGAAAGCATGAGATGCACCCATAAAATAAATGAAAACTCTTACATAACTTTTCAAAACAACTAAAAGAAACTAAGAAAACGATACAAGTTAAAACAGAATGGGGGCTCCTGGTTGGCTCAGTCAGTGGAGCATGTGACTCTTGATCTCGGGGTCGTGAGTTCATACCCCACATTGAATGTAAAGCTTACTTAAAAAAATAAGTACTGGAAAACAGTATGGAGGTTTCTCATAAAACTAAAAATAGAACTACCCTACAACCCAGCAATTGCACTACTAGGCATTTATCCACGGGAGAGAGGTGTGCTGTTTTGAAGGGACACGGCACCCCCATGTTTATAGCAGCACTATCAACAATAGCCAAAGTATGGAAAGAGCCCAAATGTCCATCAGTGGATGAATGGATCAAGAAAATGTGGTATATATATATATACAATGGAGTATTACTGGACAATCAAAAAGAATGAAATCTTGCCATTTGCAACTACATGGATGGAACTGGAGGGTATTATGCTAAGCGAAATTAACCAGAGAAAGACAAAAATCATATGACTTCACTCATATGAGGACTTTAAGAGACAAAACAGATGAACATAAGGGAAGGGAAACAAAAATAATATAAAAACAGGGAGGGGGACAAAAAAAGAGACTCATAAATATGGAGAACAAACTGAGGGTTTCTGGAGGGATTGTGGGAGGGGGGATGGGCTAAATGGGTAAGGGGCATTAAGGAATCTACTGAAATCATTGCTTCACTATATACTAACTAATTTGGATGTAAATTTTTTTTATTTTATTTTTTTAACGTTTATTTATTTTTGAGACAGAGAGAGACAGAGCATGAATGGGGGAGGGGCAAAGAGAGAGGGAGACACAGAATCGGAAGCAGGCTCCAGGCCCTGAGCCATCAGCCCAGAGCCCAACGCGGGGCTCAAACTCACGGACCGCGAGATCGTGACCTGAGCCGAAGTTGGACGCCCAACCGACTGAGCCACCCAGGCGCCCCTGGATGTAAATTTTAAAAAGTGAAAATTAAGTTAAAAAATAAAGATTTTTAAAAAATTTTTTAAATAAATGAACTTTTTTTAAAAAGTAAAAAAAAAATAAGTAAAACAGAAAAACATAAATCAGAAATATAAAAACTGAAATGGGTAATTTTTTTTCTTAATAAAAGAATCATTTCAGAAATGTCATCTATACACAGGTATCTAGTAAATAAATAAATACAGTACCTTAGTAGAAGGTGAAAAGGATGAAAAACTTGAAGGCAAAAAGGAATGAAAGAAAGAAAAAGGATTTGAGAGAAGCTAAAGAATATAAAATACGAATCCCCCCCCCCCCAAAAAAAGAGAAATACTAAAAGCTCTACTTCAAGAAAACTTTCCGAAAATAAGAAAACAGATTCGAAACTGCATGTGGAAGGACAGTCGGTACCAACACAGAGATAAAGAGAAAGAAATTGAGGGGTAGCCAGGCAAAAAAAGACCAGGGCACTTTTAAGGGAAGAAAATCAAACTATCAACAGACTTTTTGACAGCAGTGTTTTATGCTGGAAGAAAATGGAATTACATATTGAAGATACTCAAAGAAAGCACATATAAGCTGGGATTTTATACCCCAACAAACTGACTTGCAAGTAAGTCAGGCACAGACAATCTTACGAAATGTAGGAACTCAGTATTGTTTCCTTCCTGAGGACTGTTTCCTACTCCTGTCTCTGAGTAGTGACCAGCAAAGGTTTTCCAGAAAGAGCCAGATAGTAAATGTTTGAGTTTGTAGGCCACATGGCTAGTCTCCATTGCCTGTCTTTGTACGGGGTGTTTAGTGTTTGTTTTGATTGGTTTATGTAGCCCTTTAAAAATGTAAGAACCATTCTTAGCTCAAAAGGTCGTATTAAAATAGTCCACAAACACGATTTGGCCCATGGTTCGTTTGCCAACCTCCATGCTAGAGAAGGAGCTTTGTACAACCACGACGATTGGACAGACCACACACATAGACTGGTGCTACATTTTGCTCATTAGAAGGTTAAGTGATAGGCAGAAAGGAGCAAGCGTAGTGAGTGAAGGCTGTATTTCTGACAAGTCTTAAAATACGGAGAGGACCGTGGGGAGAACATGTGAGAAGCAGAATAAGCTTGCTGATTAGAGGTAACTAGGAGTTCCAGGATTATTATTTCAGGTCAGATTGTAGGAAAGAAGTGGAACGTAAGAGAGGCAGTTAGCTAATTTCAGTATCGCTTATAGTAGTGAACCAACAGAAAATGACGAAGAATGAGAAGATGAGAGAAATGATACGTTATTCAAATAAAGATGACCATTAGAATAAAAACACAGACTTCCTAAATACCAAAAAAATATACTAAAACACAAAATATAAAAAGACAGCGAACAAAATAGACCACATATCAAAAGTCTCCTTATTGAAAAGATTTAGATACGTATGAATAGAACATAAAATTATATGAGAGCGTTGGCACCAACCAAGCTGATCTTTAAGGCTCCCTCCGTGAGAACTGGTTGGGTAACCTTCAGTGCATTCACACAGCAGTGTCCTGTGCAGCTATAAGAACAAATAAATACTTCTATATGAAGCTCTGCGTGCCACCACATCATCATCCTCAGAATAGGTTGGTGATATCCACTTGTATCTTTTTTTTTTGTCCGTTTATTTATTTTTGAGAGAGAGAGACAGAGTGCGAGCAGGGGAGGGGCAGAGGAAGAGGGAGACACAGAATCCGAAGCAGGCTCCAGGCTCTGGGCTGTCAGCACAGAACCCAACGTGGGGCTCCAACCCACAAACCGTGAGATCATGACCTGAGCTGAAGTTGGAAGCTTAACCAGCTGAGCCACCTAGACGCGTCTATTTTGGGGAGGAAAAAAACAAACAAACGGTGGGGGCACCTGGCTGATTCAGTCAGTAGAGCATTGACCCTTGATCTTGGCCATCTGTTCGAGCATCACATTGGGGGTAGAGTTTGCTTTAAACAACAGCAACAACAATGGAAGGATAAACTGTAAACTGTAAAAATGTATATATATATATATTTTTTTTTTTTAACAGTCACCTATAAGGAGAGTGGAGGAAAGTGATAAAGAGGGATAAGGCAAGCCTCTGAAAAACTATGTAGTTCCTCCCATATAGAGTTGAACTGAATATTAGTGATGATACAAGAGCAAACCTCTAACATGTAAATACATTGGAATAAGGGACGCCTGCGTGGCTCAGTTGGTTAAGCTTCCAACTTTGGCTCAGGTCACGATCTCGCGGTTTGTGAGTTGGAGCCCCGCATCAGGCTCTGTGTTGACAGCTCAAATACTGGAGCCTGTTTTGGATTCTGTGTCTCCCTCTCTCTCTCTCTGCCCCACCCCTGCTCGCTCTCGCTCTCTCTCTCTCTCTCTCTCTCTCAAAAGTAAATAAACATTAAAAAAAATTGTTTAATACATTTGAATAAATAAACCTAAATATATAACCAGTTGGTGGCGTATCCAACGAACCAAGTGACTCTTCATACCTGGTAGGCTATACCTTAAAGACATGATTGAAAACAAAATTAAACTGTTTCACTAATCTTATGTGTGTAGAAGGCTTGTCATTGTTATTTCAAGAAATGTGTGTGTAACATGAGATAAAGCCAATGAACAATTGTACAGTATTCTAATTTCGCTTCGCTCATTGCCTTGGGAACCTGGATTCTTGGCAGGGAAGCAGCATATGCAGATGGAAAATAGGAGAGATTGAGTAACACCCCTTTGATCTTAGTTTGAATAGGAAGTACCTGTATGGACTCCTGTTCTTGTTTGTTTAATACCTCTAGCTGTGGTTAGTTGTCCTCCTCCTGCCTTTTGAACTCATGGAACCAGTGACCCACCCAGTTACGTAGTACCGAGCGCCGCTAGCAACCAGGTTTCCACTAAAAGGAGCGAAGAATTTATCCTGCCTTTTATACAAGATGGTAAGAAAACAGCCGAGAGGGGAAAGTTCCTCTTTGGAGAAGTAGTCCAGCTAACAACTGAAAAGAGAGAATATGATCATTTCGCAGACCTTCATAAATTAATGGATCCGAGCCCTGAGCATGAGTGACGCTGAACTTACAAAAACAGACAACCAGACCTCATGTGCCCTCCAATGTGGGACACACCACCGTTTATGAAGTAGTTTTGTTTCAAAAGGGAAAAAGAGTCAAACCTGATCTGATCAAGCCTTTAGACTCAGCTGCCAATATGCTGGAAACATCCAGAACAGAGAAACCTTCACCACCATCACCAAAATCCAGATCTCAAGGAACTACATAGGACAAATAAGCTGGTTTATGCAGCTAATCAATTGGGGTGAAAAAAGGAGAGAAACACATTGGTCAATAAAGACCAATTGCACTATAAAAACTTTATTTGGATCCTCATTCTGTTTTTTAAAAAAGAACAGAAAGGTTTTTTGACTGAATTGGATTAGATTGGGTATTTGATAATTTTCAGAGATTGCTATTAACTTGTCTGTGTGTGAGAATGGCATCACGGTTATAGTTTTAAAAAGAAAAATGTTTATCTTTTGGAGGTGCTTAACAGTATGCTAATGACTGAAAGATATGTCTGGAATTTGCTTCAAAATAACACTTGACGGGGAGGAAATGGAATATAAAGAAACAAGACCGGTATGCAAATTAAAAAAATAAAGAATTTTGTAGGGGTGCCTGGGTGGCCCAGTCAGTTAAGTGTCCGACTCTTGATTTCAGCTCAGGTCACGGTCCCAGGGTCATGGGATTGAGCCCTGTGTCAGGCTCTGAGCTGAGCACGGAGTCTGCTTCAGATTCTCTCTCTCCCTCTGCTCTTCTCCCCGACTTGTGCTCTCTCTCTCTCTCTCTCTCTCTCTCAAATTAAAAAAAAAAATTTTTTGTAAAGAATTTTTCAAAAAGACACTAGTGGGAAAAAACAGAAAAGAAATAAGATTTGTCAAGACTTTCACCTCAGACATACCTGGATTTGAATCCTTCTGTCTCTTAGTAGCTATGTGATAGTAAGGAAATTACTTAATTTTTTTGAGTTTCAGTTTCCATATTTGAAAATAAGCACAACAGTCCTGTTACGAATTACGTAGTATTAGTTTTTACATAGGATTAAGTACAGTAAATACCAAAGTGAAACAGCATATATCCATTTAAAACACCTGATTTTATTTGTGTCCTGTTTTGCCCCAGACATTGAGTACACAGTGATGAATGAACAGAAGTGGACCCTGCTGCACCTCAGGAGCTGGTGGAGGGGAAAAAACCACAGTCGTTTAGCAAGTAAATAAATGCGACATTATAAATAGGGCTAGGGAAAATAACTGTGACGTGATGCGAGAGAATTTTGAGAATCTCAGTTTAAATGGGGGGGGGGTGGGGGTTGGGGTTGGGGAAATGGGGTATTTGCTCTGTGAGAATTAAACTGAGACCTGATAGGTGAGTAAGAGTCCGCCAGAGGAGGAGTGGGCATAGAGCGTTTTGGTGGCACGTTCAAAGGTCCTGAAGGGGGACTGAGTTCTGTTTCTTCAGCAAAGTGTAAGCAAGCCAGAATGTCTTGAAGAGTAGCATTAAGTAAGCCTGGAGGTACAGATCGGTGTCAGGCCATGCCAGGCCTGGTGGGCTGTTCCTTGTCAGGAGTTGGGATGTTACCCATAGTTGGGGCATTAAGTCATTGAAGGGTTTCGAGCAGTGGAGTAACTGGTCTGATGGACCTTTGAAAAAGTGATTTTGAGAGGTGATTTAAAGAAGTCAGAGTTGAGGCCAGTTAACTCAATCCGGCGAAAGATGAGAGTACGCTGGCTTGGAATCCGAGAAGTCTCAACCAGAGATGGAAACATAGGTGTCGTCTACCCGAATAAGGTATTCAGAGCCATGGCAATTGATGAGAGCACGATGAGCGAGAGAGAGAGAGAGGCATGAGAAGGAAAGAGGGATCAGTGCAGAGCTCTGAGGGCTGAGGGGCCTCCAACCTTCAGAAGTTGGATAAAAGAGGAAGTGCTTATAACAGGGGGAATTAGGGAAACCCCAGGTGCATGGTGTCAGGTAGGTGTGTCTTAGAGGGGAAGAGATGGCGAGCCAAGTGTGGATTGAAGACTGAGGATGCCGTGAAGGTTAGAACATAGCCACTGGATCTGGCAAAACATAGATGGGATCTGGGCATGTAAAAGTGGGAATTATTGTGACTAGTATAAGCTGATAGGTAGCTAGATTAATGATGAGAAGATTCTTTAGAGATTACATTTTTAAATTGAAGTCTAGGAAGGAAAGGAAATACAAAACTAACTATTTTCAATCTCCTATTCAGCCTTTCTTACCTTAGAATATGTCTATACCCCTCTTCCTATTTCTTCACATAGCCAACTTTATGAAATTCTTGTGTGGATGGATGGTGAGAGTTAAGCTTGTTTAAAAAGCAAGTTAGTACTTTAGTAATAATTTATAATAAACCTCATAGTAGCTAAATATCCTGATTCATTTAAATCTGTATGTCAGATTTTAAATTAAGTTACGCTTAACCAAGTGGAAAGCACTAACATTAAAGTGTGTTTTCACAAGTCAGATTATAGGAAGCTCCAGGTAGCCCCATAAAAGTCCTGGGATTACTTCCATGAGATCGTAGGACATATTTAAGCATCTCTTACATTATATAGTAAGCCTTATAGTAAGTCACCATCACATCCATGGTTCAGAGGAAATACTCCTTAAAGCATTTTTTGCTTTATAAACGTTTGTCATTTTCCTTTCTAAAAATTGTAGAGGAAAAGATTATGAGAACTGAGTACAAATGAGCAAAATGCGTGCTGTGTAACAAAGGATGGGGGGGGTGTGCACATGCACACACACACACTTGCAGGCACTAGCCTTCCCCAAAAGCTTTATTGTTTTTTTCTTTTCAGTCTTACATTCTTGTGTCCTTACTATTATGTTACTTGTGTAGAGCCTTCTGTCCATTGAGTTCAAAGCACTTACAATCATCAAGTCATTTATTTCTTGGATTTATTGAATAGGTGCCCATTGTTCAAAAGCCTGTGGGCGTAAGTACAAAGTTATAAAAGCACACAAATTAAATCTAATAGCACAGGAGCAAGAGAGAAAGCCGGCAGGATCACTTTTGAGCCTGTTGGGAATGCCAGACTCTTAAGAAAGAAAAGAGGAGAAAACAAAAGAGAGGGAATAAAACCACCACCTAGGATTTGTCCTGTTCTGAGAGTTACAAAATACATTTGTCTGTCAAAGGGAGTGACCATGGGGTACAGTTAGGAGAGGCCCAACTGAATTTAGAAAATGCTCTGAGTCTCACAGTCTCAGATTCGACTCTAGTAAAAAGAGCATGAGAAATTATTGTTCCTGTCCCTCATTTTACAGATAAGACCTTCACATACAAGGCCCTGTGGTTAACTGCTGTTGTCTCAAAGCAGGGTCATAACATTTGAAGCATGATCTTTTTCTCAGATTCCCAGTTAGATCTTGTTTTCAATTCTTTTCAGCATTTTAGAGAGACATCTATTTCTTTTTAGTGGTCTCCTTCATATAGTGGTTTTAAAAAATGGATATTTTCATAGTTTAGTAAATTAGAAAAATTTAAGCTGATTTTGAAATTAATTTAGAAGAGGAAAAGCCTCAGTTTTCACGGGTAAGAAATCAAAAGACAATTGAAAATTATAAAATTAAAAATTGAGACATAGCATGCATTCTTTCAGAATTAAGACTACAGATGTTAGAGGAAACAGATAAAATGGTTCAAAATCCTTGCCTCTGGGGAGGTGGGGTTAGAGAGAGGCAAAGGGTGGCCCAAATCTGGTAGTAGCCTTGGCTTTTAAACTAGGCTCATTTGTTAATTTGATAAAAGTTTAGGGAGAAGAAAAATAAGAACAGGAAAGCAAGCCCTCACGTGCAGTATTTGAGATCGTTTTCAAAACGGAGTTTAATGCGTGATTGCCTGTCTTAGCCCGTAAAGTAACAGACTCATCAGCACCCCCACACTGTGAACCTTAGTTGGATTGTTGGTAATTCAAGGGAGATTGGCGAAAACTGCTAATACATTATGCAGTCCACAATTAGGCGTTTCCTCCTACTTCTGGAATTCTTATTTGATTGGAAATCTCTAATGACACTGAGGGACACTTCTGAAAGCATGATGATGCAATGTCTTAAATGGGACCCTTCCTCTGCTGCTTTCTTCAGGTCTTTGTCTAAATTGTATCCACTTATCCTCCTGTTTCTCCCTTTTCTCTGCCTTCACCGAGTTTCCCACAATTCACAAGCTCTCCCACCGGACTCGACACGCAGTACAGGCAGGGGTTACATCGTTGGTCACTGCTTCAGTACCGCTCCTCGCTGGGTACATTTTCAGAACAGCCATCAATCGGTATTTGTTAAACGAATGACAGATTTCACCTGGGAATATTGTGTGGGCTAATGGGTAGCTACTGGGAGGATTGATTAAATTGCATCAATTAGCCCAGTAACCTGAAGGAGTTAATAAAACTTCCCAGCTGCCTAGAGTACATTGAACCAGACCTACCGTAGCCGGTAAATTACAGGGGAGCCCAGAAGCCTGGGCAGGTGTTCAGTTCCTTGCTGTTAGCAAAGCTCTTAGGAGGTGTAAGGAATATTCAGATAGCAACTGTTCCAAGATCTTTTATAAGAAAGGCAGCTTGTAACTGGAATTTTGTATATGCGGTTAATTCATTGTTAGTATCTCCCTCCGTGTCTCTGTTTGTCTGTCTTACAGCTTCTGTACCCTTTTGGCTCGACATGTTTGATTCCCCATCCAGTCTCCTTACATTTTAATTGACATAAAGTTGAGGTTTTTAAGAAGGTTATCGTCATTCCTCTGTTTGGCTTGTTGGCACCCCAAGTTAGAGTTAACAGTGACTGTTGAATAAATAAAACCCAGTAAATTAGTTCAAATAATGTCACAACATATTTCCTCACTATAGATCAAACACCTACAAGGGAAAAAAACTGCTTCCTAAAAATTTTGCTTGGAGAGGCACTTTTATTAAAAAAGTAATAACAAAATTGCTAAAATTGATTTTATACTGCCATTTTCCAGTTCTTTGGATATTTGAGAGTCCTTGTTCGCCTAGCTCCCGGTGTGATCTGGTAAAACCAAATGATTTTCAGGAACATTTTAAGTGAACATTGGCTTTATTGATGAAATGAGGTGGAGATTTGTCTGTAATTGCTGCTGTGCACATTCAGGTCCTTGCCAAAGTTAAGCAAATGACATCTGTTCCAGGAGACGTTGTGTTGCAGCCCAGATCTGTGATGGGTGCCCATGTGGTGAGGCAGCACTTGTGCTGGTGCCTGTCTAATAACACCTCTGACTTTGGACTGAAGCTGCCTGTGTCCTGTTTACAAACTTACAAGACAGCTGGCCGAAGGGGATTATCATTAAATTGCCACTTAGTGGTCTACAAACTGTAGAAAAGACTGCATCTTCTTCATATTATGTCCTTGTACTGCCTATAACTGTGCTTTTTTTTTTGAGATTTTTTTTAAGTTTATTTATTTATTTTGAGAGAGCACAAGTTGGGGGGGGGGGGAGAGAGAGAGAAAGAGAGAGAGAGAGCGTGCGCGCAAGAATCCCAAGCAAGCTCTGCACTGTCAGTGCAGAGCCCAGTGTGGGGCTTGAACTCATGAACCACGAGATCATGACCTGAACCACTTAACACTTAAGTTGGCCACTTAACCAACTGAGCCACCCAGGCGCCCCATCTGTGACTGTGCTCTTAGGAGAAACTCCACCAAGTGAATTTTAGTTTTGTTGCCGTTGATACTAACACGTGTACTTGAAAGTTCTCTTGTTACACTACTTGTTACCCTAAAATGTCTTTTGCTTGCATTTCGTATCTTCCTCATAACAAAATCCTTTCCTTATTCCCAAATTGGTACAAGTAGACTCAAGAAGTGTAATAGGAGATGAGCAAGGGGGGGAATCACATTCCTTCTTGCCAAGTAGATTTTTGACTGAAGAGACTCATTTAATAGCTCTTTTTCTATGTTTCTATATTAGTATCAACTTTTTCTTTGCCTCTAAAAAAGGATTTCCTTTATGCTACGTTAGGGTTTTTCCCATCCTATTTTGATTTTATCTCTTACATATTGGTAGTTGTTGCTGCAAACTCCTTTCCAGGAAAAATATCCAGAAAATAAAACTAGGCATCTTCTTCTTACAAAGAAGTCAGCACCGTGTAGCAAAATGGCAGGCAGCCCCAACTCATGGCTTCACCGACTGCTAGGCCTGATCCAGAGGTGAGCCATTTAAAGTCCCATCCATGTCAGCGTTACAGGTTAAGTTCCATTCCCCAAAACTAATTTCATATTATACAAACACAAAAATAGATTAAAATGAATGTAAAATTTGTATTTTATAACACTGTATCACAGACAATAGCAAGATATAAATTGGGCTTATATATACTTTTGGGTGCCTTTGAGGCTTTTTGAAAACATAAGTCCAGTGACAGACTAAAGACATCTCATTTTTAGCAACTCTTCTTGTAGTAAGCATTCTTCATTACTCTAAGGACCGTCAAACTGCTTTTAAAATTAGTTTCTGCCCAAGAAATAAATTGCAAATTTGATACAGAATTGCCTCCCAAAGTTTTTGAATGGTAATTGCTGGGCCATACGTGGTTTCCATGGCAACTTTTTCAGTGATTCTTTGCTCTAATTGTAACAGAAGACTGAGTCAGCCTCATGGCTATTGACCTTGACTGAATTGTGAGCGTTGGCAGTTGTTTGGGCAAACATTGATCCCAGTCATTAGACAACCATAAATACAGCTTTGGACATTATATGGAATATAGTTACAGTGCAGTGGGTTTCAGTTTAAACTGTCTTCAATCAGGGGCCATGTGTATTTCAGCATTAGAATTGGAGTAGTTTTGAACACGGTATTTCCTAGAGGAATTAGCCGTTTAATATAACGACAGCATTTAGGTTCTTAAAGATCTCAGATTCACAGTTAGCTCGGTGCCTTTCACTGCAAGGCAACTCAAATGTTCTAAAATTCAAATTTCAACATCCTGGAGGCCTTTCTCTAAATAGACATGGAAGTGTAAGTCAGAAACATTACAGTTGTTTGTCTTAGTGCCTGATAGAGTTCACATCCCTCTGAAATACCTCTGTCTCTACTAAGAAACTTTCATTCGTACTGTTGCTTTTACTAGTAAGAACAACAAGTTTTGAACTGCTGCATATTAGGCATTGGGGTAGGTGTTTTTATTCATTTGCTTGTTTCCACTCCACTGTAACGGTTCTGCTGATAAAGAAATCCAGGTTTAGAATCTTGCCCAAAGTCACATGAGTGGTAAATTGGAGAACAGGGATTCAAAGGCCAGTCAGGGTGACACCAGAGCCGGGGCTTTAACTCCTGTGACAGTATTCCTCTTTAGCCGCTCTGGCCACGTTTCCATAAAACTGGGAAGTCTTCAAGATGCCGAGTAATGGCTTCCGATTTGAGTCCGTGAAAACAGCTTTTGGTGTCCAGATTGGGGTTCAGGATCCCTCAATTATATTTGCAGTGTTATTTCCAAGTGAAAACATGAAGTTAGGTTTCTCTGTAGGGTTGCATACCTATGTTGAAAGAAGTGTTTTTGAGGAATTTCTGCCTTACACAGCTAGACAGGATTTTATAACTCCCAAGGTGAAATAAAGGTCAAGGACCGCATCTTATTTTATATCCTCAGTACCTGTTCTCTGTGCTTTAGACAACGCTCCAGGTCATGATGCTGGCTCTCATTACTGTTTGCAAAATCGTTGTCTTCTGTGGTTATTTGGTATTTTGTTTGTCTGTCACAACTGAGAACCTGTTTTGTCAAATTTTGTTGAACTGTGGGGGTAGGTTTGTTTATGCCCATTGAGAAATAATTGAATCGAGACAGTATTTGTTTTATGTGTTAATTATTTTAGGGGGAACTTCCTTTTTGAAAATAAAAATGCCTCAAGCATGAGATGTAATTTGGTTTTCAAATTAACAATTCAAAAAATGCATCCTGTATTATTGTTTTTCTGTTTTAACTTGCTAATTATCTGAAGAATCAAGTGGAGTGAGATTTAATGCTGTTTGAGACTTAGTCTCCTTGTAAACTTTATGCAGAAGCTTATTTGCTGCTGCTTTGCTAGAAGTCTCCTAGACACCTAGATTTTCACCCAATGCAGTTTGAAGATCGTTGAAGTAGGGCTTAGAAGACCATTGGGCTAATTGTTTTTTCCCCAGCATCTTAATTATGAAAATTTTCAAATGTCCAAAAAAAGTTGAGAAATTTTTATAGTGAATAGTATACCTACCACCTAAATTCTACAGGTAACATTTTACTGAAGTTGCTTTATTACCTACCTACTTACCCCTGTCCTTCTATCAGTCCTTTCTCAGTTGCCCAGTACCTGTCATTTGAATAACTACATGGTAGGGGTGCCTGGGTGGCGCAGTCGGTTAAGCGTCCGACTTCAGCCAGGTCACGATCTCGCGGTCCGTGAGTTCGAGCCCCACGTCGGGCTCTGGGCTGATGGCTCAGAGCCTGGAGCCTGTTTCCGATTCTGCGTCTCCCTCTCTCTCTGCCCCTCCCCCGTTCATGTCTCTCTCAGTCCCAAAAATAAATAAACGTTGAAAAAAAATTAAAAAAAAAAATGAATAACTACATGGTATTCCATTGTCCTGATGTACTATAATTTAACTAATCATCTGCTGTTGGACATTTAGGATTGCGGTAGGTGTAATGACCCTTGAGTAATTGTGGTGATGACCTCTGAAAAGTGTCCAGGTCCTAATCCCCAGAACCTGTGGATACATTAAGTTACACAGCCAAAGGGACTTAGCAGATGTAAGTAAGGCTATGGACTTTAAGATAGGGAGATTAGTGTGGCTTCTTCAGGTGGACCCAATCAAAACATACGAGCCCTTAAAAGCAGAGAACTTTTTTTCCAGCTCAAGTAGAAGAGATAGGCCCAAAGGGGAGGCTGAAGAGATTCAAAGCTGAGAGCGATTTGACACGCGGTTGCTGGTTCGAAGATGGAAGAAGCCGGGCGATGCAGGCGCATAAAGCTGCTAACAGAGACTTCCAGCTGACAGCCAGCAAGAAAATAGGAAACTCAGCCCTGCAGCCAGGAGGAACTGAATTCTGCCAACAACCTGAGTGAACTTGGAAATAGATTCTCCCCCAGCGCCTCCAGATAAGAGCCTCGCCCAGCTGACGCCTTGAATTTGGTCTTGTGAGACCCAGGGCAGAGGAACCAGCCAAACCCACCCGAATGTCTTCAGAACTGTGAAATAATACGTTTGCATTGTTTTAAGCTGCACAACTCGTGATGGTTTGCTGTGGCAGCAATAGAAAACTAATTGAGGGATGATGAGAATTTTTCATTATTATATCATAAACATCCACAAGGCAAAATCCTTGAGCGCAGTCTTTTTTCCTTAGAATAAATTTCTAACATCAGAATTGCAGGCACAAAAATGTCTGGGCACTTTTAAAGACTTTCTTAGTACATATTGATAAGTTGGCACCTGGGAAGAGTTGTGTTAGATCATGCTTCCATCTGGACTCTGCTGAGAAGGCCCATTTCGTTTCTTCTTGACCACACTGGGACTTAGATTTGTTATTTGTATCAATATGTAAAAAAAAAAAAAGGTAAAGCCTTATAATTTTACTGGGTATTTTTAAACTGGCAAAAGTGAACATATCTTAATGTTGTTATCTTTTGTGAATTACGTGTTTGTGTCCATGGTGCATTTTTTTTCAAATGAAGGCTCTTTCTGTTTCTTTACCAAACAACTTTTTAAATGGACTCTTCTCACGTTCCTTTTAAAAATCCGGTAGGATGACCATAACTTTCTTCTCCTTTGAATATTTACTGTGATCTCTTAGTATTGCACTATTCTAGAATTCCTAAAACTACTTGGGTTATAGAATTTTTTAGTAATGTTGACTTTGATATGTATATGTTTTGAGTCTTTTAATGACACCGGCTTTTGTTTTCACTTTTGAGCTAACTTTACCATATTTTGAAATCAGTTATGCTACCCTCATTTAAGGAAAAATGAGAAACTATCTTTTTTTCTGACCTTAAAAGCTTAAACGGTGTGGCGCCTGGCTGGCTCAGCCAGTAGAGATTATGACTCTTGATCTTGGGGCTGGGAGTTCGAGCCCCACGTTGGGTGTAGAGATTCAAGATTAAAACCTTTTAAAAAAATGAATAAAATAAAAGCTTAAAGGGCATAGGAATTACATATTCCCTGAAGATAGAATCAAGGAGCTATTCATAAAACTATATAAGTACAGCCCCCTTTTCAACAGTGTATCTCTGACAGGTCATTTACTTTTTTCATATTATTCTCTTCACATTGGTGAGTGTTGCCCAAATGAGTCGATTAGTTAAGAATACAGCACTTTTGTTTTCAAAATTTATTTTTCTTTCTATGTTCATTAGCTGTAGTTTTTCTAGAAAGAACATTTCTTTATCAGACAAGGTTAATTGAAATGCAATTCATAAAGGAAAAGCTTAATTATTCCCTTTTAATCTCAAGTTTTCAAAGTAAGAAGCTAGTGGCCTGTATACTGACAGTGTTGTCCAATGAATTGGTGGGTTTGGGAGGTGAGAGATTTTGCTCTCATTTTTTGAAGGGTTACATTATTAAACTCACGGAGTTTTATATGTTGAATATGTTTGAATTCATTGAATTCTTTAAAAAAAAACTTATTAGTGAAGTATTGCACACATACAGAAAAGTGTGCAAAACATAAGTTGATCGTGAGAAGGATTATCATAGATTGTCCCTCTTTGGTTGCTTTGAAGATTACTCTTTGTCTTTGGTTTTCAGTAGTTTTACTGTTATGTACTAAGATCAGTTTTTGTCAGATTTATGCTGTTTAGAATTCATAACGTTTCTTAAATTTGTTGCTTGATGTATTTCTCAACTAATATCTATCTCTAAAATATTGATTCAGTTCCTTCCTCTTTATTCTAGGTCTTTTCTTATCAGCTGTTTTCTTTCCTTTTTTTAATCTTTATTTTTGAGAGAGAGAGAGAGAGTGCAAGTGGGGAAGGAACAGAGAGAGAGAGGGAGACCCAGAATCTGAAGCAGGCTCCAGGCTGTCTGAGCTGGCAGCACAGAGCCCGACACAGGGCTCGAACCCACGAACCATGATATCATGACCTGAGCCGATGTTAGACCCTTAACTGACTGAGCCACCCAGGCTCAACTATTTTCTGCTTCACTAATTTTCTCTGCAGTTGTGTCTCACTTGCTATTTAAGCCATCCATTAAGTTCTTCATGCGTTATTAACGCATTTTTAGTATCTAGATTTTTCATGTAGTTCTTTTTTGTAGCTTACACTTCTTTCCCCAAATTCTGTCTCATCCTCAGATTTGGTAGGCATAATCATTTTAAAGCATGCATTTGAGGTTTTCGTGTGGGCCTGTTTCTACTGTCTTGTTCTCTTGTCTTTCAGTTAGGGACCTGGTTTTAATGCACCTGGTTTTATTGAGTGCCAGGCATTTTATATGAAAAGTGGTGGAGATAATTTGAGGCCCTTGATGATGTTATCTCCTTCCAGAGAAGATTTTTGCTTATGGCAACTGGTGAGGCTAGGAATGATACTACACCCAGATTGACTTCATCCGATCTGATTGAGATGCTTCAAAGCTAGACTTGAGTCTTTCTGAGGGATGGTCTGTTTGTTTTTCACTTGTACAATTCAGGTATAGCTCTTAGACTTCCAGATAAAAGCCTGAAGGAATTACCTGGGTCCCTCTTCTTCGACAGATCCTAAATTCCAATATTTACCCTTTCCACCTGTAACTCCTGTGAGCCAGTCAAACCTTTTGCTAAGCTTCCCCCACCTACTCGGCTTCTGAGGCCCTCAGCTGTACTTGAGCAAACATCTTTAAGGAAAAAGTGGTCCTAAATGCCAGACTTACCTCTCTAGATCTTTCTGTTTTCCCAAATCTTGCATCTACAATTTTGCACTACCTTGATGGCTTTCTGAGGCCATTATACGGTATATGTACATGCATATGTGTATACACACACATATGTACATGTGTAGCTTTTATAGCTATTCTCAGGTGGGAGAGTTGGTCTAAACATCTGATCACCTGCCAGAAATCTCATTATATGTGAAGTTTAGCTCTTCGAAGTTTCGTCTTTGGTCACTGGATATCACATCACGTTGACTTTTGTGTCCTTTTAACGCAATCCACTGGCCATGACAAGCCTCCTGGATTTCTGTCTGGTGCAGGTGTCTCAAGGAATACTCTGTGTGTTCAGGCACAGGCCTGGTACCGGTCATCCTTTCAAGGAGGCTTGGGTTGTTTTGTTTGTTTGGTTTTTGGTCCTGAATGGTGTTTAGAGAACATCATCTAACAGCTGGCGCTCTCATTGCTGTTTGGTTGTCATTACTAGACCTTTGCAGTGGACTGTATTAGAAAATGCATATTTTTCGAACAACAACAAAAAATCATGTTTATGATTTCAAATTCACATTCAGCATTACAAGTTTTTTTAACTTTCCTTTTTTATTTGGTTTTATGTTTTGAATTCCTCTCTTATTCTGAAAACCTTGATTCTTAAAAACCTTAACCTATTTACTTGCATTAAGTAATCTGTAGCTTCAAAACAGTGTCACCAATGTGACTACTAAACATTGGACTATTGAACTAAGTTTGAGATTTCATTTCTGTCTGTTTTTAGAGTACAGTCTTAGTATTCTGCTAGGAAAATATTTATGTACAGTCAATAGGATTTCAAAGATACTCGAGGTAAGAACTTTTGTCAGTATCATCATGTTAAAGTTCTGATAAATTGTTCCAGTTTATTGTCAAGTTTTTTTTTTAAGTTTATTTAATTATTTTGAGAGAGAGAGAGCGCACACCCCCACAAGTAGGGGAAGGGTAGAAAGAGAGGAGAGAGAGAATTCCAAGCAGGCTTCATGCCGACAGCACAGAGTGCAATGCAGGGCTCGATCCCAGGACCCCGAGATCGTGACCTGAGCCGAAATGAAGAGTTGGACACTTAACCAACTGAGCCACCCAGGCACCCCATATTGTCAAGTTTTAGAGAATTCTTTTTAATTCTCAATTTGATTTTATTTTGGAATATGTAAAACATTTGTTGCCAAAGTCAAAACTGTGTAACAGGATATACGCAGAAAGCTCTTCCTTTGGTTCCTGTTCCCTCTTCCTTGTTCCCTCCCTTCCTTTGTAGGTAACTATTTTATTTCATTTTGTGTTATTTTATTTTATTTTATTTTATTTATTTATTTGTTTGTTTATTTATTTATTATTTTTTTATCCTTCCAGTTTCTTTTTGCATGCACACAGACCCAGTCTTCCCCAGGTCCTTTCTTACCCAAAAGATAACACACTGTGCGTTTGTTGTACAACTCGCTGTATTCACGGTATAGCCCAGAGGTCGCTCCATGTTAGTGTAGACACATCTTTGCTTGTCCCAGCTGCATAGTATTAGGCTATGTGGAGATACCATAGCTGATGGATGGACACTTTGTTTTCTTTCGTTATTTACGAATGCCATAATGACTAACCTCGTGCGTATGCTGTTTCATAATCGGGCAAACATGCCTTCGTATTCACCTCCTAAAGGTGGGATTCCTGAGTCAGGGCGCATGTGCACATGTAATTGTTTTATACATTGCCAAATGTTCCTCCACTAAGACTACCACTTTGCATTCCCACTGACCTCTTTTGAGAGTTACTGTTTTCCTGCAGCCTCACTAATAGAGTATATCATTCATGTTTTTCATTTTTACCATAGATGGCCAATTTTTTTAGAGAATTATACAGAGAATCTTCATTGAAATGTTTTCCAAATCCATAGTTCTGTTCCTTTTCCTTTCCCTAATGTTTTATATGTTTTCCTTTTGTTCCTCATTAACATGTTGTCTGCTTTTAGTTTGCTTTTAAGGTAAACAAATGTATTTATTTACCTCTCTCTTGTGGTTTTACTGCATTTTCTAATTTATTTCTTTAGGGTTTTTTTTTGTGTGTGGTTTTTTTTTTTGTTTTTTTTTTTGTCATTTCTCCTATCCTGCTTTCTTTGGACGTACTTTGTTTACTTTCTCAATTTTTCTTGTTCACTTCTGAGTGACTGGGAGGCCATGCATTTTTCTGTTAAGAACAACTTTGGTTGCATCCATTACTGATTAGCATTTTGCCATTGGCTATTTCTGTTTTTCTTACTGATCCGTAAAATTTCTTCATGTGTTTTTGCTCTTTATGAATATGTTGCTGATAGTTTTCTTAGTTGCTATTAGTCTTTTCTCCATTTTTAAGTCTCCTTTTCTCATTTCAAAAGATTTACATTTTTCATGTATCCAAAACTATGTGTTTTTTCCCTCAGAGACTCTGGATTCTTTTCTAAAATGTCAAAAAGCCTCCCAGCCTCTCTTACCCCATCCCTGGGTCAAGATTATAAAAATATTTACCTGTATTTTTTTTTCTAAACCTTTAAACTTTATTTTTGACCTTTTAATCTTCTAGAATTCTTTTTGTTGAAGGAATTAATTAGAGATCTAGCCTTTACATTTTTTTATATTTAATTATTACTCAGCCCAGCAGCATTGATTTGATTATTTGTCTCCTCTGGTATAAAATCCAGTCTGTATAATTTACTGGATTCCCACACATACTTGGATGTGTTTCTGGGTTCTTTCTCTTCCACTGTCTTATCTCTCTGTGTATGGTGTCATATCTAACATATTACCTAGTATAGCTTTGCACTACATATTGTTCGTTAGAAAACGTCAGCCCGGTGTTCCTTTTCAAAATTTTGGATGGTAGTTCCAAAGTTCATCCTTGAGTTTCAGTTTCTGCTCTCTTTCCCGTTTGTCATGCCCTTTGCACTGTGGGTAGCAAGTCATAACACCCGAATGTCTGCCTCTGTAGCTTTTCAAAATGCGCTCTCTGGACCTCTCCAGAATTGTCTCGCCTACCCGTCTCCAGGGCCGCTTTGTAGCCAGAAGTGGGTTTTTCTTCTTTTGGGGTGTTTCAGAAGTAGGAGGACCCCCAGAGTTCCTCTTTACACTAGGGGAAGTCCTGAAGTCGTCTGACTTGGCCAGGGAGACCCGTTTGATCTGGTTCCACCTCTTGTCACCCTCTCTCACATTTGACGTTCTAGCCAAACTGGATTTCCTCCCCGTAGCATGGTCCATGTCGCTGTCAGGCTTTCTGTGCATGCACTTTTCTGCCTTTGACCTCCCCGCCAACTTCGACAGGTCTCTGCCTGCTCGTAATAAGTAGTCATAGGAACTACCACGTAATGAGCACCAGGCAAGACAGCAAATGTTTTAAAATATATTATTTAGGGGCGCCTGGGTGGCGCAGTCGGTTAAGCATCTGACTTCAGCCAGGTCACGATCTCGCGGTCCGTGAGTTCGAGCCCCGCGTCAGGCTCTGGGCTGATGGCTCGGAGCCTGGAGCCTGTTTCCGATTCTGTGTCTCCCTCTCTCTCTGCCCCTCCCCCGTTCATGCTCTGTCTCTCTCAGTCCCAAAAATAAATAAACGTTGAAAAAAAAATTTTTTTTTAAATATATATTATTTAATCATATCCTATGAAATAGATAATATTCTAATTTTGAGATGAGAAGGCTGAGTGAGGTTCATAGGACACATAGCTAGTAAATGCTAAAGTTGGGGTTCACATCCAGGCGTATCTCCAGAGCTTATGTCCTAACTACTCTGTTGTACTGCGTCTCCCCTTTCTCCCCAAGACCCCCAAGTGTTCCCATGGCACCCTGTACCTCACAGGGGGTGTCTCCTCTAAATGATTACCTGTGTGAAGGTGTGGGCATGTGCGTTTCACTACTCTGTCCCCAGCACCTGCCACGTCATATACTCTATGTGACTCACGAGCCATATGATTTATGTGCCTTAATTTTCTATTCAGTGCCAGACACTGTGTATAGGAGAGTGGAGTCTGGAGTAAAAAGCGCACCTAAAAACGGACCCGCCTCTGCTGATGTGGGAGTTGACTCATTCTGGTTGGGACGGGAGCTGGGTTTAGGTTTTGTCTTCAGTGCTTGCCAGCCTGGCATTCCCCAGTAGCTGTTGCCTGTGCCTGAAGGGCGGGCCTGGGTTCTGTTCCGTGTTGCTCTCAGCAGTCCCTGCAGCCGAGTCAGAGAAGGGCTGTTTCTGTTGTCCTGGCCCGGACTCTTTCTTGGGGAGCCTGTGTGCGTGCCTGGGTCTTAGAGGTGGGGCTTTCTCGACGCCTCTGTCCCTCCTCCTCTTGTCAGCTCTGTGTCTGTGGTTGGCCTTAAGCGACAGTTCCCTGCCCCATTCCAGTGGTAGCCTGAGATCCAGGTATAGGATTCTGCACCCCACATGGTTTCCTACCCTAATCCCCAGTGTTAGAGGGTTTTTGCTTGGTTCACCCACCAGCAGAAACAGATCTCTGCCTAGGTCCTGGAGATGAGTTTCCTGCTTCTCATTCAGAGGCAGATGGGTTATATTTCTACTTCTCCCCAGAAACAGTGGAAATTTCCGTGTGTTCTGGGCCAGTAGAGCTTGCTGCCCCAGTAGCTTCAAGCTTTTGCTTAGCATGAGAGGAGGGTGTGGAAAGCGGGGTCAGATAGAGGGTTCTTTTCCGTCTCCTTCTCCACACCCAGCCTTTCTCCTGAGCACCTGGTGACGGCTGGGAGAAAAGAGCTTTCAAGTGAGTCCAGACTCCACTGTATCTGGGGCTCCAGCTTTCCAGACTGACACATTAGACCATACTTAGCCTTTAAGAATGTATTGAAATAGTGTCTGATTTCTTTCTACCAGCTTCTGTGGAGACCACGTCTTCCCCGTGCTTGCCAAAAACAAGAGAGTGTGTGTGCTCCTTCTCTCTTTAGAGGGGCTTGTCCCTCTGGGGAGTTCATGTCACTTGATGGACTTCCAAAATTACTCTCTGATGGCCTCAAGAAGACTTAGGATTTACTAAATTATCTGGCTTTTTCTCACTGGTAGAGTGAGAGAAGTGATCTTCACACATCCTAAGCACAAGCCAATGTGGGTCCCTTATCGTGCTTCCCTGCCTCGCCCCAGAGTGCCCGCTTATTTCACATTTGAAGGAGCCGAGGCCCAGATGGTAACTTGTCCCGTCTATGGCAAAACCGGGGCTAGAACCCAGTCTAGAGCCTCTCTCCACTGAGTGGCAGCTACTTCTGGTTTTCCTTTTTCCATTTTTTTTTTTTTAATCTGGGCTGTAACTCTCCTATATGTGATTCTTAGCACCACTGACTCTTCTGAGGGAGAAAGAGTGAAAAAAGGGCACCCACGTTTAGAAATGATTCCCCTAGGGCCACCTGGGTGGCTCAATTGGTTAAGCGTCCAACTTCGGCTCAGGTCGCGAGTTCAAGCCCCACGTCGGGCTCTGTGCTGACAGCTCAGAACCTGGAGCCTGCTTTGGATTCTGTGTCTGCCTCTCTCTAGTCCTCCTCTACTCATGCTCTCTCTCTCTCTCTCTCTCTCTCTCTCTCTCTCTCTCTCAGGAATAAAGAAACTTAAAAAAAATGTTTTTAAGTAAAAAATAAAGGAATGATTTCCCTTTTGTGCATTAACAATATCAAAGATAATAAACCTTGACATTTAATGCATGATAAAAGCCACAGGGTTTAGAGAATGATTATTTTCAAACTCAGCCTTACACATTTTTACTCTCAAAGGTTGTTGAGTGGTTTTCCCTTCTAAACTAACAGTGGCTCTATTCAAGATGCTGGGGTAATCTAACGTAAATTCTGAATTTTACTGAAGTTTGAGGTCATCCTAAAGATTTTTCTTTTTTTTTTTTTTTTTTTTAATTTTTTTTTCAACGTTTTTTATTTATTTTTGGGACAGAGAGAGACAGAGCATGAACGGGGGAGGGGCAGAGAGAGAGGGAGACACAGAATCGGAAGCAGGTTCCAGGCTCTGAGCCATCAGCCCAGAGCCCGACGCGGGGCTCGAACTCACGGACCGCGAGATCGTGACCTGGCTGAAGTCGGACGCTTAACCGACTGCGCCACCCAGGCGCCCCAAGATTTTTCTACATTAATTATGTGTTTGGTTACTCTAATAAAATTTGCTTTCTAAATTCAGTGTTTTCTGCATTCTCTATGGAAGCTGAGACTCCCGAGTAGCAAGGGATTTTTAAAAAAATTTTTTAATGTTTATTTATTTTTGAGAGAGAGACAGAGCGCGAATGAACACGAGTGGGGGAGGGACAGAGAGAGAGAGGGAGACACAGAATCCGAAGCAGGCTCCAGACTCTGAGCTGTCAGCACAGAGTCCGACGTGGGGCTCAAACTCATGAACTGCGAGATGACCCATGAGCCGAAGTCGGACACTTAACCAACTAAGCCACCCAGGCGCCCCAGCAAGGGATTTTTTTTTAATCTTATAAGCACTTGTTTTTGCAGATGAAAAACTACAACCTAGGTGAAGTGACTTAACAAAGGTCATACAGCTCATTGTAGGCAGAGCTAAGACTAGAACGGGGCTCTTCTCTTTCTGATTGGGATGAGGGAGCCACACAGTGGAACATCAAAGCCGTTATAAAGAAAAGATCCATCTTACTAGGGAGTTCTTTTACTCAGATTTTACTTTATAGGATGTCAAAGAATACTCCTTTTTAAGTTGTTTTGTTTTGTTTTGTTTTGTTTTGTTTTGTTTTGTTTTGTTTTAGAGAGGGAGGGAGGAGGGACAGAGGGAGAGGAATCCCAAGCAGGCTCCAGGCTCGGCGCTGAGCCCCACGTGGGGCTTGATCTTGATCCCACGACCCTGGGATTGTGACCCAAGCTGAAATCAAGAGCCTGATGCTCAACCAGCTGAGCCACCCAGGCTCCCCAGAATCTTTCTTTTTATGATAAAACACCAATACAGTTTGAAGAAGAGTGGAAATGAACACTAATTCTTTAAAAAAAAATTTTTTTATTTTAATCTTTATTTTTGAGAGAGAGAGTGTGAGCAGGGGAGGAGCAGAGAGAGAGGGAGACACAGAATCCGAAGCAGACTCCAGACCCCGAGCTGTCAGCATGGAGCCTGACGCAGGGCTGGAACTCCGGAACCGTGAGATCATGACCTGAGCCGAAGTCAGACGCTCAACCAACTGAGCCACCCAGGCGCCCCATGAACATTAATTCTTAAGGCAAAACGATACATTTTTAAAAACAGAATAAAAAAACTCCAGGCTTGGATGTCCGCTTGCTGTCTGCCCGTACGAGGGCCTGAGGAAATCAGAGCAACACTGCCCCACACCCCACTTTATGCCCCATGTGAGTAGCCTGCTAAGGTAATGGGATTGTGGGGGGCTGCAACTTAGTTGGATTTCCATCAGAACATTCCTTTTTTGTGCGAGTTCTCTGGCTCTTTTCCAGGTATGGAAAAACATGTAAAGTTAGCCAATGTCCCCTAGCAGCCACCATTATCTTGCCTTCCTGCCACCAGTAAGCATGTTTTAAATAACAGACTTCCCAGGCTTCTAGTTTAGGCTTGTGGGCCACGTTCAAACCCTGTCCAAAGAATGAAGAAAAAGACCACATCGTTTTACATTCCCACACAAGGCCGGTGGTGCCTTTCCCCTGCCTCCCCCCACCACTCCCCTACTCCCGCGTTATTAAGGTTACACATTGTCTCCTCTGGTCACAGGATTTATTCTTCAGCTGCGGTTTTCCATGTAATATAAAGCTAGTTCTTGCTATCAGAAGCTTGATATTTGGGGGCAAATCCAGTTCTGGCTAGAACTAACATGGTCACAAAGCTTTTTAGTGTGTGTGCCAGTAAATTAACAACATAAAGATAACAAGAGTCTATCACCAAATGATTGGCTTTGAAGGCCATTTGCACATTAACTTTAAAAAGAGCGTTGCCTGTGCATTTCCTCCCCCTTCATCCCCACTTTGGCAAAGTCCCATTAATTTTGTTGAAGGTTTTATTTTCTGCTGAAAATGCAGGAAATTTAGACAACTCTCTTGGAATCCCCCCAAAACTAATACAAACAAGATACATATGCTTCTCTTAAAGAAACTAAAAATAAATGATTTGAAACTATTTAACTGTATAAATTCCCTCTTAAAAGGAAAAGGAAGTTTATACAATGAGGCAACCCTGAGCACTGTTGACAGGGTCAGATCCTCCACAACTGCCAGCCTGTTTGTTAGATGTGAAATCACAGCTTCGCACAGAACCTGTTCAGTGTTCGTTACCAACATGTACAAAAACCGTCAGAAACATCTGAACATGGGACCATTTTTCGGGGTCCTTTTTTTACATTTGAGACTTTGCACGACTAAATAAGTATGTTTTTGGTTTTTTGTTTTTGGGGGGACTCTGGGGGGCTTTTTGGAGAAGAAAGTCTGATCTGGGATCCGTTTCTAGAATGGAAACTGTATGTGCTAAAAACAAAGTCCCATGAATGAAAAAGACATGATATTCTCCACATACTTTGCTGCTCTCCCGGTGAGCCATCAGGTTTTCCCTGAGAGAGCTGATTTTGACACAATACACGGGAAACGTGATTGGTTTTTTTTAAGACACATCTTTTTATAAAAACCTTACATAGTTCCATAAACGTAAGTCAGTTTTTCTATACATGCCCTGTAATGGACCGGTTTTATAAATTAATAGAAGTGGAATTCGGGGCTTATATTTAAGACTAAGAAATGTGATTTCTAATTCTTTATAGTTACAGTAATTGAATTAATTTATCAACTTTGGAAAGGCATTTATCTTTTTCTTTTTATATAATGGCTGAAATTACCATGATTTTTCGTCTTTCAAATACATTATTACTTTTTTAAAAAAACACTCACATGGTGCGGTCCTTACTGTGTGTTACACACTATGTTAAGGGCTTTACAAGTGCTATTTCATTTCATCGTGGAAAAAAAAATCAAATAGCAATCTTCTCTAAATACCATTTGAAATTCTGACACCCGAATGGTGATGTGATTAGATAACATTTAGGTCTGTTTAAATATTGAGATTTGGACAATTCTGAAATTGTAAACTCTTACCAAATTCATGCTTATTTTTCATCTTTGTACAGGTAGTGATTATTGCCCAACAGTGCCTTTTAAAAATGAAGCAGGAAGGATTTCACTTGCTTATTGCCATGCATAGTAGGTACCTGCACCAGAATCCAGTCACAGTAGCAAATAACTTGTAAATTAACCATTGTGAGGATCGTTTTCTGTGGGAATTAGAATTAGATAAAAGTTTGAGAATAGATAATTAGATCTCTTGGAACCATCATTCTGTGCGGAAGTTCTTGCTGCCCAGAAGAGACCATGTGCAGAGATTCAAAGACCCTGCCCCCACTCCCCAGCTACACCTCCCACCCTTTTTCTTACAAGCCACGCCAATCTGCCATCCGTGTGAGCTGTCATACTAGGAGAGCCTCTAACCTACAGTCAGGCATCCCCATGGGAAGCCACATGGAGCAGAGACCTGCTGTCCCCATCAAGGCCAGCCCAGATCATTACCAAACCAAATGATTATTGTTATTCTACACTGCTGAGCTGTGGAGTAGTTTGTCACACGGCAATAGCTAACTGATTTAAAAGTCACAAAACACGATGGAAGGAATAAATGCAAAGGTGCCAACAATGACAACAAATGTAAGTGAATTAAACTCACTGAAAATTCAGAAACTATCAGATTTTTTTTTAATGTTTATTTATTTTTGAGAGAGAGAGAGTGTGTGTGTATGAGCAGGAGAGAGACAGAGAGGGAGGGAGACACAGAATCCAAAGCAGGCTCCAGGTTCCGAGCTGTCAGCACAGAGCCCGACGCAGGGCTTGAATCCACGAGCCGCGAGATCATGACCTGAGCCTAAGTCAGATGCTCAACGGACTGAGCCACCCAGGCGGCCCACAGATTAGATTTACAAACTCTGAAACCTAGCTATATAGTTGCTTTTAAGTATATATGTTTCTAGTAACACAGACAGTTTGAAAATTAAAGGCTTGAAAGTTAAAGATATACCTGGCAAATGTTAAAAAAAAAAAAATGAAGATGGTACAACAATGTTAATATCAGTAAAACACATAAAATAAACAATATGGATTGAGAGAAACAGTAGATAGTGATAAAAATGTGTTGTTGTTTTTTTAAAGATGACCATCATGGACCTAGAGTCGCTCTGAATATGTGAATCGCTTGGAGGAATAGATAAATCCTTTCTTATCTGGGGAAATTTTGACATAACTGTCCAGAAGTGATGAATCTTTCAGACAATGACTATTAAATGGGATGATTATATATGTGGATGAGAAACTCAGTCATAAGCCTTCCTACATGGCAGTGTACATGTGTTGTCATTGCTCTTTAAGCAACAATCTGGCAACATCTATTCACAATACAAATTCAATATTTTCAGCAGTCCCTTTCCTGGAACCTGTCCCAGAGAGGTGGAAGGACAGATATAAGTCCCAAGGACAGACAGAAGACAGACGTAAAGGCAGGTCTACCGATACACTTACTGTATCATTGCCGGTAGAAACGAGGAGACAGGAATTGATTGGATGGCCATTAGTAAGAGAATGTTGTGATGTATTTTACATATGCAATAAACTGATAATACATTGTTCCTATTTTACTTTTGAGACCAGTTTTCTTCTAGAATGATTAAAAAATAAAACTGCCCTTATTTCCTTGTGTAGATCTACCATCCAATCTGGTTTTAGACTCATTCTAATGCCTGAAGAAATTGTTGTACATTTCTCACAGTACAGGTGTCTCCTACATTTTCTCAGCTTATTTTAGTGTGAAAGAAATCTCTATTTCACCTTCACATTTGAAAGATATTTTTGCTAGCTATAGAATTCTTCTTTGACTCTTCTTCAGCACTGTATCCATGCCCCTCCGTTTAGATCAGCTTGTGTAGTTTCTCCAAGCCATCTCGTATAATTCCTATCCTTGTGTCTCGTACTTAATGTGTTTTTGTCTTTGGCTTTCAAAGTTTCATATGGTGTATCTGGATGTGTGTTTTGTTTTGTTTTGTTTTGTTTTGTTTTGTTTTGTTTTGGGTGCATTTGTGGGGGGATATTCTCTGAGCTTCTTAGATCATTGTTTGATTCTTTCATTATTTTAATGCTCAGCCATTATCTCTTCAAGACTCTGTGAAGTCTGCTATTGAACCCACCTAGGTGTTCTTTACTGCTGATATATATAGATATATATATAGATATATATATATAGATATATATATTATATATAGGAATATATATTATATGTATATTAGCAGTAAATATATATATATTTATATATATATATAAGTAAATATATATATAGGAATATATATATAATAGAGAGAGAGAGAGAGAGAGAGAGAGAGAGCGCGAGCAGGGTGGGGAGAGAAGGGGACAGAAGATCTGAAGTGGGCCCTGCGCTGACAGCCAATGTGGGGCTTGAACTCATGAACTGTGAGATCATAACCTGATGAGTTATGTTGGACACTTAACGAACTGAGCCACCCAGGGACCCCTATATTTTTTAAAATTCTAGCATTTGCATTTGTCACTTTCTTACAGTTTTCAGCTCTACTAAAATTCCCCATCAATCATGATAGATTTTGTAAATTATAGTTCTTTAAAATTTCTTGTTAGATATTCTTAATATCTTTCTGTCAGTCTGATAATGCTGGTTACTTTGATTCTTGGATGTGAGTTGTTTTTATTTGGTTTTTGTTTCTTTGTCTTGCACATTTTGATTGAATGCTGGACATTATATTTTGTATACATTGTACAGGTGGAGATAAGTTGTGTGCAAATAAGTGTAGCTTTTTGTCTGCTGGACCAGATAGTAAATATTGTTCACTTTGCAGGCCATACCGTCTTTGAGGTATACTTTATCTGACACTAATAGATCAGATCATTTCTTTCAATTAATATTTGCATGGTATATCTTTTTATCATCCTTTTGCTTTTGACCTAACTATATTTTGAAGTGAGTTCTATTTGAGATTTCTTGGGGCTAGCATATATTGAGTCTTGTGTTCTTATCCACTCTGCAAAGCTTTGAGTTTTAATTATTTACACCATTTGCAATTAATGTAATTACTGATAGATAGTTTAGAGCTTAAGTCTGCCATTTTACTTTCTGTTTTCTGTTTGTTCCCTATTTTTCGTATGTCTGTCTTATTTTTCTGCCTTCCTGTAGATACTTGAACACTTTTTTAGAATTCCATTTTGATGTATGTATATACTGTTTTTGTGTGGATCTCTGTGTAGATTTGTTCTAAACAGTATACATACATAACTTGTCACAATCTAGTATTGTTGACATTTAACAGTTCAAGAGAGAAGTAGAAACTTTTTCTGTCTTTACATCCCTTTGCCCTCCCTGGTTTATAGTATAATTGTCTTAGATCTTCGCTTATAAACATCAAGAACCACATCAGACAATGTTATAATTTTTTGCTGTAACTTTCAGACATAATTTAGAAAACTCAAGAGGAAAAGGAAAGTGTTGTATTTCCCTATATTTTTGCTCTTTCCGTCGTTCTTTCTTCCAAGAGATTTGTTGATTGCTTTTGCTGTCTTGTAACTATTTCATGTTTAGATTCCCAAAGACTATTGACTGGGGAAAAAGAGACAAAACAGTAGGCTATTTATCTGTCAACAGAAAGATCAAAATGCCAGTGTAGAGAAGTGAGGTCATGTTCTGAATGAGGCACTTTTCTTGGAATTGGTAAGACCCAACCACCACCTTACACTGTGGAAGTCTAATGATTTAGGGTGATGCCATATGGGAATACCAACAAGAGGTTAGTAAGTAAGGGCTTCAGTAAGCACCACATTTCCTCCTAGATTGGTGAGTCTATGATTTATTATTTCAGTTTCTAATTGTGACTGAGTTCAAAAGATTTTTACTCAAATACTGTGGTAAGTGATCGACCTGATTCTAAAGATTCTTGACAAAAATAATCAGAAAAATAATCTAAAGATTCTTGACAAATGGTCTCTTTTGCATTATCTTTTCAATGTCGTTATAATTTTAAAGCAGTTACTCTTGGTCTGATTAATTCTGTGTTAACGAGAAGAACACTGCGTGTGTGTGTGTTTTCTTTCTTTGTCAGGCACAAGACCTAAATGTCATCGAAGAAGTGATTCGAATGATGTTAGAGATCATCAATTCCTGCCTGACAAATTCTCTTCACCACAATCCAAACTTGGTGTATGCACTGCTTTACAAGCGAGATCTCTTTGAACAGTTTCGAACTCATCCTTCATTTCAGGATATAATGCAAAATATCGATCTGGTAAGTGTAAATGGAGATCCCACGATTCTTTTTTGAGTGTTAAAAAAGTTGAACAAACTTTGATAAAAAAAAAAACTACATAAGTGAGAATCCCTTCTTTGAACATAAACTAGATTTGTAGTCTGTTCTGCCATAACAATTATTGTATTCCGTGTGCATTACACACTATTTAATAGAATCGAGATCATACTTTATACAGAATATATTCTGCCGTACTTACTTAGCATTTAGATCATCAACATTTTTCTGTGGTATCATCAATTATTTGAAAATCTCACGTTTTAGTATCTGTGTGACGTATAAGATAACGGATGTCCCAAAAGAATATTTAACCATTATTCCATTTGTGTTCATTTTGGGTGTTTCACATATTTTATATTATTTCATAATTAATGAACAGTTTATAAATAAATCGTATTTCCCCTGTATTCAGTTATATTTTTGGTATGGTCTTAGAACTGGAATTGTACTAGTTTTTATTTTTGGAGGATATCACTATTTTTAAAACTCAACACACGCTGCCAAACTGCTCTCCAGAAACAATGGGCAGAAACACCTGTAAATCCAGAAACACCTGTAAATCATCTTATTTCCACGAGTGATCTACGAAAGGATGTGTCTCACTACACTCTTCTTGCAGCTTTGAGTAGTACAATTATTTTAATATTTGTCTTTTTATATCAGAACTGGTATTTCATTATCATTTTTATGTGAATTTCTCTGGTAAGTATGGCTGAACACTCTTCCCAGGTTTATAACCTTTCTGTCCTTTCTAAAAATGTTTTTGCTGTATTTTCTATTGCTGTATTAATGTTTTCCAGTTCAGTTTGGTTCCACCACTATTTCCTTTTTTTCTCACAGATTAATCTCCTACTAATTAACTTAACATACTAGGGAAAAGCTTAAAGAAAGTAGCCAGAAAATATGTTCAGTAGTTTATCAAGCAAACCAAATACCATGAGCAGGTAGCATCGACCCTGGAAAGCAACCAGCCTTTCCTATTGGTAATTTATTTATTGTAGTAGAGCAAATGATAAGAAAAAAATCATCCATATATAATAGGATCATCTTATTAAATGCTAAAGATATTGCATGAAAACAAACACTTCTGAGGAAACTGTGAATAGGATATTTCTTTTTTGATTTTTTTATTTTATAATATCAGTATAACTAAAATACAGTGTTCTGTTATTTTGAGGTATACAATATAGTGATTCAACAGTTCTGTACATTACTCAGTGTTCATCATGGTAAGTGTACTCTTAATCCCTTCACACAGTTCACCCATGCCCCCACCTACCGCCACCCTGGCGATCACCTGTTCTCTCTAGTTAAGAGTCTGTTTTTTGGTTTGTCTCTTTTTTCCTTTCTTCATTTGCTTTGTTTCTTAAATTCCACATATGAGTGAAACGACACAGTTTTTGTCTTTTTGTGACTTACTTCATTAGCATGATACCCTCTGAATCCATCCATGCCATTGCAAATGGCAAGATTTCACTCTTTTTTGTGGCTGAATAATATTCCATTGTGTATATATACTCCACATCTTCTTTATCCATTCATCTGTGATGGACACTTGAGTTTCCATAATTTGACTGTTGTTAATAATGCTGCAGTGAACACAGGGGTGCATATTTCTTTTCTAATTAGTGTTTTTGTGATTCCACACCCGTTTCTTGAGTAATTAATCTGACTCACAATACCAGGCACAAGAGTAAACTGAAGAGCCAACATCCTTGTCCTTATATTACTTACATTCAGAAAAACATTCAATAATTAAATTCTTTTTGTTGTTTGTTTATTTTTGAGAGAGAGAGAGAGAGTGAGCGAGCATGAGCAAGGGAGGGGCAGAGAGAGAGAGAGAACAGAGGATCCAAGCGGGCTCTGTGCTCATAGCAGTGAGCCCAGTGCAGGGCTTGAACTCATGACCCGTGAGATCATGACCTGAGCTGAAGTCAGATGCTCAACGAACTGAGCCACCCAGGTGCCCCTCGATAGTTAAATTCTTACACGGTTTAAGTATGTGAGTTTGGTCATAAGGAAGCACAGGCACATACCCTTTTCTGAGATGTACGCCCAGAAGTGGGATTGCTTAGTAGGTAACATGTGTTATGCCAGAGTGCTTTCCGTGGGGGGCTACTGTTGACTCTCTGACCAGTGGTGTACGAGAGGTTCTGTTACTTCACATGCACTTAGTTTTGTCAGTTTTGTGATAGCACCTCATTATAGTCCTAATTTGCAATTTCTTGATGACCACCGAGGATGAGCATTTCTTCCCTCACCTCTTAACGGGTTTCCGCTATTATGAGTTTCCATTCAAATCCTTTGCCAGGTTTTCTGTTGTTTATCTTTGTGCAGATACTTGATGTGTTCTGGATTCTAGGCCTTTCTTGATGATGTGTTACACGCATCCAGTCATGGACACAGCGACAGACTTTCAGCCATAACTCTAAAACTCCTCGCGAAATGGTCAAGCAGATCAGATCAAGTTTTTGTTTCCATTCTCTTCTTGGAGACCTGCTTTCTGCCCCAGTTACACGGTGCTCTGGTTCTCCTGCCCGGTTGCAACATCTTCCTGGGAATTTCCTTCCCCTGTCTCCTTCGGCTAACTTTGGCTCCTGTGTCTTCCTCTTTCTCGGCTGACCGCGTCACGTTGGCAAGAGTGTATACTGCGTAGTAGCTTTCTGGAAAAAGGGTGTACGTGAAGTATATTTCATTTTAACCTTCAATTTATAGATAAAACCAGCTTAGAGAGATTTTACCTTGCTCACAGTCACATATTCATAAAGTCACAGAGACAGGACTTAGACCAGGCAGTTTGATGACAAAGCCCATGCCCATGTGTGAAATCACCATGCCCACCTACTGAACCCCTGACTAAATGCTCCCACAGTTTCTCGTACACTGCTTAAAAACATCTAGTCCTATCCACAGAGATTTCACCATTTCCTTTCTCTCTCAGGATCACGTCTAATGATGTCTGATCGGTCTTTATTCCACCAGTGTTAGAACTGAGGATCCTTCTCAGTAACCAGGCAGATGACATCCTTAAAAAAATATCTCAGAAGGGCCATATTGGTTTTTGAAGAGACACACGAGAACCTTGCAGAGAGAACCATGCAGGAAACATCGTTTCCTTGGAAAGATGTAAAAACCAGAGTGAAGGTGAGGAAACAGAAGGGACCTCGCTGTGCTTTCACACGGTGCGTGACCACGTGGAAATGAAGCAGCGTGTTAACTGGACATCCACCCAGCGCTCGCTCTCCTGAGCTTGAGGGGCAAAATGGTCGGCCCAAGGTCACTTAGCCAGTAGGTCACTCAGCCAGGCCTCGAATCCAGGTGTTCTTACCAGAGACTCTCTATGCTTGCAGCATTCACTTGAATAAACCTGACGTAAGATTTCAAACGAGCAGGTTTTCCAACAACTTTTTGTTGAATACTGCCGTCCAAAATAGTGCAGGGCACAATGGAAGATCATTCAAAAAGCATTTTAAACTCTTTTACATATTTTGGAAAGAATGCCACGATAGAGATAAAAATAACATCCCTACTTTTTGTCTCTCTCAGCACTTTGCCTTCCCCTCCGCTGCCCTAAATGCCCCTGAAATTTGGCTCGAGCAAGCCGTTGCTCTATCTTTTTTCGTGGAGTTAACCTTGAAAAGTGTGGGTAGACTATGAATTGCTGTTATTTTTAGCTGACAGGCAGTTCAGAGTTGATATTTTTCATTGAGACATTCAGCAATGTTGAATATCTAAGACGGGAGAGACTAACCTTGGAGCACTTTTAACTTCCACGGAAGGAGATCGACATGTGTTTCAAGTGGCCAAATTTCTATTAGCCACTGCCACATATCCTTCCCGTCTAACCCATAAAGTGATATGATCTGGCTGAATTAAGTAGCAGGACAATCAAATTACCGCACCAAATGAGAGAAGACGTGAAAGAAATCTCATGGCTGCATATAAGTAAGGAACAGAGGCAACGAACAGTCAAGTTGTATAGTGTGGTAAAGGCAAGAACTATTTTTATCTCTGGACAGTGTAAAATTCATGTTAGATTTTGTGTATTTCCAAACCTGACCATCCTTGCTGGGCTCCAGACTAGTGCATTCTGTTGTCTACCTAACAATCCCACATAGGGGCACCTGGGTGGCTCAGTCAGTTGAGCGTCTGACTTCGGCTCAGGTCATGATTGTGGTCTGGGAGTTCGAGCCCCGCGTCGGGCTCTGTGCTGACAGATCAGAGCCTGGAGCCTGTTTCAGATTCTGTGTCTCCCTCTCTCTCTGACCCTCCCCCGTTCATGCTCTGTCTCTCTCTGTCTCAAAAATAAATAAACGTTTAAAAAAAATTAAAAAAAAAACAATCCCACAAATTTTGAACAAGGTTAAATCACAATTCTTTTGTTTTCTTCAAAAAATGAAACAGAATGAATCAACTCTTTCTTCTGCAGTTTTCCTGATCTCAGTAAATGACATCAATATCTACCCAATTGCTTAAGGGAAAAAAAAAAGGGAGGAAGAATGAGTGCTGGTTGGAATAAGGGTGGGAAATTGCAAACCAAAAGAGCACAGTCAGAGAAGTCCTGTCTCTGAGAAGGTGCATCTGAGCTAGGACTTGAAGGAGGTAGAGAGTAAGCCAGGCAGATATCTGGGGTTAGAGTGTCCCAGGCAAAGAGAACATAGGAGTGGGATCAGGGTATGTCTGTGTCTCCCTCAGGAGCAAAAGGTAGGCCTGCTTACTGACCATTATAAAAGATTTGGGCTCCCTAAGCTCACGGTTCTCTTCCTATAATATAAGCTACTGCATGGGGGTGGGGAGGGGGGGTCATCCAGCTTCTTCAAACCACCTTTGTGCAAACTGGGGCTTGCAGAACCTGTGAAAAAAGGCCAGTGCTCTGGTTGCTGCTGTTGCTTGACTAATAACTGCCCTTCATCACTGACCCAGAAATCTCCATATCCTTCCAAGATCCGCAAAATGGTAACTTGCAGGTGGGGCCAAATTCTTCAGGTCTTCACGTGGGAAAGGGTATTTCAAAGGTAGACTGGTAAGTGCAAGATGTCTATTATAAACTCTAGGCCAACCACAAAAAGTGAGAAAGAGAGAACTGGTCAGCCAAAGATGGAGATAAAATAAAATCATAAGATTATATTTAATCCAAAGGCAAGTTTAAAGCAAAACAAATAATAGTAGAAAGGGGTGCCTGGGTGGCTCCGTCAGTTAATCGTCCCATTCGATTTCTGCTCAGGTCACGATTCTCACAGTTCACTAAATTGAGCCCTGCATCAGGCTCCGCGCTGACAGCAAGGATCCTGCTTGGGATTTGCTGTCTCCCCCTCTCTCTCTGCCCCTCCCCTGCATGTGCGCTCACTCGTGCATACACACTCTCTCTCAAAGTAAACTTTTAAAAAGTCGCAATGATAATAATAGTGGCACAGTGAGAAAACAGGCAATGCGATAAATTTAAATCCAGCCCTGTCAATAACCGCATTTAGTGCCTCAATTAAAAGAGAGTCTTCAGACTGGATAAAAGGTAGAATCTAACTCTGTGCTGTCGGTAAGAAACTCACTGTAAGTAGAAAGAGCTAGACAGGTTAAAAGTAAAAGACCGAAAGAAGTTTGATCATGCAAGCACTAATTAAAAGAAAGCTGGAGTGACTATGTTATCAGCAAAGTGGACTTCGGAAAAAAGAACATTACCAGAGATAAAGAGGACACCATGTAACAATAAAGAGGTCAATTTACCAAGGAGACATAACAATCCCAGATGTGGACGCACCTAACAACAGGGCTTTCAAAATACACGAAGCAAAAACTGATAGACTTGCAAGAAAAAATAAGCACATCCGTAATTATAATTAGAGAATTCAACACTTCTGTCTCAATAACTAATACAGTAAATAGAAAATTAGTAATGATACGGAAGACCCAAGCAATACTACCAACTTGATTTCACTGACAATTATAGAACATCCCACCTGTCATCATCAGTGCATCTGGAACAGTCACTGAGATAGAGCACAGACAGGAAATAAAACAAACCTCAACAAATTTTAAAGACTTGAAATCATATAGAATATGTTCTTTGACCACAAGGAAATTAAACTAGAAATCAGTAAGAAAGATATCTGGAAAATACCCCCAAATATTCAGAAAGTAACAGTGTACTTATGCATCACAAAGAGGAGGTCAAAAGTAAAAAGACCTTTTTTTAAATTTATTGTTTAATTTACATGCAAGTTAGTTAGCATCTAGTGCAACAATGATTTCAGGAGTAGATTCCTTAATGCCCCTTCCCCATTTAGCCCATCCCCCCTCCCACAACCCCTCCAGCAACCCTCTGTTCTCCATATTTAAGAGTCTCTTATGTTTTTGTCCCCCTCCCTGTTTTTATATTATTTTTGCTTCCCTTCCCTTGTGTTCATCTGTTCTGTGTCTTAAAGTCCTCATATGAGTGAAGTCATATGAAATTTGTCTTTCTCTGACTAATTTCGCTTAGCATAATACCCTCCAGTTCCATCCACATAGTTGCAAATGGCAAGATTTTATTCTTTTTGATTGTCAAGTAACATTCCATTTTATATATATATATATATATACCACATTTTCTTTATCCATTCATCCGTCAGTGGACATTTGGGCTCTTTCCATACTTTGGCTATTGTCAATAGCACTGCTATAAACATTGGGGTGCATGTGCCCCTTCGAAACAGCACACCTGTATCCCTTGGATAAATGCCTAGTAGTGCAGTTGCTAGGTCGTAGGGTAGTTCTATTTTTAATTTTTTGAGGAACCTCCAGACTGTTTTCCAGAGTAGCTGCACCAGTTTGCATTCCCACCAGCAGTGCAAAAGAGATCCCCCTTTTCCGCATCCTGGCCAACATCTGTCGTTGCCTGAGTTGTTCATGTTAGCCATTCTGACGGGTGTGAGGTGGTATCTCATTGTGGTTTTGATTTGTATTTCCCTGATGATGAGTGATGCTGAGCATTTTTTCATGTGTCGACTGGCCATCTGGATGTCTTCTTTGGAGAAGTGTCTATTCATGTCTTTGCCCATTTCTTCACTGGATTATTTGGTTTTTGGGTGTTGAGTTTGGTAAGTTCTTTATAGATTTTGGACACTAACCCTTTACCTGATATGTCATTTGCAAATATCTTCTCCCATTCCGTCGGTTGCCCTTTAGTTTTGCTGATTGCTGTGCAGAGCTTTTTATTTTGAGGAGGTCCCACTAGTTCATTTTTGCTTTTCTTTCACTTGCCTCCGGAGACATGTTGAGTAAGAAGTTGCTGTGGCCAAGGTCAAAGAGGTTTTTGCCTGCTTTCTCCTCGAGGATTTTGATGGCTTCCTGTCTTAGGTCTTTCATCCATTTTGAGTTCATTTTTGTGTATGGTGTAAGAAAGTGGTCCAGGTTCATTTTTCTGCATGCCGCTGTCCAGTTTTCCCAGCACCATTTGCTGAAGAGACTGTCTTTATTCCATTGGATATTCTTTCCTGCTTTGTCAAAGATGAGTTGCCCATACGTTTGTGGGTCCATTTCTGAGTTGTCTATTCTGTTCTATTGATATGAGTGTTTGTTCTTGTGCCAGGACCATACTGTCTTGATGATTACAGCTTTTTGATATTTCTTGAAGTCCAGGATTGTGATACCTCCAGCTTCAGTTTTCTTTTTCAAGATTACTTTGGCTATTCGGGGACTTTTCTGGTTCCATACAAATTTTAGGATTGTTTGTTCTAGTTCTGTGAAGAATGCTGGTGTTATTTTGATAGGGATTGCATTGAATATGTAGATTGCTTTGGGTAGTATCGACATTTTAACAATATTTGTTCTTCCTCTCCAGGAGCATGGACTCTTTTTCCATTTCTTTGTGTCTTCTTCAATTTCTTTCATAAGCTTTCTATAGTCTTCAGTGTAGAGATTTTTCATCTCTTTGGTTAGGTTTATTCTTAAGTGTTTTATGGTTTTTGGTACAGTTATCAATGGGATCAATTCCTTGATTTCTCTTTCTGCTGCTTCATTATTGATGTATAGAAATGTAACGGATTTCTGTGCATTGATTTTATATCCTGCGACTTTGCTGAATTCGTGGATTAGTTCAAGTAGTTTTTTGGTGGAATCTTTTGGGTTTTCCATATAAAGTATCGTGTCATCTGGGAAGAGTGAAAGTTTGACTTCCTCCTGGCCTATTTGGATGCGTTTTATTCCTTTGTTTTGTTTGATTGCTGAGACTAGGACTTCCAACATTGTGTTGATAACAGTGGCAAGAGTGGACATCCCTGTCGCGTTCCTGAGCTTAGGGGGAAAGCTTTCAGTTTTTCCCCATTGAGGATGATATTAGCGTTGGGTCTTTCTTATATGGCTTTTATGATCTTGAGGTATGATCGTTTTATCCCTACTTGCTTGAGGGTTTTTATCAAGAAAGGATGCTATATTTTGTCAAATGCTTTCTCTCCTTCTGTTGAGAGGATCATGTGGTTCTTGTCCTTTCTTTTATTGATGTGATGAGTCATGTTAATTGTTTCGTGGATATTGAACAGCCCTGTATCCCAGGTATAAATCCCACTTGGTCGTGGCGAATAATTCTTTTAATGTATTGTTGGATCCGGTTGGCTAGTATCTTGTTGAGGATTTTTGGATCCATAAAAGAACCTATTTTAGAGTTAGCAAAAATGAAAATGTAATATCAGAATTTGTGGGATACAGCTAAAGGGAAATTTATGGTATTAAATACTTCTATTAGAAAAGAAGAAAGGTCTTGAATAAATTATAAGATTACACATTAAGAAGTTAAAAAGAGTAAATTAAACCCAAAACAAGAAAAAGGAAATAATAAAGATGAGAACAAAAAATCAGTACAGTTGAAAAAGAAAGAAAACAAAATTGGTGATACCATAAGAAATCTCTGCCAGTAAATTTGATGACTTAGATGAAATGGACAAATTCCTTGAAAGGCCCAAACTTTCAAAGCTCACTCATGAAGACATAGATCATCTGAATAGTTCTGTATCTTTAATAGATACTGAATTAATACTTAAAAATTTACCAACAAAGAAAACTCCAGGCCTAGAAGGCTTCACCTTAAATTAATTCTGCCAGACTTTTAAGAAAGAACTATTACTATCTCAGTACAAACTCCTCCAGATAATACAAGGAGAGGATACTTCCCAACTCATTTTATTAAGGACATTATCACCCTAATGCCACTACTAGACAAAGATCTTACAAGAAAAGAAAAGTACAAGTCAGTATCACTCATAGACACAGACGTAAAAATCCTCAAAATATTAGCAAATTGAATCTAGCAATGTATCAAAAGAAAAATGCAGCATGCTCAATTATCATGTAACCCAGGAGTTCAAGGCCAATGTAATTCACATTAGCAGACTAAGGAAGAGAAACCAGTCATCTCAATACATGCAAAAAAAAAAAAAATTGTCAAAATTCAGCATTCTTTCATGATTTAAAAAAAATGCAGTAAAACTTTCTCAGCGTTGTACTGTTTACATTTTCTGAAAATAATAAAATGTAAATTTCTTTGAAAGAGAAAGGTCATGCATAAATTCATCAAGTAAAAATAGAAGAGTTTTAAATTGACCCTCAGTAACGTATTAAGATGATCACGTTGGACTTTACACAGCAGGCTTTCCTGGAATTTTCAGTAGATAGCGCTTGCTACTCCTGTCTGGTTTGGTTTATCCGTAAGTTTCACATGTATTGCAGTTGTTTCCTACATGGTAGGTAGGGCACCGTCGTCACTTTATAAATGGAGATACTCAGATACACTTAATAATAATGACGGAAACTGACACTTCATGAGCACTTATCATGTGCCAGGCGTTGCTCTTTGCACTTTGAAGGTATTAACCTATTTCATTGTAACAACACCCCCATGAGGCAAGCACTGTGTTTTTCCTCATTTATAGATCAGGAAACTGAGGCATAGAGAAGTTAAATAACCTGTCTACATTTACAAGCAGAGCTAAGAATTAAGCCCAAGCATCTGACACCTGGTAGGTGCTCTAAGCTACTGCGTGATGCTGCACAGAGAGGAAGCTGAGTATCTTACAAGTCCGGTAGCTGGTAAGTATCCGAGGCAGGACCCAAACTACGCCTTCTGACTCTGAGCACTTCACAGCCCACATTACCACGAGGTCTAATCTATGTAATGACACATGTTCAGTCTTCATCTTGTCGTCCAGTTACATCGCGTCTTTCTTGAAAATATCATCTATTTTCTTTGTAAATCCTCTGGAGATCTCTCCCACTGAATAGGCTGTTAACACATGTATTGATTAGAGCACAAAAACTTGAGGAAAAACTGAGAATCAGTGGGGAAATACATGTATTTTACTTTTCAAAATGTGTTTATTATTGTCTTAAGAAAAAGAAAAAAAAGCTTAGCTCTCTACTTTTACCTCTTGGAAGAATGGCCATTTAGCAAGCAAAAATGCCTCTCTAATACATACTTACCTCTTTTTTACCCCCATCTACCCCACCAGAGCTTCTCATTTCTATAAATCTGTGTTCTAGTGATCACTCACTGGTTTCATAATAAGTGGTTAAATGTGATTGTGACGTTACTCAAAGGGTGCAGCTGATTAATCAGAACGTGACCTTGGATAATTACTGTTCACAACTAATAACATAATTGAAGGTAACGTGCTGTACTTAGATTTCAGGAATTGTAGCCAAACGTGGTGGGCGGAGGAAAACTGTACACGCCCAGGGAAAAATCCCTTCCTTTGAAAAGTTGCCTTTGAGTTGCACTGACATATCATTCATTCCCATTTTCACCTTAAATATTTTATCTTCTGCAGACCTTATCAGAGGGGAAATAGTTGATCATTTTTATGATCTGTTAATCATAACAGAATGCTCTGAAAGTTGATAAAAGCCACCTAACTGTTAAAATCATCATCACTAAATTTACTGTTGTCTGCAAAATTCTAACCCAGTGGTAGGAAATACAAGCCTATATCTTTTTTTTTTTTTTTAAGTTTATTTGTTTTGAATGAGAAAGAGAGAGAGACAGAAAATCCCAAGCAGGATCTGCGCTGTAAGCACAGAGCCTAATGCGGGGCTTGAACCCCCAAACTGTAAGATCATGACCTGAGCCAAAATCAAGACTCAGATACTCAACCCACTGAGCCACCCAGGCGCCCCCAAGTCTATACCTTTGAATAAATTGTTTCACATTCTTGGCTGCTGTGGCAGCCTGACTCCAAATGAAATTGGGGACGAAACAAATTACACCTTTCACCTCAAATACTTTCCATTAAGAAAAGTAAGGCTTTTGTTAGTAAGAACTGCTGGAGACAGCATGATAAAGTAAGGAACAGCCAAGTACTGGTCTCCCTCCGGACACTGACCGGCTGACTTGGGACAAGCCTCTCTCTCTCTCTAACCCTGTTGAGTCATCCGTAGGACAGAGCTTTATCAGCTCCCTGGATTGTTGTGAGAATTAATTAACAGTAGAGCACATGGTCCATAGTAAACATGCAGTAGATGTCCGTTCCCTTCATTTTTGATACATAACTTATACTTCCCTTCTGGAAGTGGTAGGTTTACCATTTTTTAAGTAGCGTGAGTTTGAATGCGACAAGAGAACATCAGCTTAAAACAGACGAATGGGAGCCAGTTTGAAAAAGGGAATTTAGTTAGAAACTGAGTCTCCTTCCTACCCCGCAGCTCTCCTGGTTGAGAACGGCAGTTCCTTGAGGCCTGGAGGCAAGTCCGCACATGGTACAGAGTGAACAAGAGTGGATCACCGTTGCGTTCCTTCCCTCTGTGACCATGTGGCACGTCCATGCTCTCCCTTGTGGGCTGTGGTATGTGTATTTGAGCACCACACAGTCTGCTTTGCTTTGGTTCTGTACGTTTTGGTCTCCCCATCGGCAGTTTCCAAAGTGGACGGGTACCCACCGTCCATAGCAGCGTGGGAGGACTGTATCAGAGCTTTCTTTTCATCTAAAAATAAAGAGATTGAGTTTTCCCAATTCATAGCATTGCACGGACCGCCCGCCAGGCTCTCTGTGTCAGCTGCAAGACTCCGGGTCTCCCGGGGAGGAGAGGGGCGGTCTCGGCTTGGAGGGCATGGTGGGCACTCTCACCTTTCATTCACCTATAGTTCCTGGTGATGTATGTTATTCATGGTTATAAATCTGAGTTTAACTAAGTAAAGCCTCTAAGATGGAGTATTGGAAAGAGTCCTGCAAAGGAGCCATAAATCAAAGGCAGCCCAATAGAAGTACACGTGACACAAAGGAAATGGCAGAGCCGAGGTCCCCCTCAACCTGGAGCAGATGCTAAATCACAGGGTGAAAACACTAACGAACCCTTCTCATCTCGCAAGAGACGGTTGCACAAAAATTGCCAAGCAGGGTGTTTGCATTACGGGTTTGTATTTACTGTGATAAGCAGTGCTCTTACTGTGACTGATACCGTATTTGCTGTTGATAATGTGAAGCCTCTGTGACGTGTAAGATCCAGGACAGTTAATCATCCAGATTCATTCTAAGGATCATATTAATGAGTATAAAAAGGTGTTTTGTGTCTGTAGTTAGGTAACGTTTTAAACTAGCTTTTCTCTTTCACATATAAAATAGCCTATAAATGGAGATACTCAATTTTCTAACAAAACAAATTTTTATATTTTTACCTGCCTGACTGTAAATACTTAGGTTATTCTCTTGAATTAAAAAATGACCTATAATCTTCTTAATTTATTAACATCTTGATCTTAAAATGATTTCCTAAAAAAATACTGGCATTCTTTTAGTTTTTAGTGACCAATATTAAGGTGTGGGGTTTTTTTTTTAACACTTATTTATTATTGAGAGACAGAGCACGAGTTGGGGAGGTTCAGAAAGAGAGAGAGAGAGAGAGAGAGAGAAGGAAACACAGAATCCGAAGCAGGCTCCAGGCTCTGAGCTGTCAGCACAAAGCCAGACACGGGGCTTGAACTCACAGAGTGGAGATCCCGACCTGAGCCCAAGTTGGACACTTCACTGAGCCCCTTTAGTGACCAATATTAAAAGACAGTGTTATTTTCAGAGCACCTCTGTTATTAGCATCTTGCTGCATAGTTCCAACTGTGCTGTCACACGAAACAAAAACAGTTCTAGCTTGCTGTTGATTAGCCTTGTTGATCAGGGATAAGAGTATGGTGATTACATTCCGGTAATAAATGATCCCCCATACGTCATTTTAGCTGTTAGCTTCGGATTGCTTTCTCATCGGGCCTTTTTTTTTTTTTTTTTTTTTTGAGAGTTCCCGGTCAGTAAGCCTCAAAATTGACAGATTTTAAGCTTTAGCTCTCTCTCCCCACCTTCTGATGGGTGCCACCCTCTAAATGAAATATAAACAATTGCAAGGTGAGGCTGCACACTGAAAGATCATAACTCCGGAGGCTTGCTTAAGCCACAGCATGGGTCATCAGCCCGGAATATTCAGACGCTGGTTCTGACCCAGCCATCAAATGCTTTCAGAGAGGACCGTGTGCAGGAGAGCTAGAGGAGTAAGGCAGGGTCGCCTTTAGGAAATGGACCTACCACATGAGGAAGGCAGCTTGTGCATCTCCTTGTTTAAGAAATAACACTTTACCTTCCAGGTGATCACCTTCTTCAGCTCAAGGTTGCTGCAAGCGGGAGCTGAGCTCTCCGTGGAACGGGTCCTGGAAATCATCAAGCAGGGGGCCGTCGCACTGCCCAAAGACAGGCTGAAGGTAAGACTGCCGAAGGACACGTGCACTTTTGTATCACTTGGTGTAAACATTAGTGTCTGGGCAGGCCCTACTCAGAGTCCTACCACTTGCCAGTACTTGGCTGGAAAAGGCTCTTTACTGCCTTCTCTACTCCATACTCGTACGCAGAACTGTGACGTAGAGGGATTCCCACAGTTTTTTAAAAGAAAACCGCCAAAGAAGGACTGACACCTTCATACCACGCCATGCACTGTGAATAAAGAAGCCCCTTACTTTTTTAACCCAGTGAAATGATTCAGTCTTACAAGTGTCAAGGGTTGAAGGGAAGGCACTGCTGGTGGTGGTGACTCAGCACTGGGCCACACATAGTGTTCACTCAGTGCCCTGTGGCGTTCTGAGTGTCTCGTGCCGTTAACTGCTTCGATCCTCAGAACCCTTGGAGGTAGGTAGTGTTTCGCCCAAACTTTTCAGATGGAGAAACTGAGGCACAGAGAGGTTACGCGACTTACCCAAAACCACGCAGCCAGAACACTGTGGAACTGGGAGGTTCATACTCACGCAGTGTGGCTCCAAAGTCCACGCTCAGAATCCCCACGCCATTCACTGTCTGCCTGCACATAGCTCTGGAAAGAGAAGCGTCTCTTGGAAGAGGTAGGGGAAATAGGGTATCTTACGAAGGCACTTAACGTTTGCGTGTTCGGCGTGTTTCCAAAGTGATCTCATGATGTGAAACTCATACCCTAAGACTAATTTTCTCCTTAAAAAAAAAAAAAAAAGGATATAAAGGGAGTATTTTGTGAACGTACAGCATTGTAACACATCTTAGCTTTCATGCTGCTTTTCAGGGTTTGCCTCATTACCTCTAATTTTTCTAGAGCGCTCGTTCCTAAATTAACAACACAGGGCATCATAGTAGATGTTTAGCCGCCTTCATCATAGTGTTTTATCACAACCAACTTCTGTTCCAGAGTTACTGTTTGGGGGGCTGTGTTTTTAACACTATCACAGAACCACTGCTTCTGAATGCTCGAGAGAGGTTGTTGTAGGATATGAAAATATTTTCAGTTATAACAACAGAGTTTGTAAAATAATAGCACATTAGTCATCATAACCACTTGCACAAGTTCCACCGAAAGTAAACAGCAGCGAGGTTTCTGTTTATCAGCTAAAATGGCACCACCATGTGGCAATAACATAGAAACTGATTACAGGTCACCGGTCCCTCCAGCTTTGACTTGACTCTTTTCCTGACAGTTCTTTAAATGTAAGGAATTCATATCGTTTCCATTCTTACATAGAGTAAGACTTCGGAGGTTTGTTGTTTCTCGAGGGTGCGCGCGCGCGCATGTATGTGTGTGTGTGCGTGTGTGTGTGCGTGCGCACGTGCTGTTTCCAGTTTACCTGAACTACACCACGCGAACCGGTACGAAAACCCATGAAGATGGGAGTGGCTGCCTACAGGACATGGTGGACCTTGGTGTCTCAGCTAAGTCAATAGAGAAGAGGAGCCGTCAGGAGGCTGGAGGGAAAGGGTCACAGAGGTATCTGGAGGGAGATTTGAATGGGATCAAAGAGGGGGTGCAGTGGAAGTAGTGGAAATGGGGCTAAATGAAGATGGCAGAAGGGGAGCACGTCTTGGTGACAGCGTGGTCTGGCTCTGGCCATGAGTGAGGGACTGAAGTGCTGTGCCTGCGAATGGAAGTCAGTGCGGTTGAGCCAGTTAGTGAACTGGAAGCCAGGGATGGGCTGGTCATTCGCATAAGCTTCCTAGTCCCCCAGGGCGATGAGCCGTGGGTGGAGAGAAGGACTGTGAGCCAGATGCCGCGGTCAGTCAATGGCAGTAGGTGGCAGTGCACAGACGACACGAAGCTGGTACCAGCCTCCTATGGGCAGACCCTTCTGCTTAAGTGTAGAGGAATAATAGCCAGGAGACAGTAATGAAAACAAAGAGGGCACCAGCCCCACCTCCAGACCCTGAAGTCTGGAATGTGAAAGAATGAGCAGCCTCTAACTTCCAAAGGCTCCAGGGGAATCGGAGTCCCAAGGGGAGAGAGCTGAGTTTCAGTTAAAGAAGTAAGGAGGGCGCCTGGGTGGCTCAGTCGGGTAAGCGTCCGACTTCAGCTCAGGTCACGATCTTGTGGTTCACGAGTTCGAACCCCACATCGGGCTCTGTGCCGACAGCTCCGAGCCTGGAGCCTGCTTCTGATTCTGTGTCTCCCTCTCTTTCTACCCCTCTCTCGCACTGAGTCTCTCTCTCTCTCCCCAAAATAAATAAACATTTTTTAAAAAAGAGGGGGGAGTAAGGAGGTAAGATTCCTTGCAGGGACTGAGGATGTAGTGATACTTACAACCATGAAATAGGGGCTCCCAAGAGCCCTGTGGGGAATGGGAGCAGTGTGACCGAGTATCACATTAGTAACCCAGGTGGGGTGCAGACGCAGGTGAAGTTACAAGTAGGGAACCTGTAAAGCACGTAAGGTGAGGAATACAGGATGTGTAACCTGGAGAAGAGAAGACTTCAGGAAAAGGGCCTGCATGCGTGCGTATGCTTTCGGGATTCAACTGCTTTCGGGATTATTCTGTAGAAGAGGAGCTGAGCAGTTCACTGTTGGCCCTAGGACAGCGGGTAGAAACTGAACCAAGACAGGTGTTAGTTCAACGTAAGAAAATGTTTGCTGACAACTTAAGTTGTTCAGCGGTTCAGACGTGGCTCCAGGAAATCGCGAAGTACTCACAACTAAGTCTGGATGGTAAGCATAAGGGGAGTACCAGATGGCAGGGGCACTCAATCCATACAATTCATAACATAAGAAAAATGGCTGAAAGGATTTCTATTATAAAAAGTTACAGGTGCGCCTGGGTGGCTCAGTCGGTTAAGCGTCCAACTCTTGATTTGGGTTCAGGTCCCGATCTCACGGTTCAGGAGTTGGAGCCCCGCGTTGGGCTCTGCACTGACATCGTGGAGCCTGCTTGGGATTCTCATTCTCTCTCTCTCTCTCTCTCTCTCTCTCTCTCTCTCTCTCTGTCTATCCTCCTCTGCCCCTCCCCTACTCACACTCTTGCTTGCTCTCTCTCTCAAAATAAATAAATAAACTTAAAAAAAAAATGTTTTTAAGTTACAAAGGATGATCCCAAAGATTTGCAGTTAACGGTCTGGACTTCTATCTTCCAAAATTCCGTGAAGAGTTTCTGTAGAGCAGTGCCCTAGTAACCTCCTCCTCCTCTTGAAAATGACTTAGAGGTGAGCACCCTGCTGCTGCCAGATAAAGTCTGGAGTCCTGGGACAGGAACCCGACACCGTGCACGTCTAGCCCCCAGCCGCTGTTCTCCATACTCCCCTTTCCCTGAGCAGTGATCCAGCCACCAGAACGACCTCTGTGCCTTCTGCGTCTTCCTTCCTGCATGTTCAGATTTGCTGACGCAGTTCTCTCTTCCCAGTGCACCGGCCCCTCAGCCCTTTGCTTCCCTCCTAAGCATTTTAAGGCCTTGCTGAGTTTGTGAACTGCTGTGAAACCTTTCCTTTTACTTCTCCTCCTACATATGCTTCCGTCCTCTAAATGCCTGCAGCATTTGCTGAGACTCCTGGTCTCTTCCACCCCGTGCGTAGTTGTTCAAATGTTTTCTCTTTCCCACTCAACTCCAACTTCCTTGAGGAGTCGCGTCTTGCTCATCTGTGTCCCCTTGATGCATGCTTCAGTGCCTTATACATAGTAGCTACCCAATAAATCTGATGAGAGGATGAGTGAAATTCCCACTTTACATGCTCTAAAGAGGAAACAGGGACTCGTTGGAATTCAAAGGTTCAGGAGTAACATTTTTTATCTCCAGACCTGCTTTTCGTATTTTTATTCTACCTTCCTCTTCACAATTTTAATTCATTTAACTCTTTCTCCGTGTATGTGTCAGGCACCGTACTAGACTGTAGGAAGATACAGCCTTGGACAAAACAGATAAAAATGGCTGCCTTCATAGAGTTTATTTTTTGGTGGGGGAAATGGACAACCAGATAAATAAGTAAAATGTTTGCTATTCTAGGTAGCAGTAAGTGGGAGGGAAAATATAGAAGAGGAGGAGAATACACAGCATTGGGAAGAAAGCAGTTTTGGATGGCATGGGCAGAATATTGTTGAATCAGTGCTGCTTTGCTGTTTTTTGTTTTACATTTTCTTTTAAAATAATTTTAGACTTACCAGAAAAGTTGCAAAAACAGTAGGTATAGTTCATATAAGCCCTTCATCCAGGTTCCCCTAATGTTAACAACACATATAACTCAAGTACGATATCAAAACCAGAAAATTGGAGCGCTAGATGGTTCAGTCGGTTAAGTGTCTGACTTTGGCTCAGGTCGTGATCCCATGTTCCGTGGGTGGAAGCCCTGAACTGGGTTCTGTGCTGACAGCTCAGAGCCTGGAGCCTGCTTTAGATTCTGCGTCTCCCTCTCTCTCTGCCCCTCCCCCACTCATCCTCTGTCTCTCTCTCTCTCTCAAAAATAACATTTAAAAAAATTTTTTAATTAAAAAAAACCCACAAAATTAACATGAGTTTAATACTATTACCTGAATTGCAGACCTTATGTGAATATTACTATTTTTTTTTCTCCTAGTGTCTTTATGCTGCTCCCCAGTCCTATTCAGATCCCACTTTGCATTTTGCTGTCATGTTTCCTTACTCTCCAGTCTGTAAACGTTCCTCAGTCTTCCCTTACCTTTCATGACCTTGACAGTATGGATAGTGTTGCTCAGTTGTTTTGCAGAATGTCCCTCAGTTTGGGTTTTTCTCATGATTACATTGAAATTAACACATATTCTACCAACCTACGCATAGAAGTGATGTTGTGTCCTTCTCAGTCCATAGAATCAGGAGGTACCTGATGTTACCATGTCTCACTGCTGATGATGGTTCTCCTTGATCATTTGGTTAATGTGGTGTCTATCAGATTTCTCCTGGAAAAAGTCACTGTTTTTCCCTTTATAACTGATGACTCTCTTAGGAGTGAGACTTTGCTAATATCCTGTTTCTCCTCACAACTTTTGCCACTGAATTTATCGTCCATCAGTGGATCTTATCTGCACAGTTATTACTGTGGTGTTTACCTAATGATAATTTTGTTATAGAGTATAATTCAGTACTATCACTTACTTATTTTGTTGCTCAAATTGTTCTAGCTTTGGCCAGTGGGAGCTCCTCCAGGTTGGTTCCTGCATCCTCTGACATGCCCCTATCTTGTTTTGAGCACACCTTTACTTTTCTGGGGTGCAAGATACCCAAGACTCATCTCATGTTTTTCCTGCACCAGTCCTGGAATCAACCACTTCTCCAATGAGCTCTGGTTCCTTTCTTTTCTTTTCTTTTCTTTTCTTTTCTTTTCTTTTCTTTTCTTTTCTTTTCTTTT
>NW_024412397.1:25813592-25831906 GCF_014898765.1 Herpailurus yagouaroundi
TTCTTTTCTTTTCTTTTCTTTTCTTTTCTTTTCTTTTCTTTTCTTTTTTTTAATAAATGGTATTCAGGAGGGGTACCTGGGTGGCTCAGTTGGCTAACCGACCGACTTTGGCTCAGGTCATGATCTCACAGTTTGTGAGTTCGAGCCCTGCGTCAGGCTCTGTGCTGACAGCTCAGAGCCTGGAGCCTACTTCAGATTCTCTGTCTCCCCCCCTCTCTACCCCTCCCATGCTCACGCTCTGTGTCTCTCTGTCTCTCAATAATAAATAAATGTTAAAAAAAAATTAAAATTAAAAAAAATAAATGGTATTCAGGAAACAAGACCTCAGCACTAGGCAACCTTCTTCTTAGAACTTTATGTACCCTTCTACTCGTTCTATCTTTCCCCATCTCCTTTCTGTTCTGTGGACAGCCAGTACTTCCTCACTCTGCTATCATACCAGATATTTTTCTTCTTTTATATCCCTCCCTTGCGATAAACCTTAGCTCCTTTCTTTCAGATTATTGCTCACTAATTGTGTCTTTAGTCCATTTCTTTCCTACCCATTCCAATCCCAGACTTTATTTTTTAATTCCTTTGGTGAATGCCTCTGGCCCAAGAGCCCCTCCATGGACCATAGCAGATACTGAAAGCTAATTAGTTCACTCTAGTACTGAATTTAAAGCAAAATGAATTGCAGCATACAGGCTATATGTTTGAATGTTAATATGTTGTGCATTCATTATACTGTATTCAGAAAGAAAGTGTTCTCTATATTTGAGACAGTAACATATAACTGAAAATATGACTCTTTGTTTTTCAGGATTATGGTTAAAGAGAGATTAATTAATCTGTAGGAGGTCCCAAGCCATTTAACTCTTATTTAGAGCAAGATCCTGTGGAGACCAAGATCATGGATAAATCCCTTAGATGCCGGTTCACTTTTTTCCGAAACATAGCAAGAAAGTGTACTCCTGACTCCAGATTTCCATCTCACTCTGTGGTTGAAAGAGGGACAGATGAGGGAAGAGGGATGATTTAGTTTAAAAAAAAAAAAAAGAAAGCAAGCCATCCCCAGTACTAGAAAAGAAACTAAAGTTATATTTATTCACAGATGGTGAGTCATCCTCAGTTGGTTTAAATGATAGCACATTATTACCACAGATGTTACCAGAAAAAAAGGCTGTTTATCTTTATAATCAAGCCTTATCTCAATTATTTTAATCATCTTTTTGGATTGAGTGTTTATAATAAAACGAATCACTTAAAACCTCTAGAGTTTAATTCATAGAACACTGCTGTATCTAGAGTTGATTGAAAATTCAAGCTGTGTGTTGAATAATATTTGTATTATACCACATGACAGCACATTATTGCCTTTTGGCTGGTTTACTACTATATACTGATAAAATAATTGTCGGGCCCGTAATAATAGCTTTGTGTGCAAGATTGATGTAAAAGAGGTTGTTTTAAATTGGAAATGCTGTTGTAATAAGGTCTTTCTGAAAGTGTGGGATAGTGTGCAGTTATTGATTTGTTCTTTTCCTAAAATATAAATTAAACATCAAGAAAATTCGGAGTTTTTCCAACGACCCTTTGGGTTGTTAAGAGGAACACAAGGCTCCTTGCTCCTGAGAAATAATCAGCTAGTGTCAGCTGAAGATGAGCCAAAAGGTTTTGAAGTTTTCCTTGCATTATAGGACTGAAGCCAAATTTGTAGAGGAGTTATTCTTCCAATTTTGGGCAAGTAAACATTAAGATCTGGAAGCCCATGGCATTGTTAATTGACTTTCAACCAAATAAAATATTTTTCAATCAAATGTTATTTGACATAGCCTTCTAAAATATTTGTGTAATATCCTGTGTGGGAACATATACTCTTTGGATAAATCTGTCTATATAGTTAAACAACTTGGCTGTTCAGAGTAAATAGTATTAATGTCATTCTAAACATCCTCTTCTTACTGGTATTCCGTGAAGTCTGGGAAAGGCAATACCAGGTAATTAGTTTTTTCAGACTCTCCTGCATAAACAGAGACCTAAAGAACAGGCTCTGAAATTCTAAGTTGCTTATTTCTCCTTTAGGGGTTGGAAGGAAATAAATAAAGTTAGTGTGTCCTCCAGGAGCTGAGTTCGAAGCCACAGCTCAAAGTTCGCACTGTCTGCGTCCGCAACAGGGACTGTTCGGACTCCCAAGAGCGATCCGAGCGTCATGACAATGGGTCAGAACGCATCCAGGCCTGTGCGGATTCTCCTGCCACTACCACACCACCTCATATTCAACTGCATAAAGTCCCCCAGGTTCCCTCTTTTCTTTGATCCCGTGAATTATCTGTAGTTTGAAAACTAAGATACCATATCTAGTGTTTGAAAATTCGGCCCTGATTTTCAGGGGGAATTAACCAGAAGATAGCTTCCCTTTTAGGATAAAGAGGAAGCTACGGAATAATACAAGTCACTGACAATTAACTAAACGTCTCCTCTCATTCACTTGATAAAGCATAGGAATTAAAGGCGGGTAGCCAGTCGCACACTAAATTATTTTTAAAGCCTTTATTTTATATTCACTTTTTAGAATATTCTGTTGTTAGTCATGTAAAGAGAAATCTAGTTAACTGAAATTTCAAGAATTTTTTCATAGCTTCTTAATACTGACTTGCTTAAAAACTTCCCCCTCTCTCCTACCGGGAGTCTCTCCCCATCCCCACCCCAAGTGTCTGTCAGCTCTGTGTCCCCAGAGCTGATTCCTGAGTGCCACCCTGGCGTGCCCACCTGCTGTTGGTGGCCTGCCTCCAGGTCCCATAGAAACTCTGGTCAGCAGGTCCGCAGCCACGCTCCCCTGTGTCCTTGTGGATTTCTTCCCGTGGAAATGTGACCAGCCAACATCCTCTCTAACTCAAAAGTGCCACCAGTTCTGTGAATTCTCCTTACTTCCCAAATCTCTCCTTTCCCTCCACGTTCCCATCCCACCCACCCGCTCCCCCGTAGCCAGGGGAGTCTCCTGTGCTCACCCTCCTGTGGCCAGCACGCGGGGCCAGGCAGAGCCTCACTCTCGACCCTGGGTCCCGTTTGCCTATGGATCCTGGGCTCCAGGCTGCTGGCCCACCTCCACGAGGTCGGCATCGTCGCGGTCTGTGCCTGCCTCCTGCTGCTCCTGCCTCCTGCCTCCTTTCCTAACGCCCCCTCCCAGCTGCGTGTCTTTCTTCGGATGCACTCCTCATGCCTCAAGTCCCAGGGCAGGCTTTCCCTTTCCCGAGCGGCCCACCCCGGTTCACCCAGGCAGCACAGTCACGGCGGAAATGAACTTTTCCACCCTGCCTCTTGATTTCCTTCTAGCTCTCCTCTCTGCCAAAATACCGATTTCTCCTTTCCTCCTTCAGCTCTCCTTACCATTTCGCAGCATTAGAGCGAAACATCAAAAGGACTTACTCTCACCCAGTGCAAAGTGAGGGTTGTCTCCATGGCCTGCTTTAGTGAGGACCCCTCGGCCCAGGCTTTGGGGTGCAGAATGGGAAGGTGGGGGCTGTGCCTGCCCTTAGCGCTAAGCTCTCCCAGCTGATGGGTTCCCTTGCGTTTTGTGCTGTTTCTACCATCTGTGTGCCTCTGTCCCCAAATTTACATCTCAGAATTTATTCATTCACTGTTCCTTTACTAGATTTTCATCATCGTCATTTGTAGTACATACAGCATACAAATAACACATTATAATTTTTAAATGTGTTTTGACTGTTTATTCCGTCTGCAGCTAGTCCACTTTAAACACGACATGGCCAGAGCATTGGTGGGCAGATACAGGTGCAGACGACACCAACCCTGTCCTCAAAACTACGTGTCCCATTTCAGGAGAGAAAGGCGCAGCTCGCAAAGACCGCGCACAGAGCAGGGCAATCAGTGCTGCACGTCAAATGAACAGCATAGAAGTTCAGTTCTGAGGGAGGTCAGAGCAGGAAAACGGGACGTCGCTGGGAAGGTTTTAAGGAGAAACCTGGCCTTGATCTTCTCTGTCTTAAAGGGGTGGTGAGTGTTCCATGGGCTGAGATGAGAAAGAAATCCAGGCAGAGGAAATGTATGGGTGAGTGAAAGCGAACACCCAAGGCAAGTTCAGCTTTGTGTCCCACTGAAAACATAAGATTTCTCATGATTCCTACGACCAGATTAATGTGGCTGGTGTTATTTAGTGACACACTAATGTCATTAGACTGGCGGCTTTCAAATTTTTTTGACTGCCACCCACAGCAAAATATGCATCTTACACACATTTCTATACAACCGAAACAAAAGTTTCATAAAAGAGAAACATTTCATTTGTCCTCAGTAAATGTGATGAGCGCTGATATTTCCTATTTCTTTCCTCTTTTTTAATTGCCAGGCAGACCCATTAAATCAATTTAATAGTCCACTATGATTTAGTAACTCAGTTTTTGAAATAAGCATTAGATCTTTTTTTTTTTTTTTTAAGTTTATCTTATCTACTTAGCATGCGTGCAAGCAGGGCAGGAGCAGAGAGAGACGGAGAGAGAGAATCCCAAGCGGGCTCTGGGCTGTCAGCACAGAGCCCGACTCAGGGCTCCATCCCATGAACCACAAGATCATGACCTGAGCCAAAGTCGAGTTCAGTGCTTCACCGACTGAACCACCCAGGCGCCCCTAGAATGTTGGTTTTCAAGGCATAGCCCTTGTGCCAGCAGCATCCGCATCCCATAGGAACTTGTTAGAAATGCACATTCTCGGGCCCCCAGAATTCCTGAAGTCGAAGCTCCGGGGCTGGGACCCAGCTGTCTGCGTTTTAACAAGCCCCAAAGGTGGTGTCTGATGTTAGTTCAAGTTTGAAAAGCACAGCAATGGCTAATTCCCCCCAGCACACCAGCAACTCTCCACTCTTAGGACCTTTGTACTGGTTTCTCTTGCCTGCTTCAACTGCTGTCCCCGATGTCTGCATACCCCCTTGGTGTATTCGCTCGCCCAAGCACCTGATGCCTGACTCCCTGAGGCCTACCCTGACCTCTGGTTTCAATGTTCACACTCCCCGTCCCCCAATTCTGTATTTTTTTTTCTTCCTTCACATTATTTATCATGTTAACATACTGTGTGCTTATTTATTATTCTTCTCCCAGGTAATGGAAGCTCCAGAAGGTCAAGGACCTTCACGTTTTGTTAATTTGAAGAGTCTGAAACTCTATTGGCACATCAGGGCACTTCCATATCTGCCGAATGGAAGGGAGGCAGGCAGAAAAGGGGGTCTGTTGACCACGGGGTGGTGGTCTGAGATTCTGCTTCCGATTAACATGCTTCTTTGGAGAACAGCTCTCCACAGACTTCTTGCAGGGTCCACTTTTGTGCCAAAACACCATCGCAGAACAAAGGTCAAAGCAGAAGTCCTGGTCACCTTGTTGGAATAGTTCCATTTTTTAAGCCTATAATATTATTTTACACTGTGTATTCTGAGAGCTTCAAAACCCTGATCTGACCTCCACTTGAGTGCACCCATCAACAGGATACTGCCTCTGCAGATTGACCTCCCTAAATTTTTAATAGTATCTCTTCTTGCCTCTTGGCTTGCACTGATTTCATTATCGTTCAAGCAGAGGAAACTATTCAGATAAGCGACCTCATTCTATTTCTGAATCTTTCTTGGAAAGGGAAGAGCGTGATGGAGCTACTGGGCTCAAGTGAAAAATACGGAGCCAGTGTCTGCTTCTTTCTGCCTGATTTTTCTCTTCCTCGGGATGTGTAGAGCATGCATGTTCTCAGGTTCTGACAAACACCGAGAATAAGTCACTCGCGTTCGGACAGGGAAATTTGAGCTCCTGTGCCCAGCACCGTCCCACCGGCCAACAGTTAGCCTTTTCCTGAGAGTCAGTCTGCTACTAGCTTGTAACTACTTTAATTGTTCCAGTGGCCGCGTTTGACTTTTTGACTTAATTTTTTTTTTTTTTTTTTTTTTACTTTGTTCTCTCTTCTTTTTGGAATATTATCAATCCCTTTTCACTTTTGGGTGGATTCTAGGAAGCGCTAAGTGTAAAAGGTACAGGTCTGGGCTGGACTTCCATCCTAAAAAAAGGAACACTGGCTACATTCCTACCGAAGTTTCCCTAAACCCAGAATGATCTCTGCAGAAGTTTAAAAGTCAGAGTGGCTCTCCCTCCTGTTCTAAGCTCCTTGATTTCCTGCCCAGTAAAGACAAGCATCAAGTCTTACTCATAAGTTACTTTTGTCTGTCATGGAACAATAAACACAAGATCATTAGTGGTTCAGGAGACCTCTGGATAATGCTGACAGCTGATTCTTAAGACCCTTCAATCCCCACGTGAGGACTGTCTTAGGAAATACACGGTCTCAAGTGCACATGCACGCACACACTCCCCCAACATACACACGTGCAGGATGTTGTTCTAGGTTTTCAAGTCACCGGTCTGCAAATGGAAAGTCTTAGCCAAGGAGAGTCATCCCCTCAGTAGAATCCCTCAGAGCAGTTTTTCAGGGCAAGACTGTAGGAAGCACAAGAGAACTTGTGGCTGTTAGAAGCCTGTCTGTATGGGTGTTATGGAAGAACAAATCTGCCGTTGCATTGATCCGTGTGTCCGTTTTTGTGCCAGTTACCATACTGTCTTAATGATTACAGCTCCGTAATACGTCTGTCTCTCCTCCCATCAACTTGAGGGTTCCAGGAGTGCACACAGTCACATAGAGCACTGTTTCCAAATGCAGATTTCTGGGTCTCACCTCAAATTCTGACTCCGTGGTTTGGTGATGAATTTGGGAACCTGTCACTTTAAATGGTTCCCTGAGTGGTCCAGATGATTTACCAGATTGAAGAACCGCTATCATATGGCCTGGTTTCCTCCAAATCCCAGCCCGCATGAAGACTAAGGCCATGATGGTGAGGGTTACCAGGTAGCCTTGGTGGGATCAGAGCAGTTTTATCTTCCTTTCCTATAAAACACTGAGAACTCTTCCATGATAAACCGTAAAATAGAAGATTTGTTTTACATGTAACCCTGATAGAAGATACCACAGTTACTTTATAAACTAGACAAGCAGTCGCCAAAAATTAAAGTCCATGTCTTTTAAAATGTTGCATATCTGTTCCTCGGTCTGACATAAATATCCCTCTTTTGGCTCTTTTTCCTTTGTTGTTTATTATCTGGTTCCGTTTATTGAGCACTTGCTCTGTGCCAGGTCCTCAGCGAGGTATTTTTGTGTAAGCGTTTTTATTTAGTCTTCCTGACAACTGTAAGAAATACGAAGGTAATTTACATTTTGCAAGTGAGGAAACAGGCTAAAGAGAATCTAATGCTTTGTCCACATTCATTTCAGTTCATCTTCTCTTTGAGCCATGAATTCCCATTCTTCTTTCTTTTAAACCTTAAATTTTTGTCTCCTAATTCACAACCCTGTTTGCCTATTAAATCAGTTTGTTTAACCTAAAGCATGCATAATACACCTAGTTAAGTTCTTGGCTTCAACAGTATCTTACTCAGGGTTGTAGAATGACCTTAAAATGTTTGAAATTAGACTTATTGCTACTTTATAGAGTACTCAAACATACATGGAGTGTTTTCTCATACATAGTATTGAAATTGCACTAAACATGCAAAAGCTTCATGTCATACTAACTTTTAGAATAGCCATTCTTGATCCATAGTCTAACTCATGATATTTAATGTCTTACATTGTTTTTGTTTCATTAAACATATGGTAGATTTGTAAGCAGTTGATAGGATTTTTTTCCCTTCCTTGTGATGAACGAGAAAGAAATCAAACCTAGTTTTTACTCTGTGATCCCAGAGTATAAAACTTTAGTCTTTGTTTTCATTACATCTCACATATAGTCATGAAAACTAGAACACATAATTGAAAAGTGATAAAAATCTGATTTTACTGTAGGCAGAGAATTTTTGCCCACTTCTCTAAACCACGATTTCTAGTGACCAAGGAAGGGACACACACACGTTTGCCATGCAAGGGCAGCAGTGGAAAATGCTGATACTCTTCCACTGAAAAGGAAACGTGAATGTGTGTGGTTTTATCTTTAAATCTCTGCTATCGATTTTGATAGAATTACTTTCTTTGGTAGAGGCAGAAATGTGTGATTCACAGACTAACATTTCTTAAGGAGAGATTCGACTCTGGTGGTTAAAAAAATTGAACCAGTTATTATTGTTCATCTGTCCCAGTCTTGACTTTTCCGTTAGGTTGACCATAATTACTGAGATTGTTCCGTTGCCTTTAGAGCTACTGTTCAAGTCATTCGCTCTAATCCTTACAAAGTGTTTTGTAATGTAATTTATGACCAAAAAGAAAAGCTCCCTGATCGTTACAAAATTATTTCTTTTTATTGGATAATAAGTGAAAGAATGAATTGTTTCTGAAAAAAGGATGACTAACGAATTATAGTAATTTGTTCTGTGGGTTCTCCTTATTAATACTCTCAAGCCAGAGAAAAAATAGAATGTTGTTAAGTGAAAGAATAAGAACACTAAATCATTGGGTTTGGTTCTGGTGATTTCTTAAAGAGATGTTCTTGGGGCGCCTGGGTGGCTCAGTCGGTTGAGCGTCCGACTTCGGCTCAGGTCACGATCTCACGGTCCGTGAGTTCGAGCCCCGCGTCGGGCTCTGGGCTGATGGCTCAGAGCCTGGAGCCTGCTTCCGATTCTGTGTCTCCCTCTCTCTCTCTCTGCCCCTCCCCCATTCATGCTCTGTCTCTCTCTGTCTCAAAAATAAATAAATGTTAAAAAAGAAAAAATTAAAAAAAAAAAAAAGAGATGTTCTTACTTGAACATACACATCCCAAAAGTTTCTGAAAATTTCAAGGTGATAAAAGACTTTTTAAAGAAAGCAAAGTCCACTAACTGTAATCCCTTACATGTAGCAAAATTGGTTTGTTTGGAGGACCAAAACTACTTTCTTTGCGGTGGCTTTCCTTTCTGGGGCACGCTGGAAAGAGCAGTGATTGGTCCATAAGTAATCACACTGAGGACGCTGGTAAGCATCTGGCCATACTCGCTAAAGTTTCTTTGTGCTGCATCTGTTAGTTTTAGAGGGCTCAAGGCCACGAAAGCCTGGTTCTGTGAAGAACATGAATACTGTCAATGCCGATCAGCGATTGGGGATAACTAAGGAACTGATGAAACAATTTGTTTTCCTGGCAATTCCCCACATCCAGGTTCCTTACAGGATTCTCGCCTGAGAGCTCTGAGGGCAGCAGGAAGTACCTCAGGCACTGCATGATAATTGCAAGCAACTGAGTCCATTTTGAAAACTTAGAAGGTCTTCATAGCAAACACAGCTAAATTTACAAACTTGGACAGATATTTCAGGGGGTTCCTAATCTCTGACCAATATAGTACCGATTACTAGACTACGAAGATCACTACCAGTATGCCCCCTCTTAAAAGAATCAGATATACAGAGACTCCAACATTAAAAAAAAAAAAAAGATAAAATATCGGCTAGTTATTTGTGTCCAGAAAGGACCTGTGCTCATCAAAAAGATTTTTCCCGTGCCCTTTCAAACAGAAATGACCTTGTGATGTTTAAAATTGGGACATAGTTTTTAAAAAACACTTAAAGTTGGCTTTTCATTGGTATTAAGTTAAACCTGTGTTTGCTATCAAATTATATAATTACTCACTAGTCTTAGTGAGATTGGAAGGAACATGTTTTCTACCCATTTTCAGAAGAATTTTGAGTCATAAGAATAATAACTGGTTCGTGGTCATGCCTCATGTGCAAATGTAGTCAAGGTTCCATTTCCTAATAAAGCCACCCCCCTTCTTTTTAAACTGTGAACAGCATCCTTATATAGATGACTACATAAGCTATAGATGTGTGCTATGAAAGAATAATTATAAAGTGACTATCCATGCATTCACTGTTCAGATCGAGACATGGAGCATTGCCAACAGCCCATAAATGCCTAGAAATAAACACTGTCCTGACTTCGGAGGTGACTGTCTGATTCTTCCTCATCATTTTACCATCCATGTGTATATGCCCAAACGACCTGGTTTTCCGTTTTTGAACTTTTCGCAGACGGAATCACGCAGTTTATTTTTCTTTGCACCTTCCTTCTTTCGCTCAGCATTGTTTATGAGAGACGTTTTTGTTGCTACATGAAGTTTGTTCCTTTCCACTGATGTATTAATATTGCATTGTGTAAATAGTCCATGGTTTATCCATTCTACCGCTGGTAGACATGCAGATGATTTCCAATTTTAAGCTACCAAAAAAAAGGTCCCGTGCTATCTTGTATACAAATATGTATATATATTTTCATCTCTCATTTCATTCTTAGTCCTTTGCCATGCTTTCTATGTTTATGTCTCCCGATGGCATCTAGCATAATACACTGCCTTGCACAGAATAGCCACTCATCAAATGTGGCTGAATGAATTAAGATAGCTCGGTTGAAAATCAGCTTGAGGACACCTGCTTCTAGGTGTCATAGACTAAGACCCCACATGACACCCCCTACAGAAATAGCTAGAAAGCCTGGACAAATAACACAACATACAGCTGTATTTTAGGCACTAGAGAGTGAATGGAAGCAAACAGATTCCAACAGGAGTTCTTGCTTATTTAGAGGAGGGAGATTGGAAGGTAGAGAAGTTTTGTGTCCTTGGCTTTTATAGCCTGGGGCTAATAAGCACTGCCCGTGTAGTTTACTCCACGGTGGTGAGAGGTTCACATGGAAATACTTGGTTTTCCTGGCCTGAGGAACCACAGAAGTGAAGCTGGGAAAGCCTGAGTGCTGAGGAGACTAGAGGAACCCCAGAAGGGAAGGAGCCTGAGGGGCAATCCCCAAAGTGTGTCTGTCCCCATCGGTGATTGATCCCTGAACCGTATGTGGGAAAGAGACTCCCAGCACTTCAGCCAAAGACCAGAAGTCTGAGGGAAGACCAGATTTGCCACCCTGAAGAGAGGAGTGCACAGATCAGAAGACCCTGGCGGAGAGTACTTTCACTTGGAGGTTGGGGGATAACAAACTGACCTCCTTGTCCCCCTGAGGCTTTTAGCCTGGGGCTACCTGCAGTGGCAAGCACACACCTAGCAGAAACAGGGCGGGGCGTGAGGGGAGAGTTGTAACCTTTCTGGCCTAGAGAACCAGAAAAGAGAGGCAGAGAATCTATGAAGTCTGAAAATCGTGAAGGAATCCCAGGAGAAAAGGGGATCCTAAAATGTGTCTCCCCACACCTCTGAAATATGTGTGAACCACACGTCTAAGGACCAGACTTTAAGCAGCTCAGCCAAAGGCAAAAGATCTGAACAAGAGACTAGAGTGCGACACCAAATCCAAGGTTCGCAGCTCAAGGCCAGACAAGAATCTGCACAACTTAATATTATTCAGGATGCAATCCAAAATACCCCAACATCCAAGGAACCAAGAAAATGGAACACATTCTCTAAACAAAAGAAAGTCAATCGAATTCAACCCCAAGATGAACCAGATGTCGGAACTAGCAGATAAGGATTTTAAAGCAGTCACTATAACTCTCCTCAGTGTTTTTTATTGCATAAAACATGTTTTCAATGCATGAAAATCTCAGCAGAAAAATGAAAAGTCTCAGCTGAGAAATAGAAACAATAAAAAAGAACCAAGGGTCAGGGGCACCTGGGCGGCTCAGTCGGTTGAGCATCCGACTTTGGCTCATGATCCCACGGTTTGTGCGTTCAAGCCCCACTTTGGGCCCGGTGCTGACAGCTCGAAGCCTGGAGGCTGCTTCGGATTCTGTGTCTCCCTCTCTCTCTGCCCCTCCCTTGCTCACGCTCAGTCTCTCTCTGTCTCAAAACTAAATAAACATTAAAAAAAAAAAGAACCAAGGGGGGAAAAGACAGAAATGTGCAAATGCCAGATGCTAGCACCAAGCAGAATAAACACAGAATGCCACATCAAGGCATGCTATTGTCAGAAGTACCGAAAGCCAGTGATAAAGAACAAGAGAAAAATGTCATAGTACGTGCAGGAGCACAACAGTCCAGTTAATGTATCACTTCTTGTTAGAAACCATATCGTCTTAAAGAGAACAGAACAAGATTTCCAAAGTATGAAAGAAAAAACAATTGTCAGCTCAGAATGCTATATCCAGTGACAAGATCATTTAGGAATGGAAATGAAACAAAGACATCATCAAGTAAAAGAAAACCAACAGAACTCGCTGCCGGCACACTTGCATTATAAAAAGTGCTAAGGAAGTTCTTTAGGCTGAATGGAAATGATCCCAGACGGAAACTCAGATTTGGGGGAAAGAATGAGTATTTACCGGGAGGGGCAATATATCTGGGTAAATGCCAGTGATAGCATAAAGGTTAGGAGAGGCTGGAATGGCCCTCCTGTGCGTTCTGTATTTTACATGAAGTAGTAAATTGTTGTCTGTAAGTTGACTGTGAAAAGGTAGACGTGTTTATTGTAATCTCGAGGGCAGCCACTATAAAAAAAATACAAAAATGAATAGCCAGAAAGCCAGCAGGAAAACAGAAATGTAAAAAAATATTCAAATGATTCTCCCCTCCCCCATCAGGCAGGAAAGGAAGAACAAAGGAACAAATAGAAAACGGAAAAGAAGGTGGCGGACCCCACACCCAGTCACATCAAAAATTATATAAAATACTCATTCGCTAAATACTCATTAAAAGGCAGGGATTGCCAGAATGGAGAAAATAAGACCTAAATATATACAGTCTGCAAAGGAAGTGCTTTAACTTTAAAGATACAGATAGGCTGGGGATGGGGAGCCTGGGTGGCTCAGTTGGTTAAGCGTCCGACTTCCTCTCAGGTCATGATCTCATGGTTCTCAAGTTGAAGCCCTGCGTCAGGCTCTGTGCTGACAGCTCTCTCTCTCTCTCTCTCAAAATGAATAAACATTGAAAAAAAAGATTTAAAGGTAACAGATAGGCTGAAAGCAAATGACAAAATGACAAAGAGGTACCATGCAAACAGTAAGCATAAGGTTTAAGTGCCTATGTTAATATGAGAGAATACAGTTTTCACATGAAAACCTAGGACAAAAGGGAGGAATATGTCATAATGGTCCAAAGGACAATTCAATAGGAGGATATAAGCAATTGTAAATGTATAGGGACCAAGAACAGAGCATCAAAATCATGAAGCAGGAAATTGGCAGAATTAAAGGGAACATGAGACATTTCCACTATCATAGGGATTTTAACATCCCAATCTCAGTAGTTGGTAGAACAACCAGACAAAACAGAATCACCAAAGACACGGGAGATCTGGAAAAGACTATCAGTCACTTTGACTTGATTGATATTCATGGAACATTTCACCTAACAGTGGCAGAATCCAGGTTCTTTTTGAATGCACATGGCACATTTAGACCAAGATTGACCATATTCTGAGCCCCAGAGCAAGCCTCAATAATTGTAAGAAGACTAGAATCATCAAAGTTAAATGTGATGATTAGAAATTAATAAAATGCCAGGGTGCCTGGGTGGCTCAGCTGGTTAAGTGTCCAACTCTTGGTTTTGGCTCAGGTCAGGATCCCATGATTTCATGGGTTCGAGCTCCATGTCAGGCTCTGCAGTGATGGTTTGGAGCCTGTTTGGGATTCTGTCTCCCCCTCTCTGCCTCTCCCCTACTCACGCTCGGTCTCTCAAAATAAATAAATAAACTAAAAACAAACAATTAAAATTAAAGAAATTAACAAAATGCTTAAAAAGACAAAATTGTGACCAAAAGCAGATCAGTGGCTGCCTTGGGCCAAGGGGAGCAGGGTAAGTGCAAAGGGGCAGGAGGGGCTTCTTAGTGTGATGGAACCAGGCAGTATCTTCATTGTGGCGATGCGTTGAGTGCATCCAAACAGCAAAACTTGGCGAATTGGACACTGAAATTACTCAATGTTATTGTATGATAATCTCAATAAACAAACAAGAAGGAAACAATCAGTTTGGTCATTTTCACCTAACAGATGCCAGAGTTCAATTCAAAAATTTAACTGAAGGGGGCACCTGGCTGGCTTGTCAGTGGAGCACCCAGCTCTTGATCCCCAGATTGTAAATTCGAGCCTCACGTTGGATGTAGAGATTATTTTAAAATAAGATATTTTTTTTTAGATTATTTATTTATTTTGAGAAAGAAAGAGACAGCAAGAGAGGGGCAGACAGAGAGAAAGAGAGAGAAGGGATCCCAAGCAGACTCTGTGCCAGCAACAGGCCCCGACATAGGGCTCGAACTTACAAACTGAGATCATGACCCGAGCCAAAACCAAGAGTCGGGTACTTAACGGACTGAGCCACCCAGGCGCCAAAAATAAAATCTTTAAAAATTTTTTTAACTGGAGACCAGGAAAGCATTGCCAAAAGGAAAAAGAGAAAAAGTACTTTTGTGACACTCCCTTGTCGTGCAAGGCACCGTGTGTTTCACCACTGGAGAAAAGAGCTAATTAATGGTTCGATCATTTCAAGAGTTCAGATCTTAAAATTTTTTTTTTCAACGTTTATTTATTTTTGGGACAGAGAGAGACAGAGCGTGAAGGGGGGAGGGGCAGAGAGAGAGGGAGTCACAGAGTCGGAAGCAGGCTCCAGGCTCCGAGCCATCAGCCCAGAGCCCGACGCGGGACTCGAACTCACGGACCGCGAGATCGTGACCTGGCTGAAGTCGGACGCTTAACCGACTGCGCCACCCAGGCGCCCCAAGAGTTCAGATCTTAGAAAAGGGAGCTTTCGGGGCTATGGTCCTACAGGGGACTCGAGCATTCTTTCTCCGTGTTCCTTCTCACACAGCCCAGGGCTCGCCCTTGTGCCAGAATAAAAGCTATTTAACACCTGCCCTCCAGTACTGAGCTCCTCTAGGTGGAACGAGAGAAAGATTTTCCATCTAAGCGTATTATCTGCCAAAAAGTTATCGGGACTGGCAGCAGCGGTGTGTTCTGTGGCATCCATAGCCTGTCCGTGCCACTCCCAGGGAGACTCCTGGGAGTAACTGAAACCACGTTTGTTCACTACCTCCAGAGATTGTCTTAGAGTGGAATATACAGCTCACTCCTTTCCAGGTTTCTTCAGGATGCGAACATTCTACCCTTAATGTTGTTCCTACATTCTTATATGATAAGTCTTCATAGAAAAAGTCAACGGGCCCCGCGAAAATCATTCTGCGTGACCCATAGTCCCAGAGTGTAGACAACACAGGGCTCATTATCACATTGGAGTGGTAAATTACTTGAACAATGTAATGTTTTACCAGAACACATGACAGTAGTTTACTTCTCTATAGCGTGGAGAGTAAACAAAAAGTAGGAAATAATTTATGGTGTCATCTAGAACGAGAAAGGCGTGGCAGCTTTTCTTAATGTTTTCCAGACTCAGAAACATCATAACACTTTTTACACGATTACAGCTATATTCATATTTGTGTTTATACATACGCACTTGTGTGTATGTGTTTGTGTATTCACCCATCCAACTGTAGACACACACACACACACACACACACACACACACACACACACACAGGACGATCACTCCCTAAAGAGAAAACATTTACTCACTTTGAGTAGTAAGATTAAGTGTGGGTCGGGGTTATTTGTTTGCCTGCCTGCTTATAATTCATTTGAACGTGGCCCTGCTTCTGCAGTCACAGGGTGCTGGTGCTAACACTTTTCCGACACTGCTCTATCGAAAGGAAGGATAAACATCACCACAGCCTCAACGTAGGAAAATATGTGTTAGCAAGCTCTTAAATGTGTGGGGTTTAAACTCTTCCCATGTTATATCAGGTCCTTACTGTAAACTAGCCAGAATGTTTCCCAGCAGAAAATAATAATTATGTCTTCCACTGGAAAGAGCACTTCATAAAACTTTTTTTTTTTTCCTATAAAACAGAGTAAACATTCTTTTGATCCCTCTGCTTCCCCACCTCAAAACTTAAACTACCATTCCTTCTTTCCAGGACTCAGAGTAGTAAATGTTTTGAATTCTCAGTGTTGGAAAAATCCTGACATTTTACAGCCATTACCCACTGCCCCCGTCGTCAAAACGTGGATGAAATTGCGCATCTATAGTTTACAGCTCATCAGACCTATTGCCAGTTTCCCAAGTAAGGATCCAGAAGTGTGTATTTTCTTTGTGACCCTGTCGTCAACTCCCCGTTTCTCCTTTACTGAACCTCTCTGTGCCTACAAGTCCTCAGCTCTATGATGATCATATTTGTTCGCTTTGGCTAGGCTAACATTGCTGAGTGACTCGGATCCTTGGATGAAAGTCTGAGGAGAGGCCTAAGGAATAGTGGGAGTGGGAGAGAACCCCACGTTCAGGCTGGGTCTGCCCCCGACACACTCAGCTCTCAGAGGGGAAAGTCCTATGACTCACGTGGACTGAAAAGAACCTGAAGGAAGGAAAAGCACGTGGAAAGAGGGGGTTGCCCTGGCCCCTCCTCCTCATGAGAACCTCAGATTCCTAGCTGGCCAGTCCCTGGGATCTTGGGTCCTCACTCATTGTCTAGCTTGTAAAAATCATGCTGGCCGTCCTTCACCAGCAAGGAGGCAAAAGTTGAAGCGAGGTTCTTGACCTCTCAGAGTTTTAGTTGGGGAGCATCTGAGGGAAATCCTGTCCCGTCTGCCCTGCTTGGCAGCAGCTTCTCCTCTCAGAACCCCGGGAGTCTGGTCACACGGCCGGCCGTCTGTCGGTACACCCCCTCTCTGGAAGCCTTCCCCCCTCCCCCGCTCCCACCCCATCCAGCTTCTAAACCTGAGCGCGGCTCAAAGCAGCCGCATTCAGAAGAAAACAACAGAAAAACATTTTCATTCTTTTGGAACCCACTGTATAAGAAAACCATGTGCTTTGCAGAATCCTTACAAGAAACAGTTCTTCAGATTAATTAAAGGCCTCAGATGTGCTTTTGGCTTATTAAATACAGTAGTCATTCGTAGCTCCGTTCTGCAAAGCACTGGCGATTAACCTTTAAATAGCTCTGTTCATGTTAAGAACCAGACCTAACGCTCCTACCGCAGGTAATGTGCTCTATTTTTGAATTAAACCTTTGAGTTTTATCAGTTTTGCTTATTTTCTGAACTTGGAAGTACCATGTACAGTTATTATATGCATAGATAATTAAAATTTGAAGTGGTTCAGAAACCCAGTACTTCGAAATGTATTTTTTGCTCTTGATTTAGAAGCCATAGAGACCAAAAGAGCCCCGGTGTTAAAGTGGCCTTCTTTTTCAGTTCACGTGACCAATGAGGGTCACAACTTAGACAGTTTTTAAATAGCCTGGGAAACTCCCCTGCCTTCATTCTCCCCTTTCTGTTATCAAATTATGTGACCTAGCTCAAGCCAACTTAGTACTGATTCCCTCCAAACGAATGCACAGACTTCTCTCCATAGCCTGGGCCTGGAGACGGCCCAGCTCAGTGTCACCAAGAATCTAAAATTGAAGTCAAAGGAAGAATGTATCTTGTGGTCCCAAAACCATGGAAAAAGAGAGAGAAAAAAAAAAAAAAAACCGATGTATCGAATGGTTAGAGAAGAAGCTAAAGGCCCCACTGGCTTTCCCTTTTCCCTCATTCTCCGCGTTGCTCTTGGTGGGTGGAATCTGTGCTCCCCCTCGCTGTAAAGCCCCAGCATGTGCCCTCGTCACCATCACCACTGGCACGAGAATGCCTTTGCAAGGGTGGGGCTAATCAGCTCCAGGTTTCCCTGCCGCCGGTCCAGGCCTGCAAGCCTCTTGAAAGCTCACTAGTTTCAGATTTTGTTTGCTTTATTTTTTATAATTAAGGGCCCGGAGCCATTTTTTTTAAGGATTTTTTTCCCTTCCCCGGCCTGCAAGTGTTCATTTGACTATTTTATATAGGGTAATTTTGTGTGTTTTCTAAGCAAGGCCAAATTAGCTTTTTTAAATGTCAAGCTAACCTTTCACAAAAATTCACTTGAATCCGGCATACATATTTGAAAGTATATGCTTTGACCCCAATTCCGAATTAATGTGAAGAAATGTTCAAGATTTTAAAAATTTGTAAGTGTAAATACAGCATATAGGGTTGTATTTATGAGAATGGCCTTTGGGTTTACTTGGCCATACAGGTATTTATTTCATTTCAAGCTTAAAAGGTAAAGGGTCTTGTGATTAATTGGGCTGCTTACATTTCAGGTAAACTTGTTTCAGTACTTTGAAGTACTTTCTGTCTTTCAAAACTGCCCTCCGATTGACTTTCTACACGTGGCTCTTCTTTATCTGAGCATTTGTCTGTTTTTAGACATTACGTTCCCCCAAATCTGAATCTAACCTGGATACCGAGGATATTTTAGAGTTTGTATCGGGTGGGCTGCGGGGGGGGACAGAAAGTACAATCCCACAAGCTTTGTGTTCGGAAGGGAGGGGG
>NW_024412397.1:25832006-25909533 GCF_014898765.1 Herpailurus yagouaroundi
GGGAGGGGGAGGAGAGGGGAGGGGTTACGTTTAAGTGATGAAGACCATTAAACCCGCTGCTCTAAAATAATTTTAATAGACATGTGTTTCCAGACCCACAGGTTAAAAGGGCCAGGATAATGGGAGGGGGGTGCATACGATAGCAATATCGTTTCTTAAAGGGATACCACACGTTTGTGCCGGCCTCTGCCTCGCGCTCCAGTCAGCTGGGAGTGGAGTCTGGCAGCTGCCCTGTTTGCATGGGGCCGGCTGGCTCAGCAGTGATAAGCAATAGACAGGCTGGCTCCTTCAAGGAGTCTTTCAGTAAAGGCTGAGCTCTCAACAGTTCCGAAACTCACTGGCCGACTTTCCCCTGTGGACCATTCATTTATCAGGAAATGAAATTGGTTACTGGGCTTCTCACATTGCCAAACCTCACTGACGAAATCCGATTTCTTCCAGAGTTCAGGAGGAGCTTTAACTCTTTGTTAGTGGCTCGGGCCCTGGGGCCTCCTATCAGTACAAGGGTCCGAGGAGCCCCCCAAGGGAGGGGCTGCTGGACTGGTGGGGTGGGGGTGGGGGGCACGTCCGTCTATGGAGGTATAGCCCCCGGACCGTCGAGGGGTGGGGGTGGGTAGCTACTTCCATAGACATAAAAAGATGACCTTTGGGGATGGGATCGTTATATTTTGCACGTTATCCTCGCCTTTCAAACCAAACCAAAGTGTCAGTTTCACAGGACTGATTTTTTCCATTTTCAAAAATGAAGGCCCTTGCACATGATGTGAGTCACCTTATTGGCAGCACAACCTGGTAACTCAGAGCAGAGACCATTGTTTAAATTTTGTGAAACTGTAAGGAACAAAAATAAAGAGAAGCATGTAGTTCTATGGCACAGAAAATGTTTGGGTAAGTGAAGGTTAAATTATCACAAAGTATATAATCTAGTTCATATGTTTAAGGAGCGGAACTAGGCTAAATTATCTGAAATATTCTGACGTACTGAATCATTCCATTTTGTGCAACGGAATCTGACCAGCAGGGCGTTCGGTTGTGGGCCAGTCTGGGGAGCGCAGTCTATGGCTGCGACCTCCTGTGTTTGGAATTAGCAGGCCAGAGGTAACACACAAAGTGCATGTGGCAGTTATTACGGCTGGGGAAGTGGCTGCTGGCTAATTGAGAGCAGTAGCAGCTAGAAACAGCCTTATTTAATTTTCAATAGTTCCTATGACAAGATGCTATAAATGAGACCCTTTGTAGTCCTACCGTTATTATCCTTTCTCTCTCTGTCATTAAATATGCGATGTTTAACACATATACACTGGGTAATATTTAGGAGTAAATTCCTCAGACTCTTCCCCGCTCTTTGGAGATACTCTTCATCTTAACTTTTAGCTCCCAAGTTAGTAAAACCTTACTATCTGTGAGCACCTTTCCCCTTGACTGGCGTAGCTCCTATTTGCTAAAAATATATTTAAAGTCACAAAGCCAACCCGTGGCCTCTGATGGCTGGTGGCTGTGCTCATAATCTGAACCCCAGAGAGAGACAGTGGTTTCATAAAGGGTAAACGAATGACTCATTTTCTCTGTTCATCACTTAGAGATAAGCTTTCGTGAATCTGAGTTGCATTTAGAGCATTGTGTCCATGGTTTCCGTTGTATCCCAGAATATTACATAGTCTGAAGTGGGTGATTACATTTAGTCAAGAGTGATCTCCATTCAGTTTTGGCATGTTTATACCAAAAGACTGTATTTGAGGGAATGAAACCAGTCTATCTTTAAAAACGTGCATTAGAGGAATTTCACCTAAGAGAACATTCAAATGGAGTGTCTAGTTCTTTCTTTGTTTCTAATGATTCCTGCCATTAAGTATCAGTCTTATCAAATTTGTGCATTCAGGGCGCCTGGGCGGCTCAGTCGGTTGTGTCCGACTCTTGATTTTGGCTCAGGTCATGATCTCATGGTTTGTGAGATCAAGCCCCGTATCAGGCTCCACACCAAGAGCATTGAGCTTGCTTGGGGTTCTCTCCCTCCCTCTCTCTCTCTCTCTCTCTCTCTCTCTCTCTCTCTGCATCCTCCCCACTGGCGTGCTCTCTCTCTCTCTCAAAATAAATAAGTAAAATGTTTTTGGTGTTTTTTTTTTTTTTAATGTGGGTATTCAGCATTTTTCCTGTTGATACAGAGATAAGAAATAATGCCAGGTAGGCACCATAAAAGATTTGCCTTCATCTCCGGCCATCTGTGTCCCAGCCCTAAGCTATAGGATCTGAAAATGAAAAATCAGTGAGTATTTTAGTTCTTTGTACATGTTCTCTCCGTTCCCTCACGCAGCCTCTCCTTGTTAACAGTCCCTATTGAAGAAAACCACCAAATCCAACATTGAGGGTTTTTCATACCAGGATACAGTGGGATACAAGGAGCTGTGTGGGCTCTTGATCATTATATTTATTTATGGCTCCCACAGTCCTTGGACCTCTGAGTCCTTGAATAAATATCTCCAGCACCCAGTGGCTAGCTTTCCTCTTTTTACAAAGCTACTGTTTGCAATGAGGATTTTCTTGCCTCTCATTTGTTTGTTCACCTAGTATTGATTGAGCAGTTCCTGCCTGCACTGCACCCCGCTAGAGGGTGGCCCTTAAAGAGGCTTCCTGTATAGGAGGGCACAGTTTCTAAAGCAGCATTCAAAGAAACAACTTCCTCTGTTCTGTTCCTTTGTAAATGAGGAATCGTAAGTAAATTAGGGGATGCCAATGGCAAAGGAAGGCTCCAGCCCTGCAGGTTTGGGGGATACTTTGATTTCCCTGAGTGTAGAAATGATAAATGGCTATGGACCGAATACAGAGCCCAAAACCAGTGCCCTGGAACACATAAATGGAGAGACGGGTAGGATACTCCAGGCCTTCAGAGCAAATCCTGTTTCTGCCACCTGTGCTGTCTCGGGCAGGTCACTTAACCCTCACTGTACATCAGTTCCTCACCTGTAGGATGGGTCTATCTTAGAACTTTGCCTACTTCCTGAAGTAGCTGGGGAAATTGAAGAGACAATAAATGCACAGTTCCTAGTAAGCGCTCAGTAATCATTCAGCCCGTGTTCTTTTCCCACTTAACCATCAGCCTCACTTCTCTAGAACAAAACCAGGAACTGGGGCTGAAGATTTAAACACCCAGAAGAGGTGGCTTCAGGTCCTTGCCGTGCTCTCTATCTCTAGGAGACAGCTGGGAGCCCCTTGCTCTTTACAGGCTCAGCTCTCTGGTTCCCAGGTTTGTAACAGATCCAAGGCCACAGCTTGCTAGGACTGCCACAGGCAAGTCTGTTTGTACCACTTATTCCGGTGCAACGAAGGAAGGAACACAAAACAACATGTGTGAATCTTACTTTTTGTGTCTTATAAGAAATTTTCTGCACTGTTCATGAAAAGATATCAGGAGAGGCGGCACATCTGTGGAGGGTGTGACCCTGAAGAAAAGTCAGGGCCATCATAGGACACTGAGCTGATCCCATCTCTGTCCTTTAGAGACGTAAGGCCTTGTCTTTCCAAACAGTGAGCGAATGACCTGATCCCAAGGCTCAAGTCACTAGTCTGAACTCTCAAAACACATCACTTCCAGAGTAATTCTAGTTCATTCGGTCGGTTTGATATTTTAGTTTGGAAGGAATCATAGCAAGATTCTTTTAAAATAGTAACTGTAAAATACGATTTGGTTTATAATAATATACAATTTATGCACTGTTGTTTGTGGCCACGTCAGTAGCTCTGGCAGAACTAAGTGATCTCCTTTAGTTCACGCATCACTCCATCTAGAAAGTTCTGTGTCATAAAGTCAGGCTGAGCCAGGTTATCTGGCCCTGAAGCTCTGGTCTTTCCATAACCAACTTCTTGTACGACTACTCTTGTTTTGCTTGTGTTTCCTCCGTATACCTGCTGTTCTCAGTATACAGAACAAGTAAAACTTGGTATTACAGATTTTTCCGTGACTCCAGGATTTTCAAAGGATACTTTATGTATTTACGAAAAGATCTGTCAATTCCATGCAGATGTGTTCACACTCATCATGAGAGTTGACCTGACTCACTGCACAAGTGTACCACTTTCCAGTCAAATAGAAGAGATGGTCTGGACTGCAGTTACTCCTGGAGAGGAGATAGGAGAAGCCACTTCCTTGTTGTAATTTCTACTCTTTTTTTTTTTTTTTTTGATTTTTTTAATGTTTGTTTATTTTTGAGAGAGAAAAAGAGTACGCGTGAGGGGGGAAGGGGGAGAGAGAGAGGGAGACAGAGAATCTGCAGCGGGCTCTGTGCTGACAGCCCAAAACCCAACGTGGGGCTCAAACTCACGAACTTACGAGATCATGACCTGAGCCTAAGTTGGACACCCAACCAACGGAACCACCCAGGTGCCCCATTGCATCAAGCATTTAAGTCTCCAGGTTTGTGGGAAATTTTGTTGTTTAAAGAAAGATAGAGAGGAGCCAGGCCTGAGCTCTCTCGTTTGTAAGGAAGTGAGCCAAAAAAAAAAAAAAAATCCCTTCTCTCAGTATCAGTCGCTAGAATAGAGAGATAAGAGAGATTTTAGAAAACCCTGTTTCAACCTTTCATTTTATGAACAGAGGAAATGGACAGAATCAACCCCTCGCCCCTGGTCACAAAGCTGACGGGTACATGGAGGCCCAGATCCAGGTTTCCTGACTCCATTTGTACCACTTTGCACTTCTGCATTCAGGGGGTGCTGTAACCCCTACTATTAGGCTAACCCATCCAGCAGTGAAGCCCCCAAAAAGTTTAAAAGTCCAACTATTACTAGTAATTGGCCCTTTGCTATTATTCGTATGGATGATGTCATGAGTTTTTGCTGACCATTGATGGTGTATTTGTGTTCATTCAAATACTCTTTCCCTGTCCTGCGCCTTTATGACCAACAGAATGTGAGGGCCACTTCTGGACTCCTGTGTCAGTAATATCACAGATTTTTCTATGCCTTGGAAGGGTCACATTCTCAGTGTCCTTCCTAGTACCATATGTATTTTTAGAACTGTATTTTGAGGTAGTATTTGAACGCACACTTGTGACTAAGCATAATGTTTTTTAACTGGCAGACTTTTTTTTTTTTTTTTTTTTATTGTTTTGCGTGTCTTATTTGGCTGCAAGTTTCCTCTTCAACTGGCCATTCAGGAGACAGATTCTGCCCCTGTTGCAGCTATAGGGGACACAGATCATTGTTCCAGGATAACATTCATCCTTCCCTGTTCTCTAAACATAGCATGCACGCTCCCAGCCGTGGCCTTTGCTCTTCTTGGCCCTGTATTTCCCTCGAAGCTCAGCCAAGATCAGCTCTCCTTCCCAAGATACTCACATATCAGCCTTACCCCTTCGTCTTCTCTACTTCCGCAGCATTCATGATCTACCCCGGTTACTAGCTGCTTGGTGCATCCTGCCTCTGGTGAGACTCCCCTTCTTTCCTGTGTGCCCCCTTTCCCAGCTCAGTTTTAACACGTGATGTCAAGGTCCTGCCATCTTCCTTTTTATATCCCTGGCCCTCAGCCTGAAACCTTACGCACAGTAGGTATGCACTGCATGTTCATTTCTTCATTGTGATGGGAAGGTGCGAGGCTGACCAAAGTACAGGAGGCCACATTGGCCAACATGCGAGTGTAATGGCCACCAAGTAGGCTTTAACAGTTTCCAGTGAGGGCTTGACAGAAGGGCAGGATCAGGGATAAGAAAAGCAACAGACCAGGGGTGGTGTGTTTGTTGGAGGTCCTTTAAAAAAAAAAAAAAATCCAAGTTGTACAAACAGTAGAAAAGTTTGGCCTGTCTGCTAAAGTTGAACGTGCGCACAGTCTGTTCCACTCTTCAGTGCACACGTAACATGAGCGCATGGCCTTGTGTGCCAGGAAGTACATACAGGGATGTCCATAGGATCATTGTTCATGACAGTGAAACCCTGGACAGAACCCAGTCCAGCAGCAGAATTAATTAATAAATTGTGGTATATTCAGACAATAGAGTCCTGTGTAACCATGCAGATATGTGAACCCCCAATATGTATGAAACCCACAGGTACAATGCTAAAGGGAAGAATCCAGGTGCAGTATAAGATTGTGTAATTCCATTAATATGAAATCCAAGGAGAGGTAGAACTCAACTGTAGTGTTAAGAAATTCAAATGTAGTTGGTAAAAATTATAAGAAAGAGCAAGGTTTTACTTTTACTGTAAAAGTCAGGATAGTGGTATCTGGGGATACGAAGTGTTCTTGTAGACCCCGTGGTGGAAATGGCAATGCTCGCCTTCCACTGATTTCGTTGTCGTGTATTTGTCTTTGTGAACTTTTCTGTGTGTGTGTTGTCCTTCACAAAAGAAAAGCCTAAAAAAGTGAGGGAGTCCGTGAAGACCCCTTTATTTAAACAATGAATGAAGTATATGTAATTAGTGATGGAAATGTTAAAGAGATTTCAATGAAGGTAAAAATGTTTTTATTAGTATGTAAGATTCATCTCCGTTTCTATCTGCACATGAAAATCAAATTATTTTATCCATTTTTCCTCTTTAAAATGTGATCTGTGCCCCCCCAAAAGGAATATATTATCAAAATATCCTAGAGGAATGTATTACCAAAATTGTTTAATAGTCATTATTTGCATTGTGGAACTCATGATAATTTTTAAATCCCTGTTATAAAATTTTTCTCCAGTGAATAGTAGTAGATTTTATTTAATATGAGGTACATAATAGAATTTTTTTTTTTACTTTTAATTAAAACACACCCCTTGTCATTGCGACTATTTTTTAGAAAGTGTTGGTGAGAATGTGAAGAAATGGGAACCCTCGTGCGCTGTCGGTAGGATTGTAAAATGGTCCGACCACTATGGAAAACAGTTTAGAGGCTCCTCAAAAAATTAAAAATAGAACTGCCCTATCCATGATCTAGCAGTCCCACCTGTGTGGATATATCCAAAAGAACTAGAATCCGGGGTCTTAAAGACATCTTTGCACCCTCATGCCTGGCAGCACTATTCATGGAAACCAAAAGGTGGATGGATGGATGGATGGATGGATGGATGGATGGATGGATAGATGAACAGAATGTGGTACATACATGCAGTGGAATATCATTCAGCCTTAAAAAGGAAGGAAATCCTGTCACATGTTACAACATAGATGAACTTTGAGGTCCTCGTGCACAGTGAAATAAGCCAGTGCCCAAAATGATTTCATTTATGGGAGATACCTGAAGTAGTCAGATTCGAAGAAATAGAGAATAGTAGTTGCCAAGGGTGAGCGGAAGGGGGAAAAGAGAAGACTTTAAATGGTACCGAGTTCCGGGGCGCCTGGGTGGCTCAGTCGGTTAAGCGGCCGACTTCAGCTCAGGTCACCATCTCGCGGTCCGGGAGTTCGAGCCCCGCGTCGGGCTCTGGGCTGATGGCTCAGAGCCTGGAGCCTGTTTCCGATTCTGTGTCTCCCTCTCTCTCTGCCCCTCCCCCGTTCATGCTGTGTCTCTCTCTGTCTCAAAAATAAATAAAACGTTAAAAAAAAAAAAATTTAAATGGTACCGAGTTCCAGTTTGGCAACACAGAAGGAGTTCTTCAGATCTTTCGCAACAATGTGAATATCTGAAACACTGCTGCATTGTACATTTAAAATTGGACAGGATGGTAAGTTTTATGTTTTTTATGACTCATAAAGAAGGGAAAGAAAGACGATCAAGGCAGTATGAGGTAGAGGAGGTTATGCTGATGAATGTGTGGACTTCGGGGTTAACAGAGGTAATGGTTTTAATGCAAATGGGAAGGGGAAAATGGATTATAGCCCTGCTTTCTCTCAAATAAAGGCTCAAGCCGCCTCTGAGATATTTTAGCGACGATGCTGTGCAAAGAACCTGAGCCAGGGCTTTGAGATTTGAGTGAGCGCTTTCAGAGAGTTTATACTCTTGAGTTATTCTCTCAGCTCTGGCGATGGATTTGCTAAACGAGTAGTTTTAAGCACACCTTAAATAGTTCAGTACTTTCAGAAATAAGAATGTAGCTAATTTAAATTCTACAAGTAAGTAAAAATTTTGAGAAAATAAGGTGTTTATAGCTTAGCAACCCATAGGGATTGGGCATCTGTGCTGTTAAGAGTCAATATTTAGTTATGACTACAGATTAATACTAGGTGTATAATAACCAAGGAATTGAATTGCAAAGCAGCCTTTGAAAGTAAAGAAACTACAACTTTGAACATGGGAAAAATTAAAACTAGATTTATTTCAATTATAGATTTAGAAGTCTAAAAAGGAAAACTGTATATTTGGAACACAGTATCCCAGAAGATTTATTAATAGAACTTAATACACTCTTGCTAGAGATCTCAAATTCACGTTAGCTTCTCTGTGCACAGGTACAAAGGCCAAAAATTCCCTTGTATCAGTCTGGTGGAGTTTTGCATTATTTTTAATTTTCAAGTAGGATTTAATCAAATAGATCATGGCTGAAAATTCAGAATGGCCTTCAGGAAGTGACTGTAAAATTTCTTAACCGTTAACAGTTTCTTTAGAGAGTGTGAAATAGAGTTTGCTCTGGAGAGCTTCACAGAAGGTCATCTATTTTAAGAATGATGTATTTAATATAAATGTTTGCATGTTTATTTTCAAAAGCATTTTCTTTATAAGTGACAAGTGACTTTTGGGAGACTGAAATTTTAAAAAGTAGTTTAAAACAACTGAAATCTTAGAAGTTAATTTTTACTGACCAGTGAATAAGTTTATGAAGCCCCTTATTTTGACATCAGAGAATTTGTATTTCCAAGCCAGAGTCTACCTCAAAATGATGCTTTTCTAGGCATTACGTTTGTTCTGATAGACATTTTTGTGCTGTATATGGTTTTTTGATAAAGTTCTCCATAGGCTTGTAAATTATAAACTGCCAGTTTGTAAGAAGTAAAACATTAAAACATCTAGTCCTTTGGGGAGTGATTAGTTTTACTGTCTCTTCTATTTTTTTTTTTCATTTTTTTTATTTTAGAGAGTGAGCAAGCAGGGGAGAGGGGCAGAGAGAGAGAGAGAGAGAGAGAGAGAGAGGGAGAGAATCTTAACCAGGCTCCATGCTCAGTGCAGAGCCCGACACAGGGCTCTACCCCCAACCCTGGGATCATGACCTGAGCCGAAACCAAGAGTCAGATGCTCAACCGACTGAGCCACTCAGGCGCGCCTTTACTGTCTCCCTTCTAAAAGATGAAGTCACCATTGTTTGTGCATACGTGACTCCGTTCATATCTTTTCCCGGTGTTTCAGGTGCTCCCTCCCTACCCAAACTGCCCCCTTCTCTCAGGATTTGGAAATTGTCACCGCTTCAGCACCGCCTTCCCTCCCGCTTTGTCAGCCCGGCCCTGAGAGCACTTCACACGTTGAATGACCAGCGTGTCCCGCAGCCAGCGCTGTCCCCTAGCCAGGAAGCCCCTCCCGGTCAGGACCGCCCTAAACCGCATTCAACCCCCTAGCTCTAGGATACAGTGTCTTTCACTTACATATTTCTTTAGCTCTGGCTGTATAGGCATTTGCTGACAAACTACAATTTCAATATAACTTGCTCCTCGAGTTTCTTATGGTAAGAGAGAAATTCTTTAGGCATAGATGAGGAACATGATAACATGATGCTTTTTTTATCTCTTGCGAATGATTCACAATTCTGCTGGGTTTCCATTAGCCCTCTCCTGTGAGTTCTCCTAGTCCAGGCCCTTGCCAGGTGTGGAAAACCACGCAGAGCGCACACGAATCTCCGTGGGAGGGTTCCTTGGAAGTCTGTTTTATGTTTCTTCACTTACTGAATATGTGTTTGGTCTCTTATTTGTCCCCTTGTTCTAAAAATAAAGTGTGCTCTAGTGAAAGTTCCAGTTAGTCGGGTTCTAGTTAAATCAAGTCTTTGCCACACTGGAGAAGAGGAAGTTGAGAAATGAATTTAAAAAAAAAAAGGGTGATGACAGACTATTCCAGATGCAGAAAGCTCCCGCTTGGGAATACCGTTGCCGTCTACCCTTAGATGAAGTCAGGTTACCTAAGTGGCTTTCCGATACCGTTATGATCTCCTCCTTCCCATTACCCACTCCGTCCCCATCCCTGATTTCCAGAAGTGAAACCGGGAAGAAAATGGGGAAGAATCCTGGGAATGAAGTTTACAAGCACATTTCTGAAAAGGAGTCAGGTTTTCTAAGCTGGAACCCTTACCCTGATGTGTCCCAAAGGCTCCTGTTTCCTCTCCGGCTAATTCAGGAGTTGAGTCGTAGGGAAGCCACTTGGCAAACAGCAGGACCATTCGGGCATGCTCCGTGCATGAGAGACGGGAAGGGCCCCGTGAGGCACCTGGAGTCCAGTCCGTTGTAACTTTTCTTCCTGGAATCCTTAAGGTCCTGCTGTTTTTCCACAAACATGCGGGAAGCAGCTTCCTGGCTTAGGAGGACTGTCCATCCGTCTCTGTGTATTTGCAGGCCTTGGAGATCCCAGAGTCAAGGCCTGGGGACTGACCAGGGCATTCGTCAACAGGTCCTGAACTTAAGCGGGAGAAGGGTGCACTTCCTGGACTCCAGTGGAAAAGTCCGTTGAGGACGACCAGTCTGCCCTTGTTCCTCGCCACTGTCACTGCTCTCTGATCAAGAGGGACATGGACAAAATTGAGCAGAACATTTCTCTTCAGAAATAGGCATTGGGACCTTCACCCAGGCTGTCTTTCCCCCTTTTCTAACTTTTATTTTATTATTATTATTATTATTTTAATGTTTATTTATTTTTGAGACAGAGAGAGACAGAGCATGAATGGGGGAGGGTCAGAGAGGGAGACACAGAATCTGAAACAGGCTCCAGGCTCTGAGCTGTCAGCACAGAGCCTGACGCGGGGCTCCAACTCATGGATCACAAGATCATGACCTGAGCCGAAGTCGGACGCTTAATTGACTGAGCCACCCAGGCGCGCCCCCCCACCCCCACCCCACCTTTTCTAACTTTTAAAGCAGAGGCAGACGCGGCAGAGTTTTGATGGCCCTTCCAGACAGTTCGTTTAACCTGGGCCACGAGGCTGTCAGGACGGGGCCTTGTGTAGCAGCTGCTGCTGAGCTAAACACAAAATCATGGTGAGGTCCACTGCCGAGGCCCTTTCCCAGAGGCAGATAGGCTCAAAGAAACCATATCACAAGATAAAGACTCATTAGTATGGAGCCAGACAGAGGATGCAGACCGAGGTTTGTCTGCTCCTTTGTTTCCAGTGAAATAAGTAACAAAAGTCATTGGACTCAAAACATAGAACCATCAACAGAGGAGACCCTTGGGCTTATTTCTGGACCTGTCACTCGCGAGCCCTGATTTCCCTTTCTGGGGAGAGGCCTCTGTGACAAGCTGCCCCCTCCCACTCTGGTGGCATGGCCACCACCGCTCGGTTCCCACTCCGGGGCCTGTCACCTGGATCCCTGCCCTCATCTTCTAGCCCCTCTGCTTCTAGGGCCTGCTTCCCCACCCCACCCCTGGCTCCAGATGGAACCTCGGGAGTTCGCTCTGATGGTTTGTGTGAAAGAGAGGAGGCAGGAAGCTAGGAGGTCATGTGGATCTGTTTGTGTACATCGCAGGCTCGGTCTGAATCAGAGCCGGCAATTAGTACGTTGCGTCTTCTGACAACAGGTTACATGGAAGAATTGCTTTTTAGTGATTCTTTTTTCCATTTGCATTTATCTTAGCTCTCTAAGTAATTAAGATTACTTTAAGGGCAGGGACCGTGTTTCATATTTTGAAAAAATACGTTTATGATACAAAATATCACTCTATAACGTAGTCTCTTCTCCTATCATGTATCTTAAAAGAAGAGCAAAAAAATCTTACCTGTTTCACAACATGTAGGTCAATATTTAAGGGATGAAATTCTGTGTCTGGGCTCAGTACTGAAATAATTCAGAGGGGGGAAGTTTGAGGGCAATGAAACAGGAGTGACCTTGAGTCGGTAACTTGTAGCTGATTGATGGGCACACTGTTGTCTCTGCTTTTGTGTCGTGGGCTCTTGTCCCCGATAAAACATGAGGGGAGTGGTGAGCCTTCGGTGGTCCTGAGTAAGCCTCCAACTTGGGCTCCCCGCCTGCCGCCTTCACACTGCAGCACCGTGTGGCAGCCACCTGTGCCTCCCACAGCGTTGCCACGGCCCTGACCACTGGAACAGCCAGCAAAGCAGCCAAGAGTCAGCCAGGGGTCCTGGGATAGTCACAACAAATGATGCAAAACTCATCAGCCAGATGGCAAAGAAGACCATTATTTTGTATCCACCATTGTGTTAAAATACCGTAATTGTTGAAGCATCAGTGGCTATAATTCAAATGTAAGTATTAGGGCTCCTTGGTGGCTCAGTTGGTTAAGCGTCCGACTTCAGCTCAGGTCTGCTCTCACCGTTCATGGGTTTGGGCCCCATGTGGGGCTCTGTGCTGACATCTCAGAGGCTGGAGCCCGCTTTGGATTCTGTGTTCTCCCCCTCTCTCTCTGACCCTCCCTCGCTCGTTCTCTCTCTCTCTCTCTCTCTCTCTCTCTCAAAATTAAGCATTAAAATTTTTTTCAGTATTAAAACAAAGTAAGGGAGGATGCATGGATGAGTAGGTCACCTTGCAAGAGGGGTTTTAATCAGAAGTTTTATCTCAACCCATCTTCCTTCATCAGAGGTGTTTGTATGTTCACTAGGATGGGGAAACCTTGGAAAGACTATTAGCAATGTCAGTTACTCTTGTAATAAGCCCAGCGTTTTCCCTTAATCTGCTGCTTTTAAAAGCAAAGCTCTACAGGCACCTGGGTGGCCCAGTGACTTGTGTCTGACTCTTGGTTTTGGCTCAGATCATTTCATCGTTCTTGGGATCAAACCCCATGTAGGGTTCTGCATTGACAGTGAAGCCTGCTAGGGATTCTCTCTCTCCTTCTCTTTATGTCCCTCCCCTGCTCATGCCCACTTGCACATACGTGCTCTCCCAAAATAAATAAATAAACTTTATTTTTTTTAAAAGCAAAGCTCTATTTTTTTATTTATTCTGAGAGAGACAGAGACAGTGTGAGCAGGGGAGGGGTAGAGAGAGAGAATCCCAGGCAGGCTCCACACCGTCAGCTCAGAGCCCAGTGCAGGGCTTGACCTCATGAACCGTGAGATCATGACCTGAGCTGAAACCAAGAGTTGGACACTTAACTGACTGAGCCAGTCGCCCCAATAACGCTCTAACATTTTAAAAACTCCAGAATTCAGAAGGTCATTGCTGAGCTCATAGTATTTCTCTGGGGAAGTTTATGGTTTTCACCTTGTTTTCCTATTTATCCCAAATTTTGATTTTTAAAAAAAATAAAACACGTCTGTATTCTCTCTTCTAAATATACTCCAAGTATAAAAGAGCATTTTATTATTTGTTTAAATTTTTTTTTTCAACGTTTATTTATTTTTGGGACAGAGAGAGACAGAGCATGAACGGGGGAGGGGCAGAGAGAGAGGGAGACACAGAATCGGAAACAGGCTCCAGGCTCTGAGCCATCAGCCCAGAGCCCGACGCGGGGCTCAAACTCGCGGACCGTGAGATCGTGACCTGGCTGAAGTCGGACGCTTAACCGACTGCGCCACCCAGGCGCCCCTATTATTTGTTTAAAATATAATATGTTGACTATTGCTCTTAGAAAGAGCCTTTAAAGCGTTTTTTGAGTATTTTCCCAATAAATTCCAGCCTTATTTTCATGCTTGCAATATGTAACAAATTGAGTTATACATGGTTAGTCCCTGGAAATAAATGGACAGATAAGCAATGTATCTTTCTTTATTTGAATACGTAAATGTGGAATAATTAGAGCCTATGTTGTAAAACACAAGACTCCTTCCTGTTAAGCCACTGTCATGTTTTGGAAATGACTTTAGATCTTCAAATGCTTCACCTACAGAGGTTTTACTTCCTTCTGGGGCATCGGTTTAAAAAATGAGTAACGTTGGGGACCACAATGGAGAAGGGAGGAGTCCCTCTATTTCCCAGTTTTCCTGTGGCCATGACCTTTGTCACAGGGCAGGAGCCACTCTGTGGCACGACTCGAATAAGGCAGAGCGAGGTTCTGGCCTGGCCCGGCCTGGCCTCGGCTGGCCCCCGGCCCCACATGAGTCACTTAAGTACCACAGCCCCGTCTCCAGCATTATCAGCAGTAACGCTCCACAGATGGGGTGCTAAGTGTCAGGGAGGTGATGTGATTTGCCGGAGTTCATTATTTATTAGTGTCAGAGCCAGGTCTAAAATTCAGACATCCCGAATTTCCCCTCCATTATACCAGTCAGAGCTTCGATGGCAGAGATACGCTATTAATCTTAAAAGTTTACGCTTCCTTATCACAGTGCTTATTTCCATTTCAAGTAATCGGTAAGTGTGACCATTGCCAGAGGAGCATTAAGTACCAACTGCCTGCCTCTTAGAGCTTGCAGTCTGTGTCAGCTAGGAAATCAGAAGGGACAGGAGGCAAAGCATTGGCCTGGCCCAGCCTCGGCCCCAGCAGTGGCTCTCGGCCCGGCTCCCTTCCTTGATGTTTGCAGGGACACCTTCTCCGCCCGTATTTGCAGCACACGGAGCAAATAGAAACAAGGATGACTCCCACACTCCTTGCCTTGCTCTTCCTGACTGCCGTGGCCCAGGTTTGTGGCCCTGCCTGACCCCGTACGTGAGCGGTGTCAGTGAGACCCGGGGCTCCAGGAGCAGGCCCCTTCACCACGTGTCCGCTCACCCTTCTGGGCCGTCCTGGCCTTGGCACTCAGTACCGCTGCTTTGCCACCTCGGAACGTACCTCTGACCCGCCTGTGGTGCTGTTGCCCGTGGATAAAGTTGTAGAGTGTTCCCTTCATTAAAAAATGATGGGGAGGAAATTGAAGTCACGTGAACTTCTGTCAGTGCAGTTGAGTTTCTGACCTGCCCCGGGACCAGTACAGGACTCCAATTTAGATGGGGTAGGCTGATTTTTAAACCTCTGACACACTAAGGGATGAAACAAAACCTGTGCCTTTTTGTACAGGAAAGGGTACACGCGGGATTCATGAATGGCAAAGAATAGACTTTCATAAATGGAAGATTTGATCTTTGTTTCCGCTTACAAGTATTAGTATCTTCACCTTCATTAGCTTTCCATGACTGTCTTCTCGGTGCCATGCGGTCCGAGATCCACAAGTCATATTCGATCTGTGATCAAATCACCTGCCTCTTATCACCCTGTCTCTGTGCTGGCTTTGGAAAGCTGAGAGCCTGGAGTATTTTTTCTTTCCTGCCGTAATATTGACAATAAAAATGCTCTCTCTCCAGTTGTTCTGGTTAGTCGTGGTGCTAAGATAAAGAAGGACTCCGAGATGTTCTGTGGCTCTCAAGTCTCTCTGAATTGTCGTAAGCGGCCTGCCTGTTTCAGGAAAGCAGGAACAGGGTGATGGCGGAGGAAGTGGGAACATGACCAGAATGACTTAACAAATGCTAAAGTCTACTTTGGCCTTGTTCCTCCCTCCCCATCACTCACGCCCTGGCCGGTCTGGGGGGTGGGGACCGGGGTGAGGGGTGGCCGCGTACTTGCCTGTAGCAGGGCCAGCACCGGCACGACCCCCGGCCTGGCACCGGGGCCACTGTTAACCAGAGTCGTCTGCCGCCCGTGGCCAGTTTGTTCATTTTGCGTGTGCCCTCACAGGGTATTTCTTGGAACCCTGGAAGGAACCCTTTCTTCATTCAGCCTTTCTGTTCTTCAGCTCATCATACCCTGCCTTCCCATTCTCACTGCAGGGACACCTTTGTCCAAGGAGGGGAAATAAAATTATGCACACTCTGGGGGGGGGGGGGGGTGCTGTGCATCTTGGCCCTGAGCTGTTAAGAGGCTAGCTGTGAGCAGGATCCCGCACGCACAATCTGTTTGGAACATCAAACCAAGAAGAGTGTGGATTGGCCAGAGCTCCAGGCACTTAGTATTCCGAATCTGTGCCCCATTAACATGGTCATCTTTGCAGATAAACAGCAATAGCATAAAAGCAGTTAAATATTCGTGAGATGATTGCATGCTAGTGAAGCTAGGCAGCTCCTAGCGAAATTTAGACCCACTGGATTGTCTTGAAACACCATTTTCCACCAGCCTCTCCCATATTTTTTATTGCCAGTCGCCTTCCCTTTGTTCTCAGGCTCCATGCCGTTGGTTGCAAGCCTCTGTGTCTGGGGCCCAGCCTAGCCAGTGCCCCCAAATACTGATTTCTTGTTAGATCTCTGCCACATTTTAGCCCTGAGGATCACTGTTGCTGTAAGGCCTCAGTTTCCCCGTGTTCTGAATGAAGGAGCTGTGTGGACGGTGTCTACATCTTTCCAACTCCAGCACTCAGGGGTGCCTTAGCAGTCCGTGGTCTCAGTCCCCCCGGGTCCTGAGACCCTGTACGCCCACATACTGCTCCTCCTCCCAAAATGAAATTCTCGTAGCTCCGGGCACTCTTTCCCTTCGGCCTCCCCGAATCGCGGGATATTTGGCGCCCAAGAATTTGCGTTTGAACAGGTGCCTGCCCAGGTGGGACTGGTGCTGCTGCTCCGTGGCTCCCATTTCCCGAACGGGGCTTCTGGTGGGGGACACGGGCGGGTCCCTGTAGCTCGTTGGGAGAACGTTACACACACGTACACACCACCATCATCGCTGCCGCCCCTACCAGTCATCTTAATGAACTTCACTGTGTCTCTTACCTCCGTCACCAGCCCTCCCCAGTGCCTGAAGAATCCAGGAAAAATAACATACGATTCAGACTCCGACCCTGTCCACCGTTAGCGCCCCGCCCCCACCACCTACCCCCATGGGTGTTCGGCCCCCTCGCCCCCCCCCCCGAGCCCCTGAACCCACTCTTCATTCCTGCCCTGCTCGTCCCTGCCTCCGGTGGCCTCCTCGCCTCTTCTCCACGTGTTCTTGCAGCCGGGGTCTCACCGCCTCCATGAAGACTGTCCCACACGTGACAGGCTTAACTGACCTCTCCCTGCTGGAAACTCTTCAGTGGCTCACTTTCCGTATCATTCTTCTTGGTATTTGGCAACGAAGTGCTGTTTCAGTGCTCGGTTTGTGCGTTTATACTTCGTCCCCTTACTAGGTTCCCGGGCCCTCCAGAACAGGAACTCCGCTTTATACTCGCCATGCCTCACAGGGTTTCCCACGGAAGAGGCTGCTTAGTTGATGAGGATGCAGGGAGGACGAGGGGAGGAAGAAGTGTGGTGGCTCCCGGAGCCACGACGTCCTTCGTACAACGCAGCACGTGACGGAAATACGGGCTTTGGTTCTTTCACGTGCTGGTGTATCGTTTGAAATCTTTACACCTGAAATTTTCAAAATTCAAACTCTTGAAAGCTTGACCCTTAACCACGTTTTTGAACTATAAAATAAGATGTATCCTATGTTCCCTGGATATTTTGTACAGGCCTTTGGGTTAGTTCTCCTGTGCTGATAACATAACAGGTATAAATTCTAAATTATATGCATCTGTGATGGTCCAGATTGGAAGGAGAGCTGTTACACCATTCAGTTCTCTCAGCTGTACAGTTGAGCACAGGGTAGGGTAGCTTCCGCCTTTATTTTTCTCTTCTTGGTCCCAGTTCTCAATCACAGCTCTAGCTAGGGTTCTTCTTATTCCCCCTTCCTCCCTGACCTGCCCGACTTCCCACTTTGCTCTGTCTTCACTTCTTCCCGTTCAGGTTTCCCTAGAGAAACGTTAATGAACGGCTTTGATTAGTTCTTTTTTTTTTAGTAAGATTTTTTTTTTTTTAATGTTTGTTGATTTTTGAGAGAGAGAGAGAGACAGAGAGCATGAGCGGGATAGGGGCAGAGAGAGAGGGAGACAGAATCCGAAGCAGGCTCCAGGCTCCAGGCTCCGAGCTGTTGGCACAGAGCCCGATGCGGGGCTCGAACTCACGGACCTTGAAACCATGACCTGAGCCAAAGTCAGACGCTTAACAGACGGAGCCACCCAGGCGCCCCTTGATTAGTTCTTTCTGAAGCACTCATTGCTTATCTCCTGTCTTGAGGTGTTCAACCAATTGAACATTCACAACTGATAGCCATTTTACAAATGGGAAGGACACACTAAGATGATACCTTACAGTGTGATACATAACACCAAATCAGGTTTTTGGCTCACTTAATAGTATGTTTACTGACTTCAAGGGGATAAAAACACAACTAATTTATCAGTAGCTTTTTTTTTTTTTTAATTTTGGGGAAGTATCAGCTGCTTTCCCAAAGAGAAGCCTGAGTTTGAAGGCATTTGGGGCTGAAGTGATGTTATTAGTATATTAGGTTTATTAGATCAATCCAGTAGCCACTTAATGTGAATTCCAGTTGACTTGGTGTACCCATGACTATTAAGGATTTCTGTTGTTTTATTTGTACCTTCTTTTTAAAAGGGTAGGAGAGGGGCGCCTGGGTGGCGCAGTCGGTTAAGCGTCCGACTTCAGCCAGGTCACGATCTCGCGGTCCGTGAGTTCGAGCCCCGCGTCGGGCTCTGGCCTGATGGCTCGGAGCCTGGAGCCTGTTTCCGATTCTGTGTCTCCCTCTCTCTCTGCCCCTCCCCCGTTCATGCTCTCTCTCTCTCTGTCCCCAAAATAAATTAACGTTGAAAAAAAATAAAATAAAATAAAATAAAAAATAAAAGGGCAGGAGAAGGGTGCCTGGATGGCTCCTTGGTTAAGCATCCGACTTAGGCTCCAGTCGTGATCTCACGGTTCGTGAGTTCGAGCCCTCATCGGGCTCTGTGCTGACAGCGTGGAGCCTGGAGCCTACTTGAGTTCTGTGTCTCTCCCTCTCTCTCTGCCCCTCCCCTGCTCCTGCTCACACTCTGTCTCTCTCTCTCTCAAAAGTAAATAAACATTTAAAAATTTTATAAAAGGGTAAGAGTATGTGGGAGGGGGGTGTTCAGTCCCTTTTGGTGGTGACATTCCACAATTCCATGAGTTCTTAGCATTAAGGCTCAGGAATGTAATATGGATTTTTCTAACTGACCTAGACCTGTTTTTTTTTTTTTTTAAGCTAGGAGACCCCCCCCCCCATCTTCTAGATAGCTTTACCTCACATTTACCTGATTTTGGAACTTCACAGACATAATGGTCCTTGAATGAAATCTAAGACTCAACTTCATACCAAATTCTGCTTTTTGGCACATAGTAGTATTAGGAATCATTTACAGCTCTCTGCTTCTGTTTCCTTTCCTCTAGATTTCCTGATACCCTTTGTTAGTCCTAATGACTGTGCAGAAGTAAACAAATCTCATTTTGTGTTTTTCATTCACTCCCGGCACATGTTGGAATAGCCGTGGGGCCAAGACCGTTGACAGGAAGTCACAGGTGTGGCTCACCCACCCAAGGATCACGCTTGGGTCACTGGGCAGTACGGCCATAAGAAGGACTGAAACTGAACTTTAGGTTCTAAAATGCTTGCCATTAGAACCATGGCTTTTAAGTAGGGTTTTCTCCGACCGGATTGAGGAAAACATCATTGGTTTAGCAACCGCAGGCTTCTCACATAACACTTGGAATAGATTGTTCTTTCCATAAGCAGAGGGGGAAAATCCTCCTACCTATAATGGGTGCATGGGAATGTAGATTATCAGAGGCTAGTTTTAACTTCTTGCTAAAGAATAATGAAGGCGTGACTTTTTTAAATGTTTTATTTATTTTTGAGAGAGAGAGAGCGCGTGAGGGAGAACGTGAGCAGGGGAGGGGCAGTGAGAGAGTGGAACAGAGGATCCAAAACGGGCTCTGTGCTAAGAGCAGACAGCCCGATGCGGGACTCAAACTCACGAACCAGGAGATCATGACTTGAGCCAAAGTCGGACGCTTAACCGACTGAGCCACCCAAGCACCCCAAAGGCATGACTTTTCTAAGAATGGGTGATGTCCCTTACAGTCTTGGAAAACTAGCCCATTTGCTTATAACTTCAATCCTAAGAATGTTCGAAGAAATTAACTCTTAAGAAGTTAGAGATAACTCTTCCAAGGTGTCTCAGGTGGAATTGTCTTTCCAGATAGTTCTTTGACATATCGTAGCAAAGTCTGTGTTCTCACCTGACATGATCGCCCACACTCCCCCTCACCAGTGGCACACCAATCTGGGCTGAAGTGTGCCAGGGAAGCCTCCCGCCTGCCTTTGTCCCATGTATTCCACGTGTCATCCACACGTAACTCCCAGCGTGGACCTTTCAGACTCTACGAGGATTCTTGTTTTGCCAGAATTTGTCTAAACATGATTCAGAATCTTTCTCCAGATCTGTATCTCTCACTCCCCTAGTTCACATATTAATCTCAAAAAAAGAAAACAGTGTAAAGAAAGGTTATCACTGATATAGCACTTAGGGCTTAAGTGTTAATTTGAGGGCATCTGGCCATACCATAATCTGGACAAGAGTAAACAGTAAAGGACTGATTAAAAGTAGAATTTGTCTCCATTTACATATTATGCACCAGTCCAGTCCGTGACTATAACTGATATACAAAGAGTTCCCCATTTTCCATAATTAGATAGATTCTGAAATATAAAATAGGGCATTAATCGTGTATGTCAACAGTATCCATTATCCACGAGCTGGATTTTTCTACCGGCAAGAATCGGACGCGGCAGAATGGTGGCAGGCAAGGAGTGTGGCGATCTGAGAAGTAAATGAATCTGTTGGCTTTGAAGTATTGCCCCCCAGACCCCAGTGAGTCAGCTCATTGGCTTCTCAAAGTGACACGGGCTTAATCTGGCTCACTTTGCTCCCAATGAATTGAGACACTTATTCCACTAACTCACCTAGTGTGCCATACTCAGTCTTCCAAACTCTCCCCCGCCCCCGCTCCCCAACTAAGAACTCTGGGTTTTTCTGCAAACAGCAGTTTGTACACATTTGTTCATTTATTCCTTCCTTCATTTATTCAGCCAACAGCTCTTACAGCCCTGGCAGTATTCTCAGCACTGGGGGACGCATCAGTGGAAAAATAAGAATCTCTGCCCTCCTGGAGCTCGTATTCTACTTAAAATTGCATCTAATGGTAGCATATTTATTTTCTGGGATCTCACTCTCCTGGCCGGCTAGCCGGGCCCTATCCAAACTGAGGAGCCCCTGCAGGGGGATAATTCCTGCCACCACCCACTCGCCCAAAAGCCTGCTTCCGACAAAAGGAGTTCTGCCAGTAAGTGCTCCACTTTGGCCCTCTGTCGCCCACCCTGGAATCAAAACGTCCTCCTCCTCCCAGCCTCCTGAATTGGAATTGATTTGCCTTAGAAACAGGTGCACTGACTCAATAATGCAGGTCAGTCTTCTTGACTAGTTTATACATTTAGCAATCCAGACTGCTGCCTCAAAGCTAATGACCGTTAAATTACAAATATCAGTCCCCAACCTGTGCTCTCACCAAATGAATGGACTCGTCATCCCGGCCCTCAAGGCCAGCCTCCCTGTCTCCACCCCCCCCACCCTCCACCCCGTCTTCCCAGCACCATGGCGGCTGGCCTCAGGGCCCGTGCGCTGGCCCCACGCTGCTTGCCAGGCCCAGGGGTGTGCTCTTGGCTCATGAGGGTCTCTCCACGTGCAGTGCCGGTTCCCTGTCCCCAGCCCTGTCCCTGCAGGTTAGAACCCATCCATCTGTCGGGGCCTTTCTCCAACTTTTGCAACAACAGGAGAGCCTGTCCATCCATCCTTCTCCTTTGTGCCACTGCACTAGCCCTCAGAGAGGGAGAAATTCAAAACTAAAGATACCTTTCTTTCTGTGATCCCCTTAACCTGGGTCTGTAAGAGAAGAATCTAACTAGGGATATTTGCTCAGGCTTCGCACTCAAGCGAGTTTCAGATTCTGGCCGATGACGTGATGGTAAATTTATGGGGAGCTCGTCACCACGTTGGGTTCAACTTTCTACTCTCTCCATCTATGTTTCCTAAAGTGTTTTGACCACTCATTGGTCACAGAAGCTGTGTCACCTGCACAGGCAACAAGACAAGACATTGTCCTGAGCGAGGGGTGGCTGGTCACCCCGCCCAAGCTGCCAGGACAGGTGCCTATTCACCCATAACCCTCTTCCTGGGTCGTGACTTAACTTCCCAGAGAGTCCCCCCTCCTGGCCAGCCAGACTGCTCCCACCTATGCAATGTATTGTGACTATCTTCTGAGCCACCCTCATCGTGGACTTCTTAATTTCAGCTTTGTATTTCATAATTTCTAACTTTTAAGAAGTAGCCCTTTATAATTTTCTATATTTTGAATTCAGTTTTTCATCGATTTTGCAATTCACACAAGCTAGAACTCCACGTTCAGTGTTGCTGTCATTCATAGACCCGGGGGCCCCCCCCCCCCCCCGTCTTCTTTTTGTCAGTTAAGTAACAATACTGGTTGATAACGTTTGTAACTCATTCTACTACACATAGAAGAGACTGCAGTCCAGGCTTGTGCAGATGGTAATTTAGCTGAATACAGATGCTTCAAGTGTCTGTTCCTTATTTCTCCTGGAGTTTGCTTTCTGAGCCCATCTAACATCTTCCGACCCCAGTGTTAGCCAGATGGACCAAGAAGGGAACCCTCCTGGGGCACTGTCCTTCCATATTCCGTGCTGCCGTCTGTTCTTATCCCTCTCGAATTATACCCCCTGTTGGCGGAACATCCATTATTTCTCTCTCCTTCCTCGACAGCCTCAAGCACAGCACATTGTATGCAGCTGGTGCTTAACCAGCATTTAACTTAAGGCCCCATCTCTGAAGGTGGCAATGTTGCACAGCCATAGCATATGAGGGTAAGAAGGGGAGGGAAGCTGGATAACCCTTCCCAAATGCACCCCCAGACAAAAACGTTGTCTGTGAATGCTTTTACCTTGCTGTCTTGCAACAGGATCTTGAAACCAGTTTGCTTTTCATGTGCACAGAACCTGCCCACCGCAGACGCTTACGTGTGGCGCTAACGGGAACCCACCTCCTCCCTCCTAACCCCCACCCCCCCGCCAGCAGTGATGGGTGCCTTGCGACTGACCGTCACCTTTCACTCGTCTCTTCAGAGGCTAAATGTGGGCTTTTAAAGAACTCTCTTTAACGTGCTGTGTAGCTATTTGAGTTTAAGCTGTACTAAATTTCTGGAGCCGTGCCAGGTGCTTGCTAGAGTTTCTGGTGCTATCTATATAATCTGTAGGGGGAAGGGGGAAAACTCCATTGAACTTTCGTGGTAATAAAAATTATTGTAGTTGAGCCCTGTGTCTGCTCACTGAACTTCCTGTGGGTTTTCACCAAATCACATGACTGACAGCAGAAAGGCTTTTGGTCTTTAAAGCTTTTGGTCTGCTTGTTATACGCAAGTCTCAATCACCAAATCAGACCTTTGCTTTGTCTCTGGGCTGGGCGTCCGGATGTCCCACTGTGGTGGGTTGATTCACTGGAGCTGATAAAAACATTCCAGCCAAACTTGAGAGTCTAGCATTACCTCTGGCTCCAAAAATCAAAACAACCGGATTGTTGTAAGTAGCTTTGGATTGAGACCAAGCTCCAAGCTTTTTGAGAGACGGGTTTTCTCTCCTTATTGAGCTGAATCGCAGGACAACTGTCTCAGAAAGAACGGGGCAAGAGCCTAGGCCCAAGGTGAACAGCACCCTGCCCTCTGCTAGCCTGTTCCAGAAGATTCTTGCCATAACTATCAAGTCAAAGCCCCCGTGTCCCCAGAATGCCTCCTGGGCTCTCCCAGAGTTTTAGCAGTCCTCAGGCACATCCACCCGGCAGCCTCTGGCTAGAGCCCGGCGGGGGGGCCTGAGAAGTCCAAGAGGAGATGCGGTTAGAGAGCGTGCGGACAGACGTCAGAGCTGGGAAGGCCTGGCAGGGCCCAAGAAGCCCAGTCAGAATGAAGACACTCAAGTGAGGAAGTTGGACTTCCCTCAGCCATCACAGGATGGCATTATTGTTCTCCACAGGCTTGAAAAGGAACATAAAGAATGATTTTTTTTCTAGGTTGTTGATCTGACATTCAGACTATGACATTTCTTGGACTGAATCCTGACAAAATGTGTCCCCAGTGTCATTAGTGCTAAATAAAACCTTTTGTCTTTCTTTTCCTTAGCTCTCAAGACTTCTAAGACACACTAGAGGAGCACATATTTTTGAGAATGTCTATTTAAATCTCCAACCATGTTGGCTCTCTGTAGCGAGACAGGTAAATTTGAGAGGGGATCAAATTAAATGCAGCTTGCGCACGGCTTGTTATACAGAGGCTGCATTCACATTCAATCAGGTTGACTGAATAGTGTTTCCAAAACTCTGTTATAATTTCTGTCTATTATTTCACCCCTTTAAAATGTTCCCAGTACACGGCCTTAAAAACAACTCGTTGCAAAAAAAAAAAAGGTACCTCTTTACCTCGTGCTTTCAAATGTGTGTAGCCAGTTTTAGGGAACATGCTCTTTTTTTTTTTTTTTTTTTTTTTCCCTGCTATTATGACTTATCCTCCATTCTGAACCTTTTAAAAAAAGTGCCGGGGAAAAGTTCTGAGCAAAGAACCCCCAAAATAGCACCTCACGGCCCACGTGTCCCTTTGAGGAGAGGAGCCCGTAGTGTCCGTTCGGGGGCGAGCGTGGGTGCTGTCCACGGTGTTCAGGGTCTGCCGGTAATAAAAGTGCGTTCATGCTGTTCCGTCCGTGCTTGCTCTTCACCTCTCCTGTGTCCAGTGGCACACCCTCGGGCGACGATGACTTAGGCGTCCGGCCCTTGGCCTTCACGAGCCAGCACAGGCAGGGGCTGTGCCTGAACCTCCACCCGCTGAGCCACAAGCTCTGAAGCCACAAGAGCGGCTCGGCCACAGCCTCGTGCTTGTCTTTGTGTTAAGCATTTGGGAGGCTGAGCCTTTAAAGGCCTCTATTGTCAACCCACAGAACAGCCCGGGACCGTTAGATATTTAGCCCGTCCCCAAGAGCGCCACCAGCTCATCAGATTTGTCCCAGCCCTGTGAAGGAGACGAGATGGTCGAAATCAAAATCTCACGGTAAACTTTTATGTTGTAAGAGTCTGGGTGAGGATGTGAGATTTGTCCCAGGTCACCCAGCTACTGCGGCTGGACTTTGAGCTCTGAGTTGCCAGGATTATGCACGTCTTGCTCAGCTAGACTTTTAGTACTGTGCTTATGACGCAGTAGGCTCTCAGGACATATTTGCCGAATGAAAGAATCAGCACCTTTCAGGTGCTTTTTCTGGGTACTTCCAAGATTTAATGAGTGGCTCAATGTGAAGCGTTAGAATGGGCCCGCCCTACAGTAGGTGATCAGTTATGTTAGCCATAGCCTCAGAGTTGATGATGCTTTTACGGAGAACTTCTGTAGAAATAACCATTGGTCAGCTTGAAGAAAAACTTCGTAATAAAATACATGCCTGGTATTGACAGATAAACTTGACCCCATTTTACATACTGTCTTCCGTATGTTATTATGTACTATATTTCAGATGTTCTTGCCGCTCTGGGTATCCTCCCTTGTTGAGATTCTGTGTACTCCATTACTCCAGAACGAGATGGGTTGTTGTTTTGACATAAACTTGAGCCACAGTGAAAACCAGGCATTTTCAGCTCTGTTTGATCAGGTGGTGGGAAGGATAATCGCGGGGCCGCCGCATGATCGAAGGACAGGCTTGGACTCATCACTGTTTCTAACTGAAGAGTCATCAGAATCCCCCAAAATCATGAGGGCAGGTGAACCTAGTGCCAGCCACTCAGCGACTCTTGCCTAAGTGTCTTTAATTAAGCTGGAAGGAGTTCTTACAAAAGCATTTGGTTTTCTGGTTTTCTTTCCCATTTTACACACGGGCCGGGTGACTCAGAACCGGCTTAGCCTCCAGGCCCCACTTGGGCTTCCATTAGTGGGGTTGTCTGGATCAGCTCCGTCAAGACCTCGTGGTGACCACAGCATGCGCTCGGTCGCACAAATGCAGGTTTTTCACGAGAAAGAACAGCCCTGTGTTGCAGCCTATAAGACACCTGCTTCCGTGACAGAGACTTATTGCCACCTCCGAGAACTCTGTTTCCCTCCGACCTGAGAACCCCGGGCCAGGCCGGAAGCAGCACAGAGCGTGTGAGGAGCTTCAGCAAGGGTGCCAAGGGCCCAGGCCCCCCAGCTGCTGAGCGGTTTCGGTGCACCCAGAGAATGCGGGCCCAGAGTGGGAGAGGCTCAGGGGGACTTCAGGAGCAGACAGCAAGGGGATGGCAAACGAGGGGGCCCCGCTGAATGCCAGTCACCTCAGGAAGTGCTGGCATCCATCCACATCCCTTAGCTGACCAGACTTCGTCAGCCAGACTGCCCGGGGGAGCCAGGGTGGGGGGAGGAACTGTCGCCTACGGCGTCACAGTCACCAGCATTGCCGTCGGCACACTCCGAGACTTTCAGCCTCCACTGATGGTAACGAAGAACTGATTCGCAACACTCCCGGTCTGAAAAGGCTGGGGTTCTCATTAAACCACAGTAGTTCTGCAAAGGCCTCTAAAGTATGGGGTACGTCGAGCGTGAGGGAGGCTGTAGGGGTAGGGATGCTGGTGCTGGAGTTTGGGCCACTGATAAATCCCATTTGTGTATATTCTCTGTTTACATAACGCCTTTGGAGCCGTGGAGTAGAGTTGGTTTTCATTAAAGCTGTAACAGATGGGACCGGGCTCTGTGTGGTATGTTGAAGTAACATCCGTGACCAGGGTGACCCCCTTTCAGGAATTCCTATACACGTTTTCAAGATTTAACTCAGAACTCACCTTGCCAGAAGCATTTCCTGCTTACTCTGCCCTTCTCTCATCTTGCTGGAACGCCGAGGATCCGGCACTTAGGTGTTGAGTCTCAATTATTGCAAATGCTGCTTTCAAATCCCTACAACTCGGTAGGTGGATGGGTGGGTGCCTGGGTGGTTTTCCTGCCCGCCCCCCCTCCTCCATCTTAGTTTAGGCTTGTTTGCCTATCCCCCCACCCCCGCCCCCGGCCCCGGGCCAGGCCTATCTCCGCCTCTGCCAGGTGCCCTCCATTCTCCACACGGTGATCAGAGGCATCCCTGCACAGAGGCCTTCTCACCAAGCCCCCTTCTCAGACCCATCAGAGGCTTCCAGGACGCCCGGGGGCCTCGAGACCAGCAGCCCCTCAGGCTGCTGGAATGAGAACCACTTCCTCTGCCCTGGCACGGGTAGAATTAGAGAACCTAAGGCCAAATCCTGGTGAGGCGCTACAGGCCCAGTGCTTGCTTACCAGCCGGGTCCCCCTGGCTACGTGCGCAGAGTCAGACCTGGGCGATTCCGGAGGCTCAGTGAGGAATCCCCCAGCCTCCCTCCATGAGGCTGCAGCCCTCACCATGGCCCCCAGGAGAAGGCCAAGGCCAAGCTGTTCGGAGCAGCTGCCGCCCCGGAACCGGCCCGGCCTTCCACTGTGGACACGTGCCTGCCCCCGCAGGTCAGGGCTCAGGAGTCGCGAGGGAGAGCGCTCATCTCCAAGGCGACTCAGCCCTGAAAGCAAAGTCCCTCAAGAAGAGCCAGCCCTCAGCCTGTGCGGCAGCTGGTCTCTCCTTGAGCCCTCTGTCAGCCCAGTCTGACTTTTGTCCTCCCGCCTCTCCCCCTGTTCGGGTCCCTGCTCCGCTCGGCAGACTGACATTAGCGGACAGGTACTGACAGGGTGACGTGTCTTTCCTGTGGGCAATTCGCATCTTCTCAGGAGTCATCCGGAAACTGGCCCCTAGAGCCCCTAGAGCTCTCGGGGCCCGTGACCAGTTAGGGAGGCGGGGTCCCTGCATAGCACAGTTCCACTGAGACACTGCCGCTGCTTTTGCACGGAACTGGAACATTATAAAATCGTCTCGTTTTTGTTGCAGAAATTTCCAGAACTGAAATTCAAGTATGTGGAAGAGGAGCAGCCCGAGGAGTTTTTTATCCCCTATGTCTGGTCTCTGGTCTACAACTCAGCGGTAGGCCTCTATTGGAACCCACAGGACATCCAGCTCTTCACAATGGACTCCGACTGAGGGCAGGACGCCACGTCCCACCCTCGCCTCCCTCCAGCCAAGCAGCCCTTCTAACTATTTTCTTTCTGGGGAACGGAAGTAGACAGATTGCCCGGTGTGTCTTCCGTCAGAGAGGATCACCCGAGCATGTTTCCCTTTCACACTTGGATTTGGAGAATTGGTGCCCAGTTGGCAATAGATCACTCAGCTTAGATTGTAGTGCAAAAAAATGGGGAGGGGGGTACCCGACAATAATAAATGCAAAAACCTGCTATTCCACACGCAATTTTATTTCTAAACCAAAAACCTAGAGCTTTTCCAGGAACCTGATGCCTTAGGCATATAACACTTCACCAGTATATACTGTGGGTTTTCTGTTTCGGGTTGTTTTTCTTTTTTTTCGCATGTTCAAGATTTTTGTTTTGGGCGTGTGTGTTTGCGTGTGTGGGTGCGCGCGCGTGCGTGCTTCTTTCAACATTAAGAAATACCTGAAAAGATGACAAGACGGGAATTGATGAGGACATGAAGCCCCATGTGTGAGGGGTTGCCTTTCAGAGGGCCCATGATTTAATAAACACTATGGCCGGGCAGTTGGATAGAAGCCTTTAGATGAGATCCCCCGCATCCTTCTCAAAGAAAGAAATGGCTCCTTCTCATGAAGTTCAGATTAGCTTTTCTGTGGATTTGGCCTCCGAGCTGTAGCTGAATTAAATTGGAGTCGAGCACAAATTAAGTTAATCTACTCTGTATTAATCATTGGGGAAAGAAAAGTTTCATTTTGAAAGCAGTCTTTTTTCTTCGACCGGACTAATAGGAGAAAAGGAGACCAATTTGATTAATACAGTACTCTACATGAGATGAAAAACATGTTTTTCTCTTCATTTCTGACTTTGCTTAAACCCTTTTGGACCCTGAGTTGGAGGAAGAAGCTTCTAGCCGCAGGCACTGAGGGCAGAGTGCGATGGTCCTTGTGAGGCCCGGTCTGAGCCCACGACCACCCTCTCACAGAGCGTGGCAGTTCCGTGAGGCAGAAATTTCAGTTCCGGAAAGAGGAGCCTCATTTCCATTCTCAGAGACACGAAAAGAATTTGCTTTTCCCCATAGAAAGCACACGGTCCCAGATGAGACCAAGCACCCAGTTTCAATCTGTTGTTGCCTAGTCTGCACGAGGAACGAGATTCTCTCCTGTCCCTCTGTTCCCCGGGCTGGAGGCCAGAGTCATTTTGGTCCGTCACGATGTGAGAGGGTCTGAGAGGAGCCATCTCCAGTCACACGAAGCTCTGGAGAGGTCAGAAACACACCAGCACCTCAGTGCACACCTGTGTGGCTTCCACCCATGAGAAGCTTGGGCTGCTCCCTCCCTTCAGGGGCTTTGCGGCCCACCAGGCCGTTTCCTTGTCGTCAGGATGATGCTGGAGCCCCTGAGGCTCCCTGAGGCTGACTGACTGACGAAGGGCCGTCACTGGTGGCTAGACCCAGGAGGCAGGTGCAGTTTGCCTGTTGTCTCCTCAGGCCTTGCTCCGTTCAGGCCTCTTAACTGTCTCCGCAAGTGGCAGGAGACCCTCGTGGATCTCACTTACCATCCCGCGGACAGGGCCTCAGCCCAGCAGATGAGGCACATTAACAGCTCCTGCTCAGTCCAGCCCAGTGGGAGAGGTGGTTTGAAGGTGGAAGGATCAACCCTCACATTCTGAACAATTGTCATTTTAGGTAGCAACATTTTCCCCCCCACAGGGAAGTGAGACCCAGCTGGAATTTGTTTCCAAAGCATGTTGATTTGCCTCCTTTTCCTTTAAACCAAAACACAGAATTTTAAGAGGGTCCCGGGGAGCAAGTGAACCTCTGGTGGGACCGTGGACCTGTCCTTGGAGGGCGAGGGCTGGGCAGTGCCGTGGGGTTGTCACCAGGCTGCAGGACCGTCTGTTCCTGTGGCAAGAGGAAATAGGGCCCCCCAAAAGTCAGTCAGGGAGCCCTTGATTGAGGGGATCCTGCAGTGCCCCCTCCTGAGGGCCGCCTGGCTCACCGAGGTGCCTCCAAAGCCCCATTCTCATCAGGTTCCTCTCCCCCACCCCCCTCAATTAACCAAACAGTGGGAGTGCTCACTGGCCTCAAAACCCGGCCGTGGCTACGGCCTCACGCCGTACTTGAGCACATGCTCCCAGACACCAGTGCAGCCCTGCCTCAGCTCTGGAAACCCACCAGGAGTCTCTTCCTGATTTTTGTGAAAGATTTACTACGACAATAAATTTAACTGATAACCTTGAGTTAACGCTTGCATTAATTTGCTTAGAAATCTGTTTTCCACAAAGTAAAACTGTGTAGAATGAGGCAGCAGAGGACCGTCGCGTGTTTGGATGAGAGTTAGCCTCTGATTTTACCCAAGATACGGAACTATTACTACACTGCGTCAAAAACCAAGAGTTCTGCCACAATGCTTCTTTTGGAAAGCACGGGACCCTCTCCATATCACCTTCCCTCTCAAGAGCTGAAGGCCATGTGCAAAAAAGCTTCAAAATGGTGCCTCTGATTCCCATAGTCACCCATCCAGCCTGGTGCTGGCAGATCTGTGAACAACAGCCTTGTAGTGTTGGCCCCACAGGGTGGCCATCATTCAACTGCAGACAGGAGCAGGAGTGTGAAAGATCTCAAGGACAAAGACCAAGAAAGGAAAGACTGAGAAGGTCCCCAAGGTGAAGCACAGGAAGGACACTGCTCTGGAAGGAAATCACAGGAGCTGGGGAGGAGGAAGGTGGAGAGAGGAAAGAACATAGGACCAGCATCAGTCAGAACACTCAGCAACTTGCTGAAGCTTGCGGAGGTAAAGAGAGAGAAGTTCAGTGGAGTGGGGGATACTTCCACTGAATTTCTGGATCTCTTTAGGCAACATACTGGCCCTTAGGTTCTGGCGAGCCAGGGTTTTGCCTTAGGCATTAAATCTCTCTGTGTAACTGAGTCACTCTGTGCTCCTTTCCAGAGTCATAAAGTAGAATTGTGCTACTTGCTCATACTTTATAGGCTTGGGTTTGTAAGGTCAACCCTTTGGGTCTCTTAATTCCCTCCCAGGCACTCTGCCTGCAATTTCAGTAGTTGCCACCTGATATTAGGGACTGATCCTTGGGCTTTCTGATGCCAAATTCAGGGCTATTCCAGTGTCCTACGTTGCCTTCAGGAGTTAAGGAGATCAGGGTTTCTATTCTCTGATGAAGCTCCAAGCCTCATATGAATATGAAAAGCTGAGGAATGGATTATAGCACCCAATTCATAGCAAATAATACATGTTTTATCTTTTAAGAACTTTAATACAGCATACAATTTAATTGCATTAGGGTGTGTCCATTGGGGGATATCCCCTATATGGGGACAAAGCAAGGGAGATTCACCAGGACCTGCCCCACCCCCTCCCCTTGGTCAGGTCATATATGGCAACCATGACTCTCCTGACTTTACAAGGCTATTTTTTTTTTTGTATTTTTAAATTTTTTTAAATGTTTGTTTGTATTTGAGAGACAGCTCAAGCGGGGGAGGGTTAGAGAGAGAGGGAGAGAGAATCCAGAACAGGCTCCAGGCTCCGAGCTGTCAGCACAGAGCCCAACACAAGCAGAGAGAGAGGGAGAAAGAAAGAATCCCAAGCAGACTCCACGCCATCAGTGCAGAGCCCGACCCGGGACTGAACCCATGTACCGTGAGATTATGACCTGGGCCAAGATCAGGAGTTGAATGCTTAACTGACTGAGCCATCCAGGTGCCCCTACAAGGGTATTGAAAGTGCCAGCTACTCAGACAACAGCCTCTGGAATTAGCAAAGACACCCCACCCCCACCCCAGAGGAAAAACAGTCCCATATGACTGACCAGGTAATACCTCACCATCCTGTTGGCTCTCACATACCTTCAAGCAAAATTTTAAATTTGTGGCCAGATTTCCAAGTTCTTAGCTGGAGGGTTGGTTTAGATTACCTAGTCCTCCATTCCTATCAGTAGACTGTCCTTCAAGGATACTGTGACCCAGCTTCTAAGTCACCTCAGTCCTAAAACAGACAATCCACACCTGGACACATCATAGTAAAACTGCCGAAAACCAGAGAAAAAGAAATGTTAAAGCCACCAGTCGTGGTAGTGGTGGGATTACCTCTCAGCAGAAACAGCAGAAGACAGTGGAATCATGCCTTTAAGGTGCCAAGAGAGAATGACTGCCAACCTAGACGCTTCTAGTTGGCAAAATATCCTACTAGAATGAAGAAGAAGAAACGACACTTTTAGACAAACAACTGGAAGAATTCATCAGCACACATATCCTAAAGGAAAATTAAGAGTGTTTTAAGGGCAGAAAAGAAAATGATACCAATTATAGGGACAGTTTCAGGAAGGATTGAAGAGCACTGAAAATGAGAAAAGTACAGGTCAACGTAAGTACCGATGATGTAAAACAGTAATGATGTTGTGGAGTTCCAAATATATATCAAATTAAAATGCATGAAAGCAAAGGTATATAAATGGAGAGGGCTTACATACAGTTTAAGTGTTCTAAGCCCCCTGCATCATCCAAGAAGAGGGTTAAGAAAAATCCCATTTAATATTACACTTTGATAAATCAAGAATGCATGTCATAAAAAGTATAAAGTGTGTGACTTTGAAACTAATTGGAGAAGATGGAATAACCAATTTAGTGGCAGGTTGAAGAGATACAAAAGGGGATAAGAAAGAAGAAAAACAGTGGAACAAATAGAAAGCAAGTTGCAAGATATGTGTGATAAATCCATTATTACATTAAATGTAAATGGGCCAATGCTCCATTGTTGACAAAGATTGTCAGGCTAGCTTTAAAAATAACAATCATAGGGGTGCCTGGCTGGCTCGGCTAGTAAAGCATGCTACTCTTGATCTCAGGACCTTGAATTCAAACCCCATGTATGACATGGAGTTTACTTTAAAAATAAATTTAAACAATAAAAATCATATGCTGTTTTACAAGAGACACTTTTTAAAACATAAATTTTGAAAGAAAAGAATGGAGAAACATAAAACAGTAGCCATAGGAAACTGGCGTAGATATATTAATATTGAAGTAAACTTTAAGGCAAAAAAAAAAAAAGCATCATTAGAAATAAAAAGGGTCAATTCAATTAGCAGAAAGAGGTAACAGTTCAGCAGAGAGAGAAGGAGAGAGAGAATCCCAAGCAAGCTCCATGCTGTCAGCACAGAGCCCAACTCAGGGCTCAATCTCACAAACCGTGAGATCATGACCTGAGCCAAAATCCAGAATTGGAAGCTTAACTGACTGAGCCACCCATGTGCGCCTAAAATATTTTGAACTGAGTAATAAAATTACTATATATCAAAACCTATGGACAGGGACACCCGGATGGTTCAGTCGGTTAAGGGGCCGATTTCGGCACAGTCATGATCTCATGGTTCGTGAGTTCAAGCCCCACAATGGGCTCTCTGCTGTCAGCACAGAGCCCACTTTGGATCCTCTGTCCTCTCTCTCTACCCCTCCCCTGCTCACTCTCTCTGTCAAATATACATTAAAAATACTTTAAAAAATTGGGGCGCCAGGGTGGCTCAGTTAGTTAAGCATCCAACTTTGGCTCAGGTCATGATCTCGCGGCTCGTGCTGACAGCTCGGAGCCTGGAGCCTGCTTCAATTCTGTGTGTTCCTCTCTCTCTGCCCCTCCCCTGCTTGTGCTCTCTGTCTCTCATAAATAAATAAATGTTAAAAAAAATTTTTTTTAAATACTTAAAAAGCCTACTAACAAACTTGAGTTGCAACTAGAACTGTGCTTATAAATTTATATCTTTAAATGCATATGTTAGAAAATAAGGCTGAAAAACAATGACCTCAAAATTTAAAAAAAAAAGTGAAACCCCAAAACAAAAGCCAAAATATAGAACACAAATATGCAATGAGGGAATAAAGGGAATCAAGAAAATTAAAAATTGGCTTTCTAAAAGGACTAAGAGTTTGGTAACTGTGTAACGAGACTGGTCAAGAAGGAAGGAGAAAGGGTGGGAGGGAGGGAGGGGGGCCAGAGGAATAGTCAGTATCAGAGTGAAGATGGGCAAATTACTTTAAATCATACAGATGTTAAAAATATTTAAGAGGATGTTATGAATACTAATAATTTTTAAATTTAAATTGAACAATCTTTTTTTAAAAGTAATCTCTAGGGGCGCCTGGGTGGCGCAGTCGGTTAAGCGTCCGACTTCAGCCAGGTCACGATCTCGCGGTCCGTGAGTTCGAGCCCCGCGTCAAGCTCTGGGCTGATGGCTCAGAGCCTGGAGCCTGTTTCCGATTCTGTGTCTCCCTCTCTCTCTGCCCCTCCCCTGTTCATGCTCTGTCTCTCTCTGTCCCAAAAATAAATAAACGTTGAAAAAATAAAAATAAAAAATAAAAGTAATCTCTATACCTAATGTGGGGCTTGAACCCACAACCCCAAGATCAGGAGTCTCATGCTCCACCAACCGTGCCATCTAGGCACCCCATAGATGGTACAGTCTTGATTGTAGTGATGTTTCAGGAGTATACACATATGTAAAACTAATCAAACTGTCCACTTTACCCATGTGCTGTTTTCATAATGTCAATTATACATTTTAATTATACAATTAAGACATTTTTAAACTTTGGGTAAAATGAACAATTTTTTTTAAAGGTGGTTTTTCAAAACTGACATCAGAAAATCTTGAAAATTGGAATCATCCTACATTTGAATCCATAATTTAAAAATCTCACAAGGCAATCTATAGGCCCAGATAGGATTGCCTGTGAATTTTCTAGAGAAAAATAATGCCAATCTTACACAGACTCTTCTAGGTGATAGAAAGCCTTCCAACTTCATCTTAAGAGACCAGTATATCCTTATATATCAAAAATTTGACAAGAACAGTATAGAAAATGAAAATTGCATGCCAGCTTCTCTCATCATTGTAGATGCAAAAGGTCTAAACAAAATGTTAGCAAACAGAAACCAGCAAGGGATAAAAAGCAATGTGTAAAAATACATCATGATTAAATTGGATTATCATTAAAAAATCAGAACCATTCACATTAATAGAATGAAGGGGGAGAAGTCAATGATAACAGATGCGGACAACATCTTTTTTTTTTTAAATAGTATTTAGGGGGAGTATTCAGGGATTCCTGAAACCACTTTGAAATGCATCACTCACACACACACACACACACACACACACACACACACACACACCACCACCAACAAAACAGAAAAAGGATGAAGAAAAATGGATGCATGGATGGTAGAATAAGTTTGGTAAACTTGGTAAAATCCAGAATGGTAGAATCTAGATAGTGTGTGGGTGTCCACTGTAAAATTCTTTCAGCTTCATTGTATGTTGGCGAAAAACAGTACCTAAGGTCTCGACACAGTGCGACAATGTTTTCAAAAAAGGGGTGGGGGGGTGGGGGTGCCTGGGTGGCTCAGTTGGTTAAGCGTCCGACTTTGGCTCAGGTCGTGATCTCATGGCTCATGATTTGAGCCCCGCATCAAGCTCTGTGCTAACAGCTCAGAGCATGAAACCTGCTGTGGATTCTGTGTCTCCCTCTCTCTCTGCCCCTCCCCTGCTTGCACTCTGTCTGTCTCTCAAAAATGAATAAACATTAGAAATATATATATATATATATATATATATATATATATATATATATAAAAGATTGGATTGGGTGGGAAGAAAATAAACTGTTATTATTTGCAGAAGACATGATTAAGTATGTAGATAATCTAAAAGAATCCACCAATGAACTAGTAGAATTAGCAAGGTTTCTGGATACCAGATCATGTAACAAAAATCACTTGCATTTCCAGATGCCAACAACAAACGGTTAATGTACCATCTCCAATAGCATTCTGAAAATCCATTCGAAAAAAAAATAAAAGTTAAACAACAAAAATCCATTAGGCACTGAGAGACCAATCTAAAAAAGGGGGGGGAGGGGCGCCTGGGTGGCGCAGTCGGTTAAGCGTCCGACTTCAGCCAGGTCACGATCTCACAGTCCGTGAGTTCGAGCCCCGCGTCAGGCTCTGGGCTGATGGCTCAGAGCCTGGAGCCTGCTTCGGATTCTGTGTCTCCCTCTTTCTCTGACCCTCCCCCGTTCATGCTCTGTCTCTCTCTGTCCCAAAAATAAATAAACGTTGAAAAAAAAATTTTTTTTTTAAAAAAGGGGGGGGGAGTGAAACTAAAAATCTAAATAAGCGGAGGGTATTAAATTCATGGATTGGAAGGCTGAACAGTGCTACTGCAGCTGCGACATAGGTGATACAGGTGAAGGAGGATTCCGCCTAATTCCTCCCTTTACCCATCCAACACCCACAGAATCTTTTTCCCCACACAAAGAGCACCACCCACCCTCCCCAAAGAAGATAAGCCCAAAGCCCCATCCTGTTCCTGCGCTCGGCCTGACACCTGACCGTGGGCTTCCTTCTGAAGCACGGGAGGAACCAATTGGGCCTCGTATTTTCCCACTGCGTTCAAATGAGGGACTCTGGTTTCTCAGCCGCCGCAGGTGGATTCTCGCCATCTGCCACCCAGCCACCTCCCCAAAGTCAGTGGCACGTTTCGCATCATGTGATTTGCAGCAAACCTATGTGTAATCTGCTTGAGCTAATTTGGGAAGAAAAGGACTTGTTTCTGGGTATGAGGTAGCCACCAAATTCTGGGGTGCACCGTGGGAACTAAGCTTCGATACTGTAGGACCAGGAGAAATGCCCCACCTAGCACCCTTGCACACAGCTAGAGACCAGTCACTAACTTTGCCCACGGCTGCCCCAGAGGAAGCCAGCGCCACCACCTTGCCCTCCTGCCCATGCACCTGCCACCCCCCTCCACGCTCACTCCCACCCATCAGTCCATTGATTGGCTCTGCCTCGGGAAAGCCAGCTGCATGCGCAACCCCAGCCGCAGGGGAACCGAGACAGCGAAGCCTGTAGCTTTCCACGTGGGCTGGAGTGCCCTGCATGAGCCAAACCGTGGCTTCTGTCACCTTACCTCATGCTATTGTTTGAGTCGTGAGATAATACTTAGAAAATTAATATAAATGCAAAGCATGGAGAATGTAAATTCCCTAAAGACAGGGATTTAGGTCTGATTTCTGTGTGTCTGCATCCCACACCTAAACCAGTACCTGTCCTGAAGAAATATTTGTTGAATAATGCCAGCATTTAGCACAGTTTCTAAAACATGGTAAGCACTAATAATTAATAGCTAGTATTAGTTCAACAAGATAGGAAGTCCCAGAGAAAGCTAATGCAGCAACCCAACCCATCTTAAGGACACCAACTCTGCCTATCTGCAGCTCTGGCACCCTCTGGCTGGCTCCCCTCATAGTCACAAAGGAGCTGCCCAGTTCCTGACGTTGCATCAAGGCATCATCTCCTCTAGGGCACAGCTTGGGAGTGGGGCTCCTCTCCCAGAAGTCCCCTAACATTTCCATGCCCAGGCCTGCTTCCCATACCCATTCCTAAACCATCGTTGGCAAGGAGAGGGATCTACCATCAGAGAAAACTAATCAGGCTCTGGAGCCAGGTTGGACCAGCTGTGTGGAGAGAGTGAATAAAAATCAGCCTCCTTTAGGAAGTAGGAAGTGGGAGGCAGGATAGACAAGTAACAGACGCTGTAAGCCACGAACAGGGCGGTGGGGAAGGCCGGAGCCAGGGTTCTCCCGAGAACCCCCGGCCAGGGCTCCTGAGTCCCAGCTCTCAGACCCTACACACGGATGAGGCTGATCGAGGGCCCAGGGACCATGCCCAGGACAAGGGCCTGTGGAAGAACAGGAGGTGTGCCGCTGAATGTGCCCACGGCATCCACAGCCCCATCCTCATCGGGGTTCCCACACGCAAGCTGCGTGAACGAATGGCGGCTTCCCCATCTCCCAGAGTCCGCTTAATAGGAAACAGGACTTGGTGGGGAACAAACAATGTATGACAACCCCAGCCCTCAAACTGGAAACATCTGTCCTTGCCGCAGCACCCCCTCCCCAGCCCAGCCCAGCCCCACTCCCGAGGGGGCCCGCCGGGCCTGGCTGGGGAACTCAAGAACCTTCTAGGGAATAAATAACATAAAGGAGCCCGGAGCCTGGGAGGGTCTCCAGGCTCCCAGCTTGGCCCCAGAGCCTCACGGGCTCCTAGCTTCATCCTGCTGGCCTCGGCACTGCGCCCACCCCAGGCCATGGGGGGATCTAGGGCTGATGGTCCCACAGGAGCCCTGGGCTACACTTGGCTTTGTTTCCATGGGGGGCCAGGGCCTCACAGGGAGATGCCCCTCGGATGGCCGAAGCTTCAGTTCCCCAGGGCCGTCCCTTACCCATCGCCTTGTCTCTGCCCCCACTCTCTGCCCGGACTACCCTTCCCCTCCTTGTCTCCCTGCCAGGTCCTGTCCCCCTTCGAGGCCAGGCTCAGAAGTAGTTTGGGCCAGGCAGCCCGGCCCCAGCTGGTTAGATGACACGGGTCTCCCCTGGCGCCCCCTGAGTCGCTGTCGGGGCCACGCTAGCATCCGTACAGCCCCGGTGAACACGGGGCAGCAGAAGGGATTCTTTGTACCTGGGACCAAGGGTGCCCGGCAGGGACTGGGGCACGCGGGTTCCACAGGCAGAGGCTGACACCCGCACACACGGCTCCCACGAGGGCCACTGTTTCTGAGGCAGAGATCAGTGCGGTCCCCTGGCTGTTCTAGAGAGAATCCGGCCTCACAGAGGCCCGCCTGGCTACCTAGTGTGCATCCCTGCAGCATGGGCCCGTCTCCAGATCTCCCCGGCCTCGGTCCCCGGTCTGGATTGGGATGGGATGACAAGCCCCTGGGGAGCAGGGTGGCAGGAACATCGTCTGCAACCTCTGCTGCCCCACAGAGAGTGGGGAGAACTGGCCTCGGGAGGGGGCCGCCGGGGAGGGCGTTGCTGGCGAGGGCTATTGGGCAAGGGAGAAGCCTGGAGAAGCCTGGGCCTGGAGAAGCCTGGGGGGCTGCTCTCCACTGGGAAAGGTGTTTCTTTGCCAAAGCCAGCCGACCAGCAGTGCTCCTGAGTACCCGGGGGTGGGACGGGACAGCCTGGAAGGAGAGTCCCACGCGGGGACATTTCCACCCAGCCCCTGGCCGCCCCCAGCCCTGTCCCCCCTCTAGGCCCCTCCCAGGCCTGGACCAAGGACCACGCGCACCCCCCGGCCGCATGCCGGTGCAAGCGCCCAGCCGGAACGGGTGCTGGCAGAGCAAGGGGCGGCCAGGTGGGTGCAAACGTCTTTAGACCAGCCCAACCCCCCGCCAGAGAGCGGGAAGCCCAGACTCAGCCTCCCCCCCTCGTCCAGAGGCCAGGAGACCAGATGTCAGCTGAGGCGGCCATTCCAAAACGCACACATCTTCAAAGCAGGGCTATTTTCCACGTCCTTTGGGCAATTTTTAAACAAGTTTGTAAAACTGGAATTTTAACAGGTGACATATTGGCGTGTACGTGTGCGTGTACGTGTGCGTGCGCACGCGTGTCTGGGCCCCTTTGGCGGCTATTGCCGCCACAGTGTCCTGGGAGATGGGTGGGGTGGGGGGAGTTTCCTAAAGGGCCACCCGGTTCACTTCCAGGTTCACGGTGTGTTGCAAAAGAGCTGAGCCTTTAAGAATTGGGGGGAGGGGGGCAGTGCTTCGGAGCCAGCTAAGAAAGGGCACCGCAGCCCCGGAGGCCTCCCCACCTAGGGTGGGGGAGGGGAGCACAGCCTGATGGGAAATCACTGCCATGCAGCCCCCAACACTTCCGTGTGCCCCTTCTCCCGTCTCAGCGTTGAACCCAGACGTATCATTGGTCTGCTCGGGCTTCCGTAATAAATACCACAGACAAGGGGGGCTTAAACCACAGACGTTTAGGTTTCTCACGGTTCTGGAGGCTGGAAGTGCGAGATCAAGGTGTTCACAGGTCTGGCTTGTCCTGAGGCCTCTCTCCTTGGCTTGCAAACGGCCGCCTTCTTGCCCTGTCCTCACACGGTCTTCCCCGTGTGCTCATGTTTATGTCCTAAGCTCTTCTTACAAGGATACCAATCATATTGGCTTGGGGCCCACCCTCATTTTACCCCAGTTACCTCTTCAAAGACCCTGTCTCCAAATACAGTGGACCCTGGAACAGCACAGGTTTGAGCCTCCCAGGTTTATACACTGATTTTTGCATTGTGCTACTATAAATGTATTTCCTCTTCCTCGTGATTTCCTTAACATTTTCTTTCCTCCAGCTTATTCCATTGTTAGAATACAGTATATAATACATATATAAGGGCATCTGGGTGGCTCAGTGGGTTGAACATCTGACTCTTGACTTCTGCTTAGTCATGATCTCACAGTACGTGGGTTCAGTCCTGCGTCGGGCTCTGCCCTGACAGCATGGAATCTGCTTGGGATTCTCTCTCTCCCTCCGTCTCTGACCCTCCCCTCCTCATGAGCCCATGCTCTCTCTCACTCTCTCAAAATAAACATTTGAATACAGTAAAGATATATATAACATACAAACTATGTATTAGTCAATTTATGTTATCAGCAAGGCTTCTAGTCAACAGTAGGCTATAAAGTAGTTAAGTCTTGACGGAGTCCAAAGTTACAGGCAGATCTGCGCCTGCATGGGGGTCAGTGCTCTCAACCCCTGCGCTGTTCAAGGGTCAGCGTAGTCACAGTCTGGGGCGCTGGGGGTTAGGGCCTTCCCATACGGATTTTGGAGAGACAGAACTCAGCCTGGAACACCAGACGTCGTCTGTGAGTTTGCTCCCGGCGTGGTCCCACTTCAACCCTTCCATTTTTTTTTTTTTTAATGTTTATTTATTTTTGAGACAGAGAGAGACAGAGCATGAACAGGGGAGAGGCAGAGAGAGAGGGAGACACAGAATGTGAAGCAGGCTCCAGGCTCTGAGCGGTCAGCACAGAGCCCGACCCGGGGCTCGAACTCACGGACCATGAGATCATGACCTGAGCCGAAGTCGGACGCTTAACCGACCAAGCCACCCAGGCGCCCCTCATCCCTTCCATTTTTAACTCCAACTCCTTGCGTCCCTCCTCTGCTGGGCATCCCAGGCAATGCCCCCCCCCCCCGCTCCCGCCCACACGCACACACACACTTGCACCAACACTCACATGGACACGCTCCCACCCGGGACAGAGCCCTACCATCCTCCAGCTCTGGCCTGAGAAGCTGGACCCCTCTTTCCCTGGAATCACCCTCAGACACTGCGCCAGCCACAGTGGCCTCCTTGCTACCTCCCCGGGCTGCCAACGCCACTCCCCACGTCAGGTCCCCTGCCGGGTCTGTTCTCTCCCCCTGGTCCTCGGACGGCCACCTCCCCCCTGGCCCTCAGCCTCTAAGGGGTCCACAGTCCCTGCCCGAAGAGGTCCCCCCAACCGGACCCTCCTGTTAGTTCCTCATCCGCCTTATTTCCTTAACACCCTCGTTCTATCCCTTGTGTATGTTCCTCGTTAATTTGGTGACTGCGGACTGTCTGCCCATCCAATGGGGTGCTCTGTGGGGGCAGCACCAGACCCCAGGGGCATGCTCGAGGCCATTTCTACCCTCTGCTGTGGAATGGCTGACAGCCGCTGTCCACACACTCAGAGTCAGAGCTAATGCAGGTGAGGGGTGGGGAGAGTAACAGGGAACCGGGGCTCTGTGTTTACATTTTAGGGGAAGGAGCTGGGGAAAGAGCGAGACTGTAGTCTCAGGTGAGGTCGAGGGGAATGGCTGGCGTGAGACCTTTCAAGGGGCCCAGGGCAGTCACCACACGCAAGGTCACATTCTAGCTGTGCCTCAGAGTCTGGGTGGGGGACCCCGTGAGGAAGGGCCCTGCCGGCACAAAAGCAAGAGACAAGTCCTGGGAAGGGAAAGCAGCTTCTGGGCCAAAGGAGGGCCGCGGCCCCAGGCCTGGCCCCGGTCGGTCCCAGTCATGGGGGTGATGGTAACTTTGACTCTGGGACCATGGAGCAGGGCACGGAAAGCAGTTGCAGAAGAAGGGCGATTCAGTTCTTCCATTCTAAACCTATTCCTCCAGTGGAGCCCATGCCACAATCGCGCCTTTGCCATGCTGCTGCCATCTTTAAACAGGGCAGAGTGCACGTAAGGACACTGATGTGAAGGCGCTTTCCAGATGCCACGTGAATGAAGCGCGCGTGCGTGTGTGTGTGTGTGTGTGTGTGTGTGTAAAAGAGAGAGGATGGAGCCATCACCTCGCACTTGCCTACCATCACGTCAAAGTCTATGTGGGGGGCGCCCCCTGGAGTTAAGCAGTGCACGCCCCATGCAAACTTCCTTGCCTGCCCTGCCCTGAGTCTCCCCTCTAGGGAAAGCCCTAGAGGCCCAGGCCCTGCTCCCCACCCTCTGCCTTCCCGGCTGCTCCCTAGACTCCCCAGCCTGCAGGATGAGTCAGGTAGGAGCTTGTGGCTTTCAACTCCCTGGTCTCCCAAACCACCCAAACTCCCCTCTGGGCCCCTCATGGCTTCCCCACTTGGTCTCCCTGACTAAGCCGGGGAGGCTGCTCCCCTGGCCAGGTGGGGAAAGCAGTGCCCTCTGGTCCTGTTACGTACCTCCTGTAGACACAACAGGGACAGTAGGGTGGCAGGGCGTGTGACCTTGGCTCTGAGACTTTGGCAAGGCCCCACCCCTCTTACCTGAGTCATGGAATTCTCCAGAGGTGGGCAGGGCTGCCGCCTGGAGCCAGAAGAGGTGAGGTCATGGGTCGTGTCCACCACAGTCCCCGCCCCTCCCTGTGCTGGGGCAGCTGAGCTCATGTTTCCGGGAGCTTACTCGCCTTGACCCGGAGCCTGGAGCAGGTGGGAGGGGCCCTGTAGATACCGCGTCTCCTGCTGGGCTTCACGTCTCTTTCATCTTTCTGTCCCTTCCACTCGAAAGAGAAGCCAGGAGCCTGGAGGGACGCCCCGGGAGGGGCCGGGGAGGAAGTAGCCAGAGGGGGACTCTGTGCATCAGGACAGAGACGGGGAAGGTCAAGGGCTGTCTTCCCCCCACCCCGGGGCGTGGGGGTGTCTTGGGGAAACCCTGGGGTGGGGTGGAAGGAAGTCAGGATCTGACTGGTGGTGGCCCTGGACTGGTACAGGGGAAATATTCACCCTTGAGGGATCTAAGCAGAGGTGTGTTTGGGCGCAGGTGAGGGCATGTGGCCTGTCCCCGGGGTTGCGGGGGCCCTCGTGAAGGCAGGTACAACTGGGCACTGACAGCCACCAGGACTCCACCAAGAACAGAGAGCAGGGATGGGCGGAGCTCCGCTCACCGTCTCTGTAGGAGTCCCGTATCTTCCCCCAGTGCTGACACAGACCGGCTGGCTCCAGTTTCCAGATGGGCAAGCCAAGGCTTCGAGAGGGTCACAGGGGGGCCGCAGGGGCTTGATCCACCCCCCCCCCAACCCCAGAGCTGTGCCCCTTCTTTCAGAAATGGTGGGACTCGGCCCCACGTGGCTGGACCAGGACAGGAGCAGCCGACAGTGAGGGCGGCGGGCTGTTGGGGGTGAGCAGAGACGATGGAGGGACTGTTTTCAGACCTGGGAGTGGGGAAGGAGCATCCACGCACATGTGGAAAAACTACTGGAAGGTGTGGAGTAGGGACTGGCCAGGATCAGGGCTTCCGAAGCCGTCTCCCCAGAGGCAGGAAGGATGACCCCAAACCAGCGAGGCCCTCAGGTATTCAGAGGATTCGGAAGCAGAGCTACCCAGGACCTAGGGTGGGGTGGGTGAGGTGTCATCCTGGGGGCCTGCGCGTTGTCAGACTTCAAGCCAAACCCCCAGAGACGCTGTGTTTGGAGCTGGGACAACCTATGGCTGTGGATGAGGGCAGAGGAGGCACAGGGTGCGAGGGGTGGCTTTCCGGTGATCCTCTGTGAGGCCCCAACCCTGATGGCTGGTCTGGTGGGGGGGGGGGGGGGGGGGGGAAGATGCTCAAGGGACTGGGGGTGAAGATTTAGAGCCAGAGAGCGGCTTCGGGGGCCCTGCCAGCCTCCTGTCTGACGTGCTTCCTCATATGGGGGGCACAGCATGTTGGTCCCGCCCTCGTGCTGCCTGGGGACCAGCTCTGTCACCCTTAGCAATTACAGGAAGGCCACAGTGGTTGGTTTGGGGACTCCTGGGGACAGCTGTCTTTACTCACTCTCAAGCTCACTCCCAAGCTACACACCCACATACACACTGTCTCTGTCTCTCATACACGTCACACGTGTTCGCACGCACACACACACACACACACACACACACCTGCAGCCAAGATGTAGGCTCATGTCGTAGGGCCCGGGGACGTCCCCAGGAGGCTGAGTCGGGGGAACCCTGGCCGGGTGAACTCAAGGGAAGTTCGTACTTTGTAGATGTGGCCCTGAGAGGGAAGGGCTTGTCCAAGGTCACCCAGCCTGTCAGGGCCCACGATGGCTAAGCAGCAGACGCCTCCAGCCTCTGCCCGGGACTCCCGGCTCGCTTCCCCTGCTGTGCCCTGGGCGTCTGCTCCCCTGCAGGCCGGTGCCTGATGCCCGGTGCGGTACCGTGTGCCCTGCAGTGGTCCCTTCCCAAGGACCCCACCCCAGGGACCGGCTTCTCCAATTCGCACCCAGAGCACCAGCTCCTTGGCAGGTAGGGTTTCCTTCCCACTTAGCCCCCACTTACCATGGCCAGAGCTGTGCCCCATCCCTATGACCTGAAGAGTAAGGAGAAGAATCGGATGATGGGGCCACAGAAGCGGCCATACCAGCTTCCCCTCAGCTGGGCCAGGACGCGCAGGGGCGAGGGAGGGAGCTGGCTGGCAGAGTCCTGGGACACAGCAAGCACGTACTGAGGGAGCAGTTTCCTGCTCTGTCATTTCCAGGTCTGTGACCTTGGGCAAGGACGTGCCCTCCCTAGATCTCACTCTCCCGTCCGTGACACGGCATCCACCTCAGAAGGCTTCTGTGGGGGGGCGGGGAGCGGGGGGTAATTGTGATAACGCGTGTAGAGCACAGCGGGGGCTCAGCAGATCGAAATCATTCCTCCGGGGTCCAGGCAGCACTAGCCAGCCCAAAGAGGCAGCCGGCTGAGCTCAGTGGGGGAGCGAGGATGGGCCAGGTCAGGGTCCCAAGGAGGGAGAGGCCTCACTGCCCGAGAGCCAGCCCGGCCAGCAGGTACCCCGGGACCTGAGCTGCTGATCTGTGCAGGGTGTGAGGGGCGGGGTCTGCCTGGGGCTCAGAGGCCCAGAGAGAGGCCAGGGAGATGGGGGGGGGGGGGGCTTCCCAGGGGCTACCAGCTCCCGACTGCAAAGCCACCCAGAGCTGCGTGGATGGTGGCCCTGGACATGAAGGGAGAATGCCTGCCCCTCCTTCAAAGCCCCAGATCAACGCCCCTCAGGGCTTCAGCTCAGTGGCTCCCACTAGCCCAGTGCACAACCCACCCACCCTGTCCGCTCTCTGGGCTCCCTGAGGATGAGGGCAAAGCCTTGGCCTTAGTTTCCTCCATGACGCACAGCAGTGGCTTCACCCCGAGAGGCCGCCCTGGATGTGTCTGAAGATGGGGACCGACGTGTGGGCGGGGGAAGGTGGAGACCAGATGCACCCGGATTCGTACCAGGAGTGGATAGGCCGATCGGGGCCTTTGTGTTCTCACTGCCCTGATTTCTGTGGGTTTGGTGAAGGGGGAGGAGGGAGGCTTCTGGTTCCAGAAACCCACTGGCCCTCAGGGCAGCATCTTCAGGCGAACCCTCTCCCTCCTGGGCCTCAGTTTCCTCCTCCTGCGAGTCCATACCCGCCTGGTGCACCCGAGGCCGTTCCCGTGAGCACTGAGGTCATGACTGGGAAGCTGTGAGGTTCCTCCAGGAAGACGCGCCATAAATACCTCTTTGGTCTCATTATCTTCATTAGGGCCCGGGAGCCCAGGCGTGACAGCTGAGTGGGCGGGGAGCATGAGTCCCCAGAAGAATGGGGCCTCTGCTGGGGAGCAGGGAAGCGGGAGAACGGGGTTTCAGCTTGTGTCCAATCACAGGGAAGGAGGAGGAGGGCCCTGTCCTGGCCCAGAGCCTCAGAGCCGGGATGTTTCCTGTTTGGGTAGGTGGGGCCTCCCATCCTGAGAGCTGAGTAGGGATCTGAGGACCGGGAGTGCTCCCCTCAGTTGGGGGGGGGGGGGGCTGGAGAGGAGGCAAAGGATGAGGCAAGGAGCACTGAGTTTTGGCCAACAAACCCAAGCAGGAGGTGGTTCTCTTGCCGTTTCTTGAACATTCTTATCATACTGTATCTGAAAACCTCTTACGATAAAAACACTCAACGAACAAGAAAATAGAGGGGAACTTCCTCAACCTGATAAAAGATTCCTATGAAAAACCCACGATGGACAGCTTGCTTTCTGGTGAAAGATTGAAGGCTCTCCCACTAAGATCAGGAACAAGACAGGGATCTCGGCCGCCACGACTTCCTTTCTTGTGCTGGAGGCTCCAGCCGGGGTGACCAGGCAAGAAGAGACGTGGAAGGAAGGCATACAACTGCCTCTGTCTGCAGAAGACAGGATCTCGTACGTAGAAAATCCTGGGGCGCCTGGGTGGCTCAGCCAGTTGAGTGTCCGGCTTCAGCTCAGGTCGTGATCTCATGGCTCGTGGGTTCGAGTCCCACATTGCACTGTCAGTGCAGAGCCTGCTTGGGATTCTCTCTGTCTCCCTCTCTGTGTGCCCCTCCCCCACTCATGCATGTGCTCTCTCCCTCTCTCTCTCTCTCTCTCAAAAATAAATATTTTAAAAAATGCTTATATTTAAAAAAAGAGAGAAAGGAAATCCTGAAGAACCCACTAAAAAGCTATTCGAACTGGTAAACAATTCCGCACATTTGCAGGGTACGAAATCAATACCCCCAAATCCACTTTGTTTCTGTATACTGGCAACGAGCAATCCAAAATGAAATTAAGAAAACGATTCTGTCTACAATAGCATCAAAAAGAATAGAAGACTCAGAAGTAAATTTAAGAGAACAAATGTTAGGTCTTACACTCTGAAAACTACAAAATACTGTTGAAAGAAATTTTAAAAGATGGGAATAAATGCAGAGACATCCCAGGGGCATTTGGGTGGCTCAGTTGGTTGAGCGTCCAACTCTTGGTTTCAGTGTAGGTCGTGATCCCAGGGTTGTGGGATCAAGCCTTGCATCAGGCTCTGTGCTCAGCATGGAGTCGGCTTCGGATTTTTTCTCTCTCTCCCTCTGCCCTCTCCCCCGCTCAAGCTTTCTCTCTCTCTCTAAAATTTAAAAAAAAAAAAAAAAAGAAAAGAAAAAAAAAGACATCTCATGCTCATGGATTGAAAGGCTTGGGGTGCCTGGCTGGCTCAGTCAGTAAAGTGAGTGACTCTTGATCTCAGGGTTATAAGTTTGAGCCCCACGTTAGGTGTAGAGATTACTTAAAAATAAAAAATTAAAAAAAAAAGAAAAGCTTAATATTGTTAAGATGACAGTCATCCCCAAATTGACCTAGAGAATCAGTGTAATCCCTATGTCTTAAGTCTCTGAAATGTCTATTTCTGTGAATCAGGGATGGGACCTTCTAGTAGGGGGTCTTACCTTAGTCATTCCCTCAGGACCATCCACAGCTGACCCCAGAAGCCTGCCCACTTTAAGGCAAAAAGTTAGTTGTAGAAAGAAAGCCCAGACTTAAGCCAGATAGGTCTGGAATGAATCCCAATGCTGTGTAACCTTAGACATGTTACTTAACCTCTCTGAGCCTCTTTCACACAAGATAGAGGTTAATACCGCCTATCTCACAAGGTTGTGAAAGACAAATAAAACAAATGTTTGCAAAGCACCCTCCCCATGGTCCAGCACGCAAGGTGCTCAACCAAGGTTAGCTTCCTGCATATGTCCTCTCTCCTCTCTTTATGCCCCTGGGACAGGTAGGTGCACCTGCCTGGGAGAGGCCCAGGCCTAGGGAAGGCTTGGGACACAGAGTGATGTGCACTCAGGGATGTGGCCCAGTGCCTGACCTCCTGGCAGAGCTAGGATTCACTTCCAAAGCCGTCGGGATCCTTGGTCAGTGCTGCTGCATGGGCTAGAAGCAGTGCTGGGTGGAGCCTCCCTCCCCGATTTGACTCTCAGCTCCATCACTTCCCGACTCCATGACCTTGGGCAAAATCCCTCAACTCCGTGAGCCTCAAATTGCTCATCTATAAAACAGAGCTGTAATCTACTTCTGGTTAATGCGAGGATGACAGATCACATGTGGAAAGAGCTTGCGTGGGGTAGTTGCCCAACGTGTGACAGGGATGTGATTTGCCATTCGGAACGTAGGAGTCCAGTGCGAGAAACGGATGTCGGAGGAACAAGTCACTGGACAGAGGGTGTCATAAACGCTGAGGCCTTTGCACCAGACCGTGACCGGGAAGGAATGAAAGAGCGCACACCAAGAGCTGGGAATAGGAGTAGCCAAGTCGGGGAGGTGGGAAGTTCTGAGAATAAAAGCCAGCATCTGTGTCCTGCTTACTAGAAACTGGGCCAAACGCTTGCCGGGCACCAACACCTCAGTCCTCCCGACAACTCACTTTATAGGAAAGACACCGGGGAGGAGCACAGAAGGAATTCCCACCGTGAGGTGAACCATGAGCCCGGAAGCCAGGGAGCTCTGCCCGCGGGGTGAAGTGTGGGCAGAGCAACTTGGGAGGGGAAGAGGAGGGTGTGGACAGGGGGTCTGGGCCGGGGCCCGGGAGACCATTTTTGGAAACACAGGGCAATTGACCTTGCCCGATCAATTCCTTGACCCGGGGAACAAAAGAGGGGTGCAAACAGGCAAAACCAAACCGCGGTGGCCCAGATGCCAACAAAATCAAGGAAGCCGTCACTGTGAAGTCAGGATGGCAGCCATCTTGGGGGGGGCGGGGTACCAGAAAGAGGCTGAGATTAGGAGGGACCCTGGGATGGGGGGCAGCTTCTGGGTGCCGGAAACATTCCCAGAGTCCGTGTGGTGGTTGTGGGTGGTTCCTTTATAACCCTTCATTCAGCTGTACGTTTGTCTTAAACACACTTGTCTCTACACCTATTTCATGATAAGAAAGGCTTTTGGGGGGTCGCCTGCGCGGCTCAGTCAGATGAGCCTCCGACTCAGTCTCGGTTGTGGGATGGACCCCCGAGTCGGTCTCCGCACTGACAGCCTGGAACCTGCTTGGGATTCTCTCTCTCTCCCTCTCTCTCTGCCCCTCCCCTGCTCGTTCACTCTCTCTCCCTCTCTCTCTCTCTTCCCCCCCCCCAAAATAATTAAATAAACTTGAAAAAATAGAGGGGGGTGGAAAAAACCCACAACGATAGGACCAGGGAAAGGGATCCTGACCGGAGATAAGCATGAGACTTTTACGTTGTTAGGAAGTGACATACGTCGTGGCACGCCATAACATCTGAAAATTGAGATCACGTGGACGATGCTCGTTTGGAATTGCTGGGGAAAGAGCCTCAGGAAATGCTAGAAACTCTGAGTAACTCTGGACAGACTCGAGGCCTGGGGTGGGCTCCAAACAGCCGGCAGGGACTTCCCAAGTGGTTCACTTCTGTGAGGGTTGCAATTTTTGTACACGGGGTATGGTGCGCTAATGGTTTATGTATAATAGGTTTATCCAGAAAAGAACCCAAACATTTAGCAAAGAAAGGGCTGTGGTCACTACCGCTGAGGGGCTGGCCTCAAGGTGGGGAGGCTGTGCTCCAGAGACCAACGGTGCTGACCCATTTTCCGGAGGCGCCCCCCAGAGGCCCAGGACATCACCCAGGTGTCTCCGCTGGACTTGTGCTGTGGTCGGTTGGTCTGTCCACTGGAGCCAGAGCCCTATCCCTTCCAGAAAAGTCCTTTAACAAATCTCTCCTCTCTGAGTGCCTCGGAGCCAGCGCTGCGCCGCTCTCTCTTTTCCCAGAAGGATCTCCATTGGAGGGTGCAGGGCAATCCTGTCCCAAGGCCCCTGCTTTCCCGGGGCGGTGACGGGCCATGGAGTCCAGGGTCCATCCGCAATCTTGGGGAAGGCTTCTGAAGGCAGGAGGGGCTGTGCCCAGGGGCAGCCAGAGGCCTGGGGACCCAGCGCTCTCGCTTGACATAATGCCTCTGTCACGGTAAGCCTCTTCAGGCTGGGCTCTCATGCCAACAAGGTCCGAGCCCCGTCAATCTTACTCTGAGGGGCACGATTTAAGGAGGCAAGGGACACCGGGAAAGCAGAAAGGAACACTCTGGATACTTAGAAAATGAAAGAGCGGGAAAAAGAGGTCATAAACGAAGTTCAAAGACAAATGACACGGCAGGGGAAAGTATATATTTGCGTCGTAAGTGAAACATAAAGGATTTGTATCCTGAATCTGTAAACGAGGAAGAAAGAGAACCCAAGAGAAATAGAAGCAAACGATGGGGAGAAGAAATCCCCCACCCCCCGAAATAAAATGGTCCGTAAACCCATGAAAATGGAAATACAAATCCACACCAATGAGATAGTAGTTTTCCTCGATTCGTCGGGGAGGAAGAAGATTGCCGACACACTGTGCTGGGAGGGGTGTAGAAAACAACATGCACCGTCGCTTTGAAAGGAAATCGGGGCCGCCTCGTGCAGTGTTAATTTTGCAACAGCTACACAGTGCCGCCACGCACCCGACTTCCAACCCGGCGAGCGAGTCCGGGAGCAGGGCGCCCACTAGCGCTCGCACAAGCCCACAAGGGTGCTTTGGGGAGAGGTCTGTGCAGCTTTATCTGGATTAGCAAAAAAGTAGCGACAACCTGAGCGCCCGTCCATGCCAGGGGGCTCCAGTTAATCGTGGTATTTCACACGGTGCATCTCAGGCATTCCGCTCGCTTCAAGGAATTTCCACGATTTTGTGCTCAGGGTGAAAAAGCAAGTCATAGCGAAATATATGTAAGGGGAGTCCGAATTCGTGGACATGGGACGAAGCAAAGCTGAACAATAATAAAGAACAAAACACCGTGAGAGAGAAAGGGAGGGAGGCAGAGAGAGAGAGAAAGTGTTAGCTTCTGGGAAATGGAATTGAAAAAAGAGGCAGCTGGAGATGGGGTGCGTATTCATTTCGTATTTAGATACTTTTGTGTTGCTTTAATATTTTTCAGCAAAAAGGTGTTCTTTGATATTCTAAACATTCACAGAGAAAAACTAAAAAGAAAAAGACACGATCATGAGAGAGCCAGCCAAGAGGTCAACTGTGGGTAATTTTGTTGGTGTCTGGGAGGAAGGGCGGCAAGCCGAGCGAAGGTGGAGGATAGCTGGCAGTAATGCAACAGTGCCTCGACCTTGCTGTCCCCGCGGAGCCACTTCTGGCCCCTGGTGCGGGGGAGTGACACAGTCCTTCCCCTGGGGAGTGGTCTTCCTGGGGAAGCAGCCGCCTGTCAGGCCGCATCGTTCTGAAATGCAGAGTCCTCAGGGCCCCTGCCTCCTGTCGGGACCCTGAGTGGGGTCCTGGCTCTTCAGCCCTGACTCTCTCCAGCCCTCCTTTCCTGCCCAGCCTGAGCTTCCTGCTAAAACCCACTGGCCACCAGGACCCGCAGCCCCCACCTCTACTGCAGGAGCGCGAGGGGCACCTAACTCTCCCTGCAGAGCAACCAACGCTGACCTCCCCAAGGAGCCCCCCACAAGAGACCAATTCCCTTCCTTGCTCCCCTGCTCCAGCAGTTCCCAATTTTCTTAAAATTTGTTGCCTTCAAAAAAAAAAAAAAAAAATCACAAACATACTTGTTATTTTGACCCCCGCGTTGGGCTCTGTGCTGACGGCTCAGAGCCTGGAGCCCGCTTCGGATTCTGTGTCTCCCTCTCTCTCTGCCTCTCCCCTGCTCACAATTTGTCTTTCTCTCAAAAATAAATAAACATTAAACAAAGAACATAGCATGTTTGTGCCACATCAAGGAATTTAAAAACATTAAAATGAAATAAAAATTCATAAAATTTGTAAAAATAAGATAAATAAAGCTCAAACAATGGGAAGTAAATAAAGTAAAAGCTGAAAGACCCTCACTCTTCTTCCAACACTTTAGCGATGACCCCTCTTAACATTTCAGAGTGAATCCTTCCAGACTTCTCCCCTGGAGGGATTGTAAAGAAAAGCAGTTTAAAAAAAAAAAGAAAAAAAAATTTTTTTTTTTTTTTTACATTTATTTATTTTTGAAAGACTGCGACAGAGTGTGAGCAGGGGAGGGGCGGAGAGAGAAGGAGATGCAGCATCGGGCCCCAGGCTCTGAGCAAGCTGTCAGCGCAGAGCCCGGTGCGGGGCTTGAACCCACGAACCGCGAGATCATGACCTGAGCGGAAGTCATGATCGGCTTAACCGACCGAGCCACCCAGGTGCCCCAAGGGAAGCAGTCTGTATACGCATACCCATCGTCGTAACCAAAATCCTTCCCACTTCCTCCTGCGTCCAAAGTCAGCGCTCCTGCCTGGGGTCTGGGATCCTGAGTGGTGGGTCTTGCCTAGCACCTTCTTTCTTCCCTCAACAACTACCTATGGAGCGTCTGCCGTGGGCAGGCAGTGAGAGGACGGACAACAAGACAGACTGCCGTCCCAGGGATCCTGAGCTCTGGTGGGGGAGATGCCAAGTAAGAGAAGGTGTGCTTGGATGTGGCTGTTTCAGCCTCCAGCGGGACATCTCCCCGCTGGCTATCTCCCCACCTGGCCCTCTGACTTTGCAAACCCGCCTCATCCTGTAAGCCGGCTCTCCCGAATTACCCCGGCCCATCCAGCTCTGTCTTCTCTTCCAGATTTCTTTTGCTACTAAGCTGCCCTCTGTATGTTGCTGTTCCCTGTGAAGCCACATTTGTCCAATGAAGAAGCCAAGCACCTCCGCGAACCGCCACAGTGTGCCGGCTTCCGTCCCACAGAGTAAGGCCCATTGGTCAAAGGGCAGGTAACGATCGAAACCCTGCAGAGTTGTTTCGGCCGTTTTACGTATGGTGAAACTGAGGCACAGAGAGGTCAAATGACTGGCTCGAGGTCATACTGCCTGACCCCTAAGCAAACCCCACTACAGGAATTGCATATTGGGTCCCACAGCTACAAATGTCCTGGGTTTCCCAAGGCAGCCCTGATTTCAACCCTTCTGGAAACGTGATGCCCATCCTCTGAGCCCTGTGGCAGCTAAGTGGTGCGGTTTATACAAGAGATGGGGTGTGATATGGCCCGGGGATGCCTGGCTGGCTCAGTCGGTAGAGCACGCGACTCTTGATCTCAGGTTCGTGAGTTTGAGCCCCGTGTTGGGCATAGAGATTCCTTAAACAGAAACATAAATAAACTTTAAAAAAAGAGAGAGAGAAAGAGATGGGATGTGGATTTGTTGGTGCCCCCTCCCCTTTGCCAACTTCGGGAAGAAGAGAGAGTGGGTCTGTGAGCAGAAGAAATGCCAGGCTGAGAAGAGCGAGTGGGAAGGAGAGGGCTGAGGACGGGCTGGCCTTCGGGCTCTGCCTGAACCAAGGATCCTCCAAGTGTGTTTTGACACGTCGCGCTCAGGGGAGGGTGTGATTATTTTCCGTAAGTGTTTCCTAACGTATCATTAATGGATCGTTTCCCGCCCGCTGCAGAAGGCGGTTGCTTAGAGACTGGGTGAAGGGGCACATTCTCTGTAGGGGTGCATGAGAATCTAGAGAAAGCCGGAAGGCCACAGACTGCCACTCCAGCCCGCTGCGCTCCCCAGCCCCCTCCTGCGCCATCGGCCGACTCGGGGGGTGGGGGGGCCGGGCTCTCCCTTCTTGGTGCTCTTACGCACAGATCCCATGGTGGGGGGACCTGTGCCACCTTTTCCATACCCATGCCGCAGCATCCTGAGCCTGGGGGCTGCCGTGGCCTTTGGGGAGGATGGGTCAAGGGCAGTTGGGAGAAGCTTCCTTAGTATCAGGGAAATAACAGAGCCTTCAAAATCAGAAAGACACCAAGATCCAACCCCTCTAGCTGGGCGACTTTTTGCAAAATGCTTAACCACTCTGAGTTCTCCATAAAATGGAGGTTGTGTTACACGCCTACAGGGAGTTTGAGAGAATTAGAACCAATGTCTGAAAAAAAGGTCAGAACACAGTGTATCCTCAATAAATGAGAGTTTCTTGCTTTTTGGGGTTATGGGGACATTCATTCATTCACTCATTCATTCATTTGTTCATGAAGCTTCTTGCTGTTGGCTAACTTCTCCCACCAGAATGCCAACTTCACTCAGGCAGAGGCTTGCCTCTTGTGTTGTGATGATCCTGAGTGCCATAAATGTGCTGGGCCCGGCATGTCTTTGTTGAATGAATGTATCCATAAGTAAGTAAACTGTATGAAGCACAAGGAGGTCATCAGAGCCATAATGAAAAACAGAGTGGACTTTTTCTTTTTAATTTTTTTTTAACGTTATTTATTTTTGAGACAGAGAGAGACGGAGCATGAACGGGGGAGGGTCAGAAAGAGAGGGAGACACAGAATTCGAAACAGGCTCCAGGCTCTGAGCCATCAGCACAGAGCCCGACGCGGGGCTCGAATCCACGGACTGCGAGATCATGACCTGAGCTGAAGTCGGACGCTTAACCGACTGAGCCGCCCAGGCGCCCCCAGAGTGGACGTTTTAAATAAGGTGGGAAGGGAGGACCCGGCTGAGAAAATGACATTGAGCCAAGACTTGATGGGGGTGAGAGAGTGAGCAGACGAGACAGCCAGGACAAAGGCCCTGGGGCAAGGGGGTGTCTGCAGTGTTTGGGGGTCAACAAGGAGGCCTGTTTGGCCGGAATGGAATCATTGATGGGGGCAGAGAGGCAATGAGGTTGGGTAGGCAGGGTAGGCAGTGCGGCCAGGTGGAGCAGGTCAGCAGTAGACCAGTAGGTCCCAAACTTGAGTGTTCATCCAAATCACCAGGAGGGGTTTATGAATAGACTGTTGCTCCTCTGCCGTCAAAGTCTGGGGCTCAGTGGGTCTGGGACAGGGCCTGAGAATGTGCATTTCTAATAGGTCCCCAGGTGTGGATACAGCTGGTCCGATGACACTCCTTTGACAGTCACCATAACAGGTGACTGACTGTCAAGTCTTTGGGTTTTCCTCCCGGTGCGATGAGGAGCCACTGGAGGGTTTCGGGTTTGGGGCCCAGGCATGATATGGCTTGCACTTGAAAATGACCGTCTGGCAACTTTGAGAGCTTAGACTGCAGGGGGACAAGGACGAGCACAGGGACACAAGTGGGTAATGGAAACTTTCAGATGTGATTACCGCGGTGAGAAGTGGTAGGATTCTGGCTAATACCCCGAAGGCAGAGCCAGTGGGATTTCCTGGCCGATTAGACATGAGGGAAATGAGGTCAAGGATGACAGCAAGGGTTTTAGCTGTCATCTAAAATTGCCATTGACCATTGACCAAGACAGGGAACGCTCACGGGGGGGCAGTCTGGCGGGGGAGTTCAGGAGTTGAGGTTTGTCCTGCTGAGTTTGATAAGGTTGCTGGACGCCCTTGAAGAGGTCAAAGAAGCTCGTGGATGTGGGAGCCTGGAGTGCAGGGGAGAAGGCAGGGCTGGACGCTGACCTGGGAGTCCTCTACGGACAGCAGAGATTGACAAGGCCACCAGGGTCTCCCTCCTGTAGCCAGAGGGCAGAGCCCAGGAAGAGGTCTGGGCATCTGACCAAAATGGGCAGAGAAGAGATAGGGGCAGCTGGGCAGGAGGAAGGGGAGGAGGAGGAAGAGAAGGTGGGGGCAGGGAGCCAGAGTGCTGTGACTGGCGAGTCAAGGGGAGGGGGCTGACCCTCCTTGCATGCTGCTGATCGAGCAAGGTGAAGGCCGGGAGCAGACCATGAGGCCCAGTAACACGGAGGTTGCTTTGCTTAATACTCTCCTTTCAGGCTCATAACTGACCCAGGCACGCATTCATTCGGGCACGTGTTGAGCACCAGCCCTGGGCTCGGCTGCGTAGCTGGTGCCTGGCAGGGCCACGGAGAAACGACAGCCCTCTTCCTCCCTTGAGGCAGATTTGGGGGCGCCCCACGTCATAGAAAGCTCTTAGCCACTGCAAGGTGCTTCTGCAGAAACTCCCCATCCTCGTTCTTCACAAAGGCACGTTGGAGGAAGAGGAAATTAGTTAGCTCCGTTCTATAGCCCAGAGCCCTGTCACTCACATGTCACTAATGGAACTTATTGACTAACCCCCTATGATAAACTTGTTTCCCGTGCTTCATACATGCTGGCTGCAGGGCGTATGGAGCCAGGAGTGCACTGGGTGGGGGCATGTGGGTTCTTCCCCTGACCTCTCCCCACACTGCCTGACTGACCACCCCCCCCTTCTCCTTCCCTGCCTTTCTCTCAGGCCCACCTCCAGGCCACCCACCCTGCCAGGGAGCAGCTGCTCCGGAAGCCAGGGTGGGAGTCAGGCCTCGGGTCCCAACTGGGGCAGGCTCCAATTCAAGTAAAACACACACATTTCAAGCCCTTGGGGAGAAACAGCCAAGTTCATCTCCACCCTGGGGCCTAGGTCTTGAGAAAGCTCTGCCCCGAGCCTGTTCTTTCCCGCACCGCCTGACAGCCCGTGTCCTGGGTCTGGCCAAAGGGCGTCTTGCCATTGGACTTGTCACAGGTGTCAAAACCTGTGGGTGCAAGGGAGAACTCCAGGCTGGACCCTGGATCTGGGGGCTCTGGAGACTACGAAGGGCCTTGACCACAGGTACCCCTGCTCCACAAGCCCCGCCACCCCCGCCCTGCCCCTTTGCTACTGGACCTAGGCGGGACAGGAGATCTAATTATCTGTGACAACAGCCCTTACATGAAGCAGAATTGCACGGAAAGGACCAAATACCTCCCTCCTGCCCCCACCTCCACCTTCCCTTCCCTTCACCCATCCCAGGATCCCTTGTTGCCTGAGCTTTGCCTTTCTAGGGTCCTTTTCAAACAAAGACTGGAAGAATAAGTTGTGGTCCTCGCAAGCTCTGGACTGATGCTTCGTCGTTGGGAAGCACAAGCAGACCGCTGTGAACGGCCCCAGAAAGCCCTCCAAGATACCGTATCATGCTAGGAAGGAAAGTCACAGAACAGACTAAAGAAACAGCAACAAAACAGATACGCACGAACAGGATGTGGGTGCGACGGTGCCCGCAGACGTGAGGAAGGGGTGCTTGCTGCCAGCCCAGGAAAGGGGACAAGAAGGCACACGACGGTGGAAGTTTTTATGGCCAGCATTTATCATGCAGTATGTAATTTTCTAATAGACCAAAGGGGGATGCTTGGGTGGCTCAGTCGGTTGAGCGTCTTACTTCAGCTCAGGTCATGATCTCACAGTTCGTGAGTTCGAGTCCCGCGTCGGGCTCTGTGCTGTCAGCGCAGAGCCTGGAGCCTGCTTTGGACCCTCTGTCTCCCTCTCTCTCTCTCTCTCTCTCTCTGCCCCTCCCCCACTCATTCTCTCTCTCAAAAATTAAAAAAAAGAAAAAAACGTTAAAAAAAGTAGACCAGAGAACTGTTCACATCTAAGTGGTGAGTGAGATGAAATGAACGTCATCGCTCCCACTCTGTAGATGAGGAAAACTGAGGCCCAAGGGAGTTGATGAAGAAAGGTGATCGGTGGGACAGAGGGCTGGCTCAGTCGGTGGAACATCTGACTCTTGATCTCAGGTAGTGAGTTCAAGCCCCACATTGGGTGTGGAGCCTATAAGAAAGAAAGAGGAAGGAAGGAAGGAAGGAAGGAAGGAAGGAAGGAAGGAAGGGGGAAGGAAGGAGGAGGGAGAGAGGAAGGAAAGAAGTTGATCAAGTTAATGATCAAGAAAGCACTAGGCCTAGGATTCCAGGCCCCCTTCCCAGAGCACCTTTCCTGGACACCGCTGGGAGAGGCACCTTAGGAACATGCCTGGGGCTTGGCTCGTCGGAGCCTTGAATGTGACGACCACAGGACCATTTGTGAGTTGAGTGTTGGCTGAGTGCTGGCCCAGGGCTTGGTTCTCTGTCACCGGCAGCACCTGGCACAGGGCCCCGTGGCTGCCTTTGGCACCTGGCAGGGCAGAGAACTCACTCCCATTCTACAGAAGAAGCAGGCCCAGCGGGGTTACGTGACTTGCTGGGGTCTCACACTGTCTGCCTGGTGCTCATACCTTCCCATTTCCACTGGGAGACATGGGCGGCCCCTACCATCGTTATGATCGAAGCTGGCCCAGTTGACTGGGCCTGCACGGGCTCAGGGAGATGTGAGGCAAAGGGGAGAGGGGACCAGGAGAGCCGGGGAGGATCTCAGGCAGGTTTAAGTCTCCCAGTGTGACTTCCGGCAGGCTGAGGACTCGGGGGGCCTGGCACAGGTGAGGCAAAGAAGGTTCCGGGGCAGAGGCCTGAGGAGGAGCAGAGAGAGTGAGGTGTCTATGTTCGCCCAGCGCCCCTAGGGGAGCCCGTGTGCCCTGAGGGCAGAGGGGCTGCCGTGAACGCTCTCCCCTCCCCTGTATTAGTGCTCTCTAGAGAAACAGGGCTGATGGTATGAGTCCAAAGGCCCAGGAATCAGGGTTCCGAGTCCGAAGTCCTGGGAGGCAGGCATGCCACGGCCAAGGGCCGAAGCTGGACGTCTCAGCTCAAGCAAAGACAGCATCACCCTTCCCCACACCTTTTTGTTCTCTTCAGGCTCTCAGTGGATTGGATGGTGCCCACTCACATTGGGGAGGGCCTCTTTTTTACTCGGTCTCCAGATTCAAATGCCAGTCTCTTCCAGAAACATCCTTACAGATATGCCCAGAAATAATGTTTTACCAGCTCTCTGGGCACCCTTTAGCCAGGTCCACAAGTAAAATTAGCCATCACTCCACTTCAACTTTGAGCGGTGGGCCAGGCTCCCCCAGGGCCGCTGGCTACCCATGTGGTTGCAGATGCCGGGTGGTTAGCTGTAACAAGCACTTTCCTCCTCCCAGAACCCAAGATCTAGATCCTTCCTCCCTGAGGGACAGACCCTCAGCCAGGGGCATACTTCTCTGGATGGCAGGGCGTACAAATTAAGTACCAATTTCTTGTGTACTTGTTGCTAGAATGAATAGGTAGGTGTGATGTTGATTTGATTTTTACCTCGGTTTTGACATCTGAACTGTATTTCAGGAAATGTAATCGATTATTTTATGCTCTTAAATTATTTGGCCGGCTCACTATTATACTTCAAAACTGACCAGTTGGGGTGCCTGTCCGGCTCAATTGGTAGAGCGTGCAACTCTCGATCTCGGGGATGTGAGTTCCAACCCCACACTGGGTGTAGAGCTTACTTTTAAAAAAATCTTGGAGTGTCTGGGTGGCTCAGCCTGTTAAGCAGCCAACTTTGGCTCAGAGCATGATCTCATGGTTGGTGAGTCCAAGCCCTGCATGGGGCTCTGTGCTGACAGCTGGGAGCCTGAAGCCTGCCTCGGATTCTATGTCTCCCTCTCTCTCTGCCCCTCCCCCGCTTACGCTCTCTGTCAAATAAATAAACGTTAAAAGAAAAAAATCTTAAAAAGAAAACAAAACATTGGTCAGTGTTCTGTACGTTAAAGGGAACAATCAGTGCAGTGAGAAGGAACAATCAATAAAATGAAAAAAATATTTGCAAATCATATATCAGATAAAGGGTTAATATCCTGAATATATAAAGAACGCCTCCAACTCAACAACAGAAAACCAAGTAACCCGATTTTTAAACATGAGAGAAGGACCTTACTAGACATCTGTCGGAAGAAGATATATGAATGTCCAACAAGCATATGAAAAGATGCTCAATCATTACAGAAATGTAAGTCAAAACCGCATTGAGGTATCACCTCACACCTGTCAGGATGGCCACAATGAAAGAAAGAAAGAAAGAAGAAAGTGTTGGTGAGGATGTGGAGAAATGGGAACCCTCGTACCATTTTGGTGGGAATATGAAATGGTGCAGCCACTGTGGAAAAACAGCATGGAAATGCCTCCAAAAACTAAAAATAGAACTATCATCTGATCCAGCAACCCCACGTCTGGTCATATGTGCAAAAAAGCTGAAAGCAGGGTCTTGAGTTACGTGCACATGCACGGTCATTGCAGCCTTATTCACAATAGGCAAGAGGCAGAAATAACCCAAATGTCCACTGACAGATGAATGAATGAAGACAATAGGGAATATTATTCAGCCTTAAAAAAGAAGGAAATCATGTCACGTATGCCAACAACGTGGATAAACCTCGGGGACATTTGGCTGAGCGAAACAAGCTTGTCCCCCAAGGACAGGTAGTGTATGATTCCACTTCCATGAAATAGCTAGAGTGGTCAACCTCATGGAAACAGAAGGTAGAAGGGTGGTCACAGGGCAGGGCAAAGGGGCAGATGCTGTCCCAGAGGCAGAGAGCTTCGGTCCTGCAAGACGAAAACGTTCCGGGGACCTGAGACACAGCAACGCGAATAGAGGTGACGCGACCGCACCATTCACTTACACATGGCTGAGAGGGTACGTTTTATAGGCTGTGTACCACACGGAAAAATCAACGCATAAACCGACCAGTGAACAGATTCTACAGTTTTCTTTTAGCGGGCAGCCTCTGCTTCCTCGTTGGTGAGCTCAACACTTCGCTGTTCCCGCTACGCACACCGCCGTGATTCTGTTCTCCAAACCCAGCAGCCAGCACCCCGAGAAGGCCCCGCCTCCTGCCACCCCAGTCCGGGCCTAGCACCCTAGAGGGCCGGGTGCACCCACACAGGGGAGCCTGGCCCCAAACAGGCACACGGTATGCCGGCAGCTGAGCCCCCCTGCCTGGCTGACAGCCAGGGAGCCTAAGGAATGTGGGCTTCAGACGGGACGGGCAAGTCTACCCCTGGCAGACGAGGGCTCCAGGATGGCAGAACCCAGGGGCGCCGAGGCCCCAGACACACTTGCCCGAGGGGAAGGGCCCAGCAGCTGGTCAGAGAGGTGATGTCAGTCAAGAGCCACTGGCTCTCAACCTAGGCTGCGCACTGGAATTTCAGCATTACGTCAGATCTACGTCGTTTAAAGCTCCCCGGGTGATTCCGGCGTGGGGCCGAGGTTGAGGACCGCTGCTCTCGAGAATGGACAGACGTGTATTCCGTGGCACCAAGGCCTGAGCCTGTCCGCAGTAGGAGCTCCTACCCAGTCCCCACGAGGCTCAAGAGGCCAGCTCTTAGCTGCACCTGACCTTGGTCAAGAGCTGGCAGGCAGGCACCAAGGGTCCTGCCTAGGATTCCAAGGCTGTCACACGTTCCCCACCATCCTGCGTAGGAGCCAAGGGTGTTACATCATGTTCAGAGCCATGAGTCACTGCAAGTGTCTCTGGCAATGGGTACAGAGAGGCGAGTGCCCAGGGGGAGGGAGGGAGCCACCGCACAGCCAAGCTCCCACGTCCCCTCTCACACAGAGGCCCCACAAACAGGACCAAGCTATTTTAGGGCAATAAGATCAAATGTGGGTATCAGTTCCCCCAGCTACTTTTGACTCGGTGCTCCAGGTTATTTCTGTGAGGGCGCAGGCTGGTGACATCCCGTGTCACTGAGCGCTCTGGGTCTGAAATTAAATGTGCGTCTGCCTGGAAGAACGAGTGTGAATTCCTATAGGATAGACAGTTGCCTGGCAACCGCAATGTCAAGGCCAAAACATGGGCCAGGACAGGATGGGCGCGGGAGACGCTCAGGTTTGCAAAGTGCCAAGGGTCTCCAATATTCCAGACCCCGACGGTTGGCCAGAAATTAACAGTGAGCCTTTAACGGCACACAGGGAAGATAGTCCGTGGAGCTAAGAAGCTTGGGCCTCAGGGCACCTCCTAGGCTGAGCCCCTGCCAGGGCCCCGCACCTAATTTTGACTGGTAGTTCTGTATTACTTTTCTTAAGGAGACGCCCTCATAAACTGCATGAGCTTCAGGGCCCCCCAGAATCTGGAGCAACCTGTGACCATACCGTAAGAACGACAACAACAAAGTTTACTTCCGCGTACCCAGGTCAAATTCATTTACAATAAACATCACTGCAGCGAAAGTTCCATCGAAAAAATGGCTTCCCAGTTAAAAATCAATTCTGGGTATGTAATGGGAACAGGTAAGGACCCTACAAACCACCTGGCTCAGCCCACTTTTAAGATGGGCAAACTGAGGCTCTGAGAGGTAAGGCAGCTCGCCCCAAGCCCCTCAGAGAGCTGCCACAAAGCCCCCCCCCCTCCCCCCCGTACGTCAGGGGGGCAACCTTTCCCTGCTTGCACCCCAGGGCCCTGGAACTGGTAATAAGGGGAATGGATCTGTGATTATTTGCAGAACGTGCCTCAGAGGTGAAAGACACCGGGTGCAAAGTGGCGATTTTATTATTCTTGTGATGTCATCACTTGGAGAAGCTTATCCGTACACACATCTCCCCACCCCAACAACAAAGTCAGCTTCAAAAAAGAAAGCCCTGAAGCAAACTGTTTGTTTCGTGAGTTGCTTAGCAAGGAGAAGCATCTGCTCTCCAGATTCTAAAACCGTAGGTGTCGTGGGCAGCGAGGGCTCCCAGGTCTCGCTGGCCTGGGCTGGGCCACGGCCGTGTCTGGGGGCCTGGGGGGCAGGGTGGTGCCTGGGAGGAGGGCTGCAGCCAGGACGAACTGGGGAGGCCGAGGAAGGCTCAGAGCCTTCTCTTCAACCCTCGCCCAACCTCAGTGGTTTCCAGAACCCTTGGCCCCGGCCTGCCCACCCTTGCTCACCGCCTACCCCCTCCCTCAGGCCGGTTCACCCATCTTCCAGGTGGTGAGTCCAATGGCTTTTCCGAGGAGATCTCAAGGCTCTGGCATGCTGGGAGCCTGTAGGCCACGTGCTTCTCAGGCACCCGCTTTGTCTCTCGAGACCGCCACTCTTCTCTCCTTAAAAACCACCGCTCTGACTTCTTTTCCTTGGGAGATGTGCTACACCCCGTGGTTTTCAGAGTGTGGTCCCTAGACCAACAGCAACAGCATCAGCATCACATGGGAACCTTCTAGACAAGCAAATTCTCAGGTCCCACCCGAGACACCTACTAAATCTGAAACTCTGGAGCTGGGGCCCAACCTTCCGTATCTCAGCCGCCTCCCAAGGTGATGCTGAGGCACCCCACATTTGCTAGACTGCAAGCCCGTGAAAGCAGCGATCCCTCTGCTTTGTTCACGGACACTTGAGGGGAGCTCCCAGGATAGAGGAGACGTGAGGAGGCCCTCCCTTCTCGTGCCGGCACGATTCACCCGACCTCTTTTACCAAAACGGTCCTCGGTTTTAGGGGAAGCAAGGCCCGTGAAAGAACAGGAAGGGACAAGTGGATCATCACAAACTGGAAACTAGCTCAGGACTCGGGGATGCCTCGTCAACAGGTTTTGGAAACAGAAGAGCCGGTGGTGAACGTGTCATTTACTCCTCGTCTGGCCCACAGTCCAGCTCTGGGCCTGTGTCTCTGCCTGCCTTGTGCTCTATCTTTCTGGCCGGTCTCCATGCGTGCCCACAGAAAGGGGGTTTCCAGAAAGGGCCCTCGGTCAACAGCAGACATCTCCGGGGCTCCCGTGCTGTGCCGTGTGAAGGCAACACGTACGTGCGGCCCCACCTACGCCATGCTGGTCCCCACCCTGTATACCGGGTGATGTGGGGACACTGACTCAAAGACAGCACATAGCAGCCACACAAAGCTGTCTGAAAAGCATGCGCTGAAAAGGCGGCGGGGCCTCCCAGGGCTGCCCCAGTACAGAGGGGTCAACTCAAGGACTGGCTGGTGGAAACGTCAAGAAGGGATGGGTGAGGGGGGTGGTGGCAGGAAGTTCCCCACGAAGGCAGGGCTGACGCGGCGGTGTCGGGCAGGGGGGGGTGTCTGTGGTGTGGTGGCACTGAGCGGTGAGCAGCACTCGTGACAAGCAGAGCGGGGCAGCTGCGGCGGGTGAGGTGAGACAGGTCACTTTTGGGGAGGTGTCACCATCGTACCTGCTGCCCGGATGCTTCCAGGCTCATCAGGAATAACTGGAGAGCACCCAGGACGATACCATTCCCCCCAAAGCCCCCCCCCCCGAACCAGACCGCCGACATCTCTGAGCCCAGCACATCTCTGAGGGTTTGTCGGAGCAGGACTTTCCCCGAATGTTCTGTAAGGTCACTGTGTGGAGGGTGGGGGTGGAAGGGGAGAGAAGCGGGTCGGGAAAAGAGAGGGAAGTGCCTTGGGAATATTTCTACATAAATAACTTACTATTTTAGTCTCCCTACTAGACTAAAAGCCAAATATCAATTAATTTTTTTTGGGGGGGGGGAGAAAGAAATAGATGTATTAATCCCCCCTTCATCCCTTCGTGGGCACGTCTGCCCTCTGCTCTTTGTGAGGCTGCGCGTGGGTGTGAATGACCGTGTGTGTGCACGAGAAGTGTTTTATAGCATGCGTACTGAACACGCACCTTGCGGGATACATAGTCACATCCAGCTAATACATGCCTTTCAAAAATTATAAAGCTGTTTTATGAATCCAACCCCGGAAATGACTGGATTCGGCATTTTTACGGGATGGGACGGCGGGGCGCGTCCCCTTCACGTGCCATATCCCACGAGGACAGAAAAGAACATCATACTTTATTTTATGACCGACAGGTCATTCGTCTATATCTGCTCCTTAAAGCCACTGAGGACATTTTGCCAATCACTAGGAGAAACTGAGTAAACAGAACCAAACAGTGTCAGCTCTCCACGGCTGAGTAATTATGAAGAATTCCTCTTTAAATAGAAGTTTAGGTAAATATAGAAAGATCACTTTACAGAAGGCAGCACAGGAGGAGATGGGGAACCGGCAAGTGTGAGACCCCTTCTAGGTCAAGGGGGGAGGTGAAGATGAGGCTCGGGAGAAATGGGAACCGGGAGACGGGGCTTCAACTGTCCGTACCTCTCCAGCTGGAGGGCCAGTAAGCCACGCTTCGACCTTGCTTCTGTCTTCACGTTGGCGGGTTTCAATTTCAGACGCTTCATTCATAAAAATGGCTCCTGTTCTGGACCTGGGACCAAAACCCTGGCCCCAAAGGTTGGCTCTGTCAACCAGCTCCCCGGGGTGCCTGTCCCTCTTGGTCACTATGCCAAGCCCCGGGGAGGGATAGGGGTGTGGATAACAGGTAGGGCTTGGGAGATCGGTGGGACGCACAGAAAGAAGTCACCGGAAGTGCTTGGTAATTAATTAATACCGTTTGGTGCTAGGCGGGCAGAAAAGGCCAGTGGTGATGCACCAGTCAAAGGAAAGTCGCTGCCCTGGCCTGGGAGCCAGAGGGCAGTGGAGGCTGGTACCGGTTCAGATAGGCGGGGGAGGGGGAGAAGGTATTCCAGGCTGGGGTCACCTGGTGAGCAAAGGCCCAGAGGCTGAAAGAGGTCAAGTGGAGGTAGGGGGGCAAGACTAGAGCTGAGCAGCCAGGGCAGGTGAGCCCGTTGGAAGCAGGAATAATACCAGAGAGGCAGGGAAACTCGGGAGCCCTCAGAGCCCCAGACTGGGTCGCTCCCTCCTGACACAGGACTCAGGGATCCTGAGGTCCAACCACACCCCATACTCACTAGCGAAGTGATTTTAAGCTCTCTCTACTGGCAACTGTTGGGGGCTGGTGTCACCTTCACCTCTAAGCACCATCAGAGCACCCAGGCCGGCCAAACTGACGGTGACAAGAAATAGCCCAGAACATTCCCTCACCCGGCAAACAGTTCTGAGCTCCCACCACATGCCGGGCACCGGACCAAGTGCTGGGGGATGCGAAGGAAAACCAGCGGTGGCCCCTGCCCCAGGGGGTGCACCTGCAGGGGGCACTGGAGGACACTGAAAATCCTGCTGGGTTACCGGTCAACCCTGAGCAGAAAGGAGTCACTACAACAGAGCCTTCCGCTGGGACTGGGGGAGCATGGAGGCAATGCTTACCTGGTCTTGGTTGCAATGGCAGGAGAGTCCTCCGAGCTCTCGTCCCTGGGAGTTTGTGAGGACAAGGGAGGGATTTGTTGGAAGTGGCAGGGCACCTACTCCGTGATAAAGCATATCCGGTTTATGTAGTTCGTGTAAATAAAAACTATACATCCGATAGTCTCTGGCCCCTCAGACAGGAGCGACAGTGATTCCTGCCGGAAGCCTGGGCCGCATCTTTCAGGAGCGGGAAGAAGAGCTCCTCCAGCCCCACACCATCTGCGGCCCTGGACCTCTGCTTTTTCTGTCCAGCATCTTTTTTTTTTTTTAAGATTTTTTAAATGTCTATTCATTTTTTTAATTTTTTTTTCAACGTTTATTTATTTTCGGGACAGAGAGAGATAGAGCATGAACGGGGGAGGGGCAGAGAGAGAGGGAGACACAGAATCGGAAACAGGCTCCAGGCTCTGAGCCATCAGCCCAGAGCCCGACGCGGGGCTCGAACTCACGGACCGCGAGATCGTGACCTGGCTGAAGTCAGACGCTTAACCGACTGCGCCACCCAGGCGCCCCTAATGTCTATTCATTTTTGAGAGAGACAGAGAGAGAGAGAGAGAGAGAGAGAGAACAAGCGGGGGAGGGGCAGAGGGAGACACAGAATCAGAAGCAGGTTCCAGGCTCTGAGCTGTCAGCACAGAGCCTGACACAGGGCTGGAACTCACGGACCACAAGATCGCGACTTGAGCTGAAGCCGGCCACTTAACCGAAGGAGCTACCCAGGCGCCCCAATGCCCAACGTCTTATTTTAAAACTTGTTTTAGAGGGCGTCTGGGTGGTTCCGTTGGTTGAGTGTCCGACTCAGGTCATGATCTCGCAGTTCGTGAGTTCGAGTCCCGCATCGGACTTCGTGCTGACAGCTTGGAGGCTGCTTCGGATTCCGTATCTCCCTCTCTCTCTGCCCCTCCCCTGCTCGCACACGGTCTTTCTCTCCCTCAAAATAAATAAACACTTAAAAAAAATTTTTTTAAATAATAATAAATAAGTAAAACCTGTTTTAGAACTTCCAACCTACAGCAACGTTAAAAGAATTTTCCGGAGAATACGTGCTCATCCACCACCTGGGCTCTACTGTGAACGCACTAGTGTGCTTGCTTTCTCATCTGTCCGTCAACCTCTCTCTCTTCATCCGGCACACTTTCAGGACACATTTCAAAATAAATCGCAGACTTCGGTTCATCGCCCCCCTAGACGCTTCAGTGAGCATGCCATGCCCCAGAATTCCATATTTATTTACAGTGTTTTTTCCTTCGATATAAAGTATACATACAATGAGATGCAGAAGTCTGAAGTGTGTATTTGTTGGATTTCAACAAATGAACACACCGGGTAAGGCAAACGCCAGCAGGATACAGAACACGGACATCATCCCCAGAGAGCTCCCTCGTGGTGGGCCTCTGTTTCTTACTTAAGAAGTCTCCTTACAAAGTTGTCACCTGACACACGTAGGCAAGGCTCACGCCGTGGCCTCTGTCAGCTGCATCCTGTGAAAAACTAATAAGCCCCCCCCACCAACCCCGTACGAAGCCATGTGACGATCTCTGAACGCTCTGTGGTTCCCTCGCGGGGCTCCAAATTCTCCATGGATCATGGCAACAGGAAGAGTGCCACCTTGAAAGCCAGAGTCTTAGATGTGCTTCACAACGTAAAACACCACATCACAGCCTGAGGCATTCCTGCCCACGGACCGGGAGGTCCTGGACGGCTGCTGAGGGGAAGTGGCACTTGAGTGGGGTTTTGAGGAATGAAGAGGAGTGTGCCAGACACAGGGAGAAAGGGCATTCCGGAACAGGTGTGATGTCTCAGGGGTGTCAACGACAGTACTTTGGAGAACTCCAAGGAGGCAGACTAGCTGGGATGTGGGTGGATGCGTGGGAGCAGAGGGTTGGGAGGAGGAAAGAGGGCAGACAGGGGCTGGGATGAGGGAAGGTCCAAGCTCCTTAGAGAGGACCTTGTCCTACAAGCTGTGACGAGCCCTGGGGAGGTGTCAGGGAGAGAAGTGGCCTGTCTCGGCCCCCATGTTTCTTTTTTTTTTTTTTAATTTTTTTTTTCAACGTTTTTATTTATTTTTGGGACAGAGAGAGACAGAGCATGAACGGGGGAGGGGCAGAGAGAGAGGGAGACACAGAATCGGAAACAGGCTCCAGGCTCCGAGCCATCAGCCCAGAGCCCGACGCGGGGCTCGAACTCACGGACCGCGAGATCGTGACCTGGCTGAAGTCGGACGCTTAACCGACTGCGCCACCCAGGCGCCCCAACGGCCCCCATGTTTCAAACTTCCCAGTGGTTGCCATGTGGGGGAAGGTTGGAAGGGCAAAGCAGAAGGGAAGCGGGAAATTCAGTTAAGAGAGTCCCAGGACGAGGTGAAGACACTTCGCTAGATGGAACCAGGTTTTGAGACAGGTTGGACGCGTCTGTAGGGCACCAAGGGGAGATCCGGGAAGCGGCTGGATGCGGGGGGTCTGCCACTTTGAAGAGAGGTCCGGGTTGGAGATGAATCGGAGCACACGTAGCATTTGAGCACTTGGTTTAGAATGAGTCACTCCTGGGAGAGCTGAAGTGAGGACAGGGCTGACGACAGGCCCCAGGGGACCCTGTACGGGGGGGGGGGGGGGGCCCCCCACGAGGCAGGGGAGACTGAGGCCTCCCTCCAGAGGACAATCGGTGCAGGGGGCATTCTCGAAGCCAAGGCCGGAGCCAGAGGAGAAGACGGTCCATGGCATCCTCATCACCGAGAATTCCCCGATGGCGCACCCGGGAAATGGGAACTGCATGACGACAAGGTGTGACTGGAGACCACAGAGAGGCTGGGCAGTGGGGACGCGGACACCCCAGGCCGGCCAGGCCTGCAGCTGTAACTCACCACCACCCACACTGCCTTCTGCCAGGGAGGTGGTTGTCTGCATAGTGGAGGGTGCGGGGCGCAAAATCCACTCAAGCCTCTCCCTCCCCTTGCCAGTGGGGAGGCCTCTAGGCAACCCTTGAGCTTCTAGAAAGCCACCCTGTTTGGGCTTCTGTGAGGACCAAAGTCACCACCTTGGCTGGCCCACCAATCAAAGCTCTCTCCAGCATCAGGAAGGTAGAGGACATCTGAAGGCTCCTTAGCCTACACTTGTCCTTGGATGAAATCAGAGCATAGTTACAGGCCAGCCCACTGGGGTCACTGAGTTCAGAGCCGGGCTCTGCACTAAGTAGGAGGCCAACAGGCTGGGCAGGTGAGGACTCAGGGGAAAGTGAGGATGGTCTGAGTTGACGCGCTGGCCCTCCCTCCTGGCGGAGAGATTTAGGAAGTCAGGGAAGACATTCATCTGCTGGGAATCAGGAAACTGCAGGCAGGACCAGGATCCTGTCTAGCCTTAGGGCAGGGTGGCCCTAGCACCCCTCCCAAGAGGAACTTGGGAACAACTTGACCCCACTGTGACTTGTGACCTCTTCCTGGCCTCATTCCTAGCAGGTTCTGCAGAGATCGGCTAATCTAATCTTCTCCCAGAGGAGGAAATGAGAACATTACAGAGAGGTTAGGTGACTTTCCCAAGATCCCACAGCACAAGGCAGTAGAATCAGTTCTAGAGTCCAGGGCTCCTGATGGCTGCCAGCAGGGAATTTTAAATGCACCCCATGGATCATTTCACTGTCAGATAAATACCCAGCATCAGTTCTGTGCCTGCCCCCCTCTTAGAAGCTCACTTAAGGGAGGGACTGTGTGTGTGTGTGTGTGTGTGTGTGTGTGTGTGTATCCCAGAAGCCAGCAGCTGAATGGTCCCAGGAGCCAGCAGCTGAATGGTGGAGACCCCTCTTCCACACACAAAAACAACCAAATGCCTTGAGGCAGGCCCAAATGTGGCACCCAGGGGTGCTTGAATGAGCTCACAGGGGTTGGAGGTGGGATGGGGGAGAACCTTTGCAAATTTAGCAGTGTTTCTGCTCTGACTAGCCTTGGAGAAAGGCAGGTAGGGTCTGGGTGAGCAGCTGGCGGGCAGAAGGTGTAGAAGGGGGAACTAGGGGCACCAGCCACAGGGATGGATGGGCAGGGAGGAGGCCAGTCCTGAGCAAGGGCAGCTGTTGAGACGTTGCTGGAGGGAGCCAGGAAAGGAACAAGGACCCAGAGCAAGGGGCCTCTGGGGCTGTGTCCGGCCCTGGCTTCCCTGCCCCTTTCTCCTTCCTGCCCATTGCTATGTGAGCACCCAGCACTTACCCTCTTGTGGAATTGTCTTTAGGGTTGTGACTCTAGAGAGCAGTAGAGGCCTGGAAGTGGGGAGAGCAGCAGAAGGCTCTGCAGAACGGCCCCCCTAGGATTCCCAACTCAAGTCACTTCCAAAGGGGGGCTCCTCCCGTGCCCTGGCCTGGCCCCTTCCTGGGGTTTTCCAGCTCCAAGCCCCCAAGGACTGGCTCTGCCTTTGGGAAGTACAAACCGCTTATCTTATCCGCTGGGCTCTGAGGAATTTGGCAGGGAGGGAGGAAGGGGCTCCAGGGACCCGGCTGGCTGGCCGGGATCTCCCCCCACCCTGGAGCAGGAGAGTGCTCAATATTAATAGCCACACAACAGACTCCAGTGATAAGCCCCCTCCACCTCCCACGACACGGATAGCCCTCAAGTTTGGAACGAGGAACCAGATGAACAAACCGCCAGACCCAGCCTGGCTGGGCTTGGTCCACGTAACAGTTCCCGTGGCTTAATGCCACAGCCTGTGCCCAAGAGGGCTCCATTCGTTGGTCCCCCCAACGTGCCAGGAGTGTCTCTTAGTTCGGCAGAGGCAGTGTTCATCCCACCCCGCTTCTTCCTCCAGAGGTCTGCCCCTCTCCCTGCCAACCCAAAGCTAAGTCCAGGCCAGCCGGCCGGCCAGACCCCATCCCAGCCCCCTGTGAGGGTCTCTGTGCCCCACAGGCTGTCTTCTCGCAGAGGCAGAGGCATGCCTTTGGGGGGCGGTCTAATTCTTTCCCCCGGTGTCTCCCGTCCCCCAGGGGAGCAGCTGCCAGGCCACTCCCCTCTGAGGCCCCCAAACACCATCTTCTTAGAGCTGTTTTATGTATTTGCAGTTGTTCCTCGAGTACATAAATGAATGAATGAGTCACAGAAATGAGCCCCCCTGGTTGCTGGATGGGGCCTTCAGAGAAATCACACTGCAGCCAAGTTTGTGAAAGCCGAGCAAATGGCCAGGGGCACAGCCAGGAGCGAGGGTGCCTCTTGCCCTGGCACCTCAGTGGCTCCTTCGGGACCCGGCATCCTCCCAGCAAGGTGACAGCAGTTCCTAGACAGAACTCACCCTCTCATAGCCCCCGGGTGGCCCTGGCTGGCCACCAGAGGCCTCCTCGGGACACCGGACCAGAGCCTTCAGGGCACAGCCACAGAGCATGTTTTCGGTGTCAGCTTGTGAGCCTCAAAAAGCACTCAGCAGCCTACTTCCCAGGGCCCAACAGGGACTCCCAGACCCCTGGCTGGGGAGCTCAGTTCTGCCTGATTCTGATCTCGGCCCTGCCAGGCCTGTGACCACAGGAGAGTCTGCTGCCCGCGGGGCCTTCAGCGTGTCCCCTTAGCTGTCACCTCCACGAGACTATGTTTGCGGTAACTGAGGCTTGCTGGGGCCTGGGGTCGGCTCCAAGCTCTGAGCTATCGGGAAAGGCCCAGGCGTGACCCCGCTGCCCCCCTGGTGGGCCTCAATGGCGTAGGCCACAGTGAGGCCAGGCCTTCCTGGAGACCCTTCTCCTGGAGCTCGGCTCAGAGAGGGCAGGAACCGCTTTAACCAATGCCAACCACAGGTCCAGAGGAGCCACGCTGGGCTTCTCAGAAAAACATGACTCTCTTCCTCAGTACAAGCACATGTTGGAGAACTTTTAAACAAAGAAACCACGTGGGGAGAGTGGAAACGGCGGGAAGAGGGGAAGGGCAGGAGAGGGCAACTTTTTTTTTTTTCTTTCTGGAGAACACTTACTTCTCTCTGAGTAGCCAAGCAAGGCCTAATCCCAGCAGTTTTGGGGGCCAGATTCAATAAAAACTCCGTCTGCAGAGGCCTGAGCAAAGCCACAGAAAATAAATACTTCGTGGCTCGTCCGGTGTCCTGCCGCCTGGAGCCCGGAGGGCTGTTGTATTGACTCTCGGCCCAGTGGGATATGGACCGAGTGTGGAATTTTCTCAACTTCCTCTCCCCAGTTAGGACCATTTAAAAATCATAAGTAGAGTTTCCGGTGTGGAGGGGGGAAAACCGAAGAGAGCATAATTTGGTCGAAGGAAGGAAAAAAAGAAGAGCAGAAAAGCCGGTTTATTTTCAGTCCGAGCCAGAAGCCGTTGGACTGTCTTGTTTGTGTAAAATCGCACTTGGGGTTAGGGCCTTCCCTGAGCCGTCACACTTTCACCTCCCGTCTCCTTAAACAAATTCTCGTGTCTGCGGAAGGAAAGCCTGGTTCTCTCAGAACCGCCCCTGTTGTGGGCTCTCTGGGTGCCTCCTGCCCTGGGGGCTCTGCTTCGCGGCTGACCGACCCGGCCCAGCTCCGGGGCGACTGGGAAACTCAAGGTAGAAAAACATTCAGGGCCACAGACGGTGAAGAGCCGAACTGGGCCTCACCGGTCAAAATGGAACAGACTTTTATCAACAGGGAAAGTACAGAATTTGATGCTGTGCAGCAGGGGGCTTTTCCAGGAACAACAGGCAGGAGAAGAAAAAGAAGGTGCTTTCAGGACTCGGGGGGCAGTCTTTGAGATGTTAGTCTGCTATCTTCCGGGCGGGGGCCTCAGGGAAATACATTCCTTTCTTGTTTCACCTCCACTCATTCCTCTGCTTTTGGATTTGGTCAGTTGGCCAGTGGCCAAACCTGGTCTGTTTGGGACCCCCGGAGCCAGGTCCCTTGCACCCCTGTGCCCCAGCTACAGTAGGTGGGCGGGTGGTCCAACAGAAACAGAATGATGGCAGGAGAGCACCGCTAAATGCCCCAGGGGCCTGGAGACCAAAACTCCCCAACTTTTTACGAGGTTACAGGTCAAAACATTTGGACAGCCATCTTGGGGTATGAAAAGTCCTAACTAATCCCAGCGATAGGCTGCAAGAATGTGACCTCTTTCCTACTCGTTGTCAAGATCCTCCCTCAGAGAGGTGCCTGGTGGGCTCCAGAGGGTGGGTCTGGTGGTGGGGAGTGAACCTACGCTCTGCCCCCTCACTCCCTCCACGCCACGTCTAGGAAGAAAACAACGGGGCTGCTCTGGTCTTCCAAGGCAATGACAAAACAGAAGGCTGGAGGGCTCTGGGCCTGGGCTCTGGGGCAGCCTGAGCCCGGAGAGCCGTGTCCTCGGCTTTCAGCCACTGCCACTTCTGAGGGCCTGGTGGGGCTGCCGGGGGCCACAGATTCGGCCTATAAATACATTCCCCGGACATGACATTCCGCCCGCAGGGAGTGACTCTAGTAAGTTAAACACTGTTCTCCCCCCGAGTTCTTATTTGAAAATGCAAATACTCTTGAGAGGCCTGATTCCGAGAATGCAGAATGCGCGCCACTGACGAAACTCAGGAACTGATGGATGGGAGTACCCTGACCTGACCCCAGAGGGTGTGGGTTAGCTGTTCCCTCGGTTCCCTCTTCTGGCAGAGCCAACTGCTCCCCGAAGCTCTCCCCGTGGCCTCAATGTCAGGATGTGGTGGCTCCTTTGCATAAACAAGCTCCAAGTCCAGTGTTTTGGAAGGAAAAAGAAGAAAAGGATGGATGACTAGAGTGTTCAAGACCGTCTTAGGTCTTGTCCCCACCGTCAAACACCGAGTAGTCACGGGTAGCTTAAAACAAGCTTCGGGGGCAGGAGCGACTTAATCTTTTGGTACAGTAATTGTACTTACAACGAGTCGTGGCATGTCAACTAGTCAAAAATCCAAGCTCTAAAATATTCCCACAGGAGCAGGATTGACACAGAAAAGACTTCTTAGCAGCCAGAAAAGATGTCAAAAACCCATGCTTTCAAAGACAAGCTCTTTATTTGTTGGTGAGACGGTTAGTCGAAACCTTTGAACTGGGGCGCCTGGGTGGCTCAGTCGGTTAAGCTTCTGATTCTTGATTTTGGCTCAGGTCATGATCTCACAGTCCGTGGGTTCAAGCCCCGCGTCGGACTCTGTGCTGACAGCTCAGAGCCTGGAGCCTGCTTCCGATTCTGTGTCTCTGTCCCTCTCTGCCCCTCTCCTGCTCATGCGCTGTCTCTCTCTCTCTCTCTCTCTCTCAAAAATAAATAAACACTAAAAAAAAAAAAAAAAAACCCTCGAACTCATATTTTATATACAATTAACTGTCTGCATGAGCTGATACCTCAATCCAAGGTTGAAGGAATGGAAAAAGGAGGGGAAAGTACTGTTAAAAGGGGTGGGGGAGAGCGGATCCAAACTCGGCTGACTGGTCAGTTTGGAACGTGATGAGGGGCTCACCTTCAGAGCACTCTGAGGTCACAGCCCAAGGAAAACACAAGCGTCACATCGGGGACCACAAGTCACCAAGAAAGCATTCAATTCTTCTCCGGGGAGTGTGTGACGGATTTAAGAAAGATTCCTACTCAAAACTGAACAATGAACAGGGCTCTATCTTTTAATGGGATAAATACTCATGTATCAGAGAGCATCGAGTTTCTTCTCCAGCTGAGCAGGGAGTAAAGGTTTCACCGCAGGAAGTTCTGGTTCCAGCAAGCTCTTCGGTTCCCCCGAAGCACAGCTAGAGGCAAGAAGAGAACCGGGCCCTGGCACCTGCATCAGTGAGCCACCCCGGATTGTGACCCATCAGCACTCAGACTCTGGAGCTCCTGAGTGCTCCAAAGGTAGCTCACACACCCGAGGAAGGTAGCCTCTAGTTTAAATAGCCACAAGTGGCTAGTGGCTGCCATTTCTGGACAGCACAGTGACCCTTGAGGGGTTCCACAGGGTCCTCTCAGGCCGCACGGAGGAGCTGCTTACTGCCCCGTTGGCTTGGACAGGCATTCATTCACTGTATATGTGACAATTATTAGGCACCTACTGTGTACCCCTCAGAAAAGGATCATCATGTGAAGTAGTCTGGTGAGTTATCAGTCCCTCTCTTTTTCTCTGCTTTTCCCTGCTTTCATGAGCAAATCTTGACGCATGTGCAACCAAGGGCTGGGTCCTGCCTGGTGGCTGTTCTCAAACCACGGAGGACATTCGTTGAGTATGCAGAACTCCCCTCCGTACCCATTAGATCTGCTGAATCAGAATCTCCTGCATCCTGGGTCCTGCATCTGAGGCTTGCCACAAAGAATCCGAAGCCAATAGTGGGTTCTTTTCTACCAAGAGTTTATCATTTGGAAGACGTGTTTGAAAAAAACCAGGCCCATAAGTAGTGAGCTCATTTTAACAAACAGCTACTCCCCAAGAACTGTCTGCGAATCCCCCAGAGAGAACTAATACCGTGAGCCTTTTTACAGTGACATCTTAAGGGAATTCGTTGGCCAGATGTTTTTCCTACCATGGAGACGAATGGCCACAGGGAAAGATCTAGCCTCCAGTCCTGCCTTCGTGGCCTTCACAGAGGCCTTCCCCTCTCCCATTCTGGCCCCCATCTGTAAAATAGGGATAATCGTCCTTAACTTCAATGGCACCAAGCTTCCAGGAGAGGTGACAACCTTGAAGTTCTAGGGACCCTCAGGGCTAGCTGGGGTTTCAACCTGCAAGAGGGGGCGACGAAGGGAGACACCCAAATCACAGGACCCGCAGGCCTTCCTTCACACTGGGAAATTTTCAGCTTGGAAAACATTATGTTCTAATTGTCTTCCCGTTCAACCCGAATGCACTTAGAAAAGGCATAGATTTGATTTCAACTCAAACTGGTCCACTGGGTACTTTTTGAGTTAAAAAAAAAAAAATGAATTGAAGTCGTGCGTTAGTAAAATTAAAATCTGAATTCAGAGTTGAGCACTTCAGGTGGAAGGTTTTGATCGTTGGTTCAGTTCAAGTCCCTGTGGGTCAAAGGAACTCAATGGAGCATTTACTTAGCACCTAGTTTGCTCCAGGAATGGGTATGGGACAGTTTCAAGGACATTCTTCCACTCATCTGGGGAAGGAGACAACTAAACAACCTTACTCCCCAGGAGTAACACCCCAGGAACGATGACGGAGACCACCAAGTTCCCGGTGAGCCTGGCCTTGGAGGGGTGATGTGTGGATTGGGCACAATCCATTCACTGAACAGTGAATGACGAGGGGATTCCTAGGCAGGGGATGAGGAGAAAGGCAAACTGGAGGATGAGAGAAGCTGGGAGGTACACAGAGCCATAGAAAGAAGGGAAGGGGGGTAGTTTGGCTGAAGGGTACTCATGGGCTTGGGGAGGTATTCGGAGGCCACAAGAGGACCCAAGGCGGGGCCTCTGTACCCAAGACTATCCGCACGCACCGTGTGGATTTCCATCAGTACAAAACATTCCCTGAGCAGAAGGAAAGGCCTTGTATGTATGAACATATCTGTTTGCCTAATAGCTTTATTGAATGTAATTTACTGTCACGCAATTCATTCACTCAAAGTATACAACTGAGTGGTTTAGAGAGTATTCGCAGGCATGTGCAGACATCCCCACCATCAATTTTGGAACATCTTCCTCACCTCGAGAAGAAATTCCATACCCCTTAGCTAACACTCTCCTCTCCACCCGCCACCACCAAGACTCCTACTCACACACCAACCCTACTTTCTACTGCTGTGGATTTCCTTATTCTGGACATTCCAAGTAAATGAAATCAGACACTATGTGGCTCTCTGCATCTGACTTCTTCACTTAATATAACGTTTTCCGGGCCCGTCGTGTTCTAGCATGTACCAACACTTCATCCCTTTTTATGGCCAAATAATATTCCACTGTATGGATACGCTACTTTTTGCTTATCCATTTGTCCGTTGATGGACACTTGGCTTGTTTCTACTCTGTGACTTTTGTGCTGCCATGAACTTCCCTACTAAATCATCCCTGTTATGACTCCCATGTTACATACGTAACTAGGATATGTACCTAGGACTAGAATTGCTGGATCATAGGCTAAGTCTAACTGTTTGCGGAACGGCCAGACTGTTTGGTATTTAGATGTTTATTCGAGAAGACGGAAATGAATGAGGAGATGGCATAAGAATGGAAATTGGCTTGAGGCCAAGGTGAGCCCGTGTTCAGGGAAGAGAGAGGTTAGGAAAGCAATCATATTACCACGAGTGGCACTGCCACGTTCCCAGTCACAGTGCCAGCTTGGAGGAGACAGGTTCAGAGCCAGCCTCTGCGGCCACCCACCTAGTGACCGATGGCACTTCCTTGTCACCGCGGTCCCACTCCACAAACAAGGGCCCAGGCTGGCCGTGAGTCTCAAGGGAGCACAGCAAACACATCCGTGCCCCAGCCTGGCATCGGATGAGGACACAGAATCAGGGATGAGTTCGCTTTCCCAAGGTTGAATAGCTCATAGTGATGAGGCTGGGATTCCAAAGCGCCCACCTCGCTACGTCACCTCGATCATTCTTTCACAAGGACAAAACTGACATTCTCGTTTCAGAGCCAAGGACACTGAGACTGAGTCAGATTCCCTTTCCCAAGGCCAGAGACTCGGGACTGGTCTCTGGCCGACACCAAGGCCTCCCTGTATGATGACAGAAGACAGAGCTAGCACGCAGTGACTTACCGCTGTTGGAGGTGGAGGTGTGCACCTTCCTGCAGTGCTGCCTCTTCCAGGAAGTTTTTCCTGACTGCACCCCCAGTGGGGCTACAGGTCCCCGATCTGGGCTCCAGCAGCTTCGAGAGCTGCTCCTTCCATGGGTTCATTCACTACGTGTGACCACTGGCGTGTACATGGCCGGTGCGCACTGACCATGAGCTTGACCTCATCCCCTGTGCATCTATCTCAAGCACT
>NW_024412397.1:25914533-25939244 GCF_014898765.1 Herpailurus yagouaroundi
TAGCCCGGCCCCTGGCCACCCCCGGCAGCGGCGGGACCCCAGGGCCGTGTCCCTCTGCCCCTCCCCCGATGCCTGGCCCCCTCGCCGCCGAGTGGGATTGGGCGGGGGAGAGGGAGAAGGATCCAGTTACGGAGGGGACCCGGGCCTAGGCCGCGGCCCCGCCTAGCACCCTGTGTTGTGGGGGTGCGGGCAGCGGGGTTGCGGGCAGCGGGGGTGGGTGGTGGGGCCGGGGTCACCCGGAGGAGACGCGTCGGAGAGGGTCCAGGCGGAACCCGCGCCCCGCCTAACCTAAGGGGTGGAATGGGGGGTGTGCACTGCCGGACTTGATGTGGACTTGAATGCGTCCTGAAATTTTTAAAAATAGTCTCGCTGTATAGACAAGAACACTGGAACCTTTAAGTCCTCATCCTCTCGCCTGAGTCCGGAGTGAGACTCCAAACATACTTCTTAAGAAACTGTTGCTTTATTTTGACTCGTTTACATAAATTTTCCACCTTGGGGGGGATGGTGGTGGGCTTGTGGAATCCCTAAAATAACTTTTAATGGAGCGAAGCCTTCCATTATGGGAAGAGCCTAGACGCGAGAGGCGTCTGGAGGCCTAGGTTCCCGTCACAGCCCTGCCACCAACTGGCTGAGCCACTGAGGCACGTCGCTGCCCCTCCCGGCCCGTGTGAGGAAAGGGGACGCCCCCCACCCAGAAAGGAGAGACCAGGGAGCTGGCTGAACCATTCAGAGACTGGGTTTTCCTTCCTGAAAATGTTCTGACACTACAAGAGAGCCAACGTGGAAATGAGATTAAAAAGAAAAGAGGTGAAAGCAGTTTGCCCCTCTGAACCGTGTCCTCTCTGCCTGACTCCAATTATATTTATGCTCAGTCAAGGTCAAGGTAACCTTCACTGATCTGTGCAGTTCCATTAATTATATGTTATCCTATCACCATGGGGAAACATCCACTTTATTTTCGATATCACTTCAGAACCTTCAGACCTTTGTACAATCCTCCTGCAAAAGGACACGTAGGGAGGGGTGCTACGCGCCTGACAGGAGGGACTTTTGATAGAGGGAGAGAATAAAGGTGGACAGGTGATGTCACCTTGATGTGTCACATTTCAGGGAGCCATAACAGGTTTATGGCCCTGACCCCGGGGAGGCCCTGTCCACCCTACCACCAATGCTGGGAGAGGCTGAGTAATGTGGACACCTGGGTGAAGCAGCCATGAAGCTTTACCTGGTTGGTGACTTGTCCGGCCCCTGGCCTCCTCCCCTCTGCTCTGCAGGTGGAGTGGGACAGAGCCCACGGGGATTCTGGGGTTAAGTAAAACAAGTGTCAGGGTCCCCTTCCATGGCTCCCCCAGCCGCAAACATGGAGAGCATTTCTGTGACGGGCCAGAGGTGGGAGAGAAGCAGAGGGTTTCATTTCAAATGTTAAAATGGTAGAATGGTGGGAAGAATGAAGGGAAGGTGATTAGTGCCCAAGTTTGAAAGAAGGCAGGGGAACAATTACTTTAAAAGGTTTTAATTGGTCATGTTCTGAGGAACTCACTCCTCCTGTGCTAAAACCCCAGGCCAGCTCAGACCTGTAGTTCTGGATTGCCCAAGTGCCTCCCTGTTTTTCCCCTTTGAACACTAGCTCTCCCAGCAAGTGCCTCTGTTGCCCTCCCTCTGGTGCCTTCTCCCTTTTGGTCTCTCTCTGTGTGTGTGTGTGTGTGTGTGTGTGTGTGTGTAGCTAGCTGACTACTTATCTATCTTTATACAGCAGTTTTCCAGGCTGGCAGGTCAGAAGCCTTGCCAGAGGAGGACCTCTCTAATTTATTCTCCCAGCTCCGCAGCCTGACTCACTTGGGGCGGGTCTACATCACAGTCCAAGTACAGTGAATGAGGAAAGTGGCTTCAAGCAAACTGAAAACCATTTGGGAGAAGGAACAGTAGGCATGCAGGGAGACACATAGCTACTCAAACCATAGCAACAAATCAAAATCGGGGGGAGCCCCCACGAAACACCAAACTACATTTAAAGTTGTTTACAAGTGGCTGGTTTGCACCGGATAATAAGGCTAGGCTATTTCCCACCATGGGGACTGCTTGCATCCTGAGAGGAAAAGATGGGTGAAACCCCGCCAATCCGCCCTTTGAACCAATGGGTGATTCTAGGGCTGAGACAGGACATATTCAAGATGAGCGGAGAGCATCTTCTAGGGCTAGAAAGTAAGGCAGGGCTGAAAGATCAAAAGGATGGGGGGGGGGTATATTAAAGGAACCAACCTGGAACAGCTCCTGATAGCCAAGGCTGGATCAATTTGAGCAAAAAAACTTAATACATAATGTCATATTGGATTTTAATCCAAAGCATAAAATAAATATCCATGAAGCAATTCAGACTGATGTGAAGAAATGACTGATGTGTCAATAAATAAATGGGAGAGAAGAGTCAAATCTCCCACAGAGGAAATGCCAAATAATCTATGTAGATATTCTCCCCTCAAGGAAGTGGAGCTCAATCCCTCCTCTCCTTGAGTGTGGTCTGCACTTAAGGACCTGCTTCCAAAGGGTACAGTATAGAAAGGGTGGCGGGAGAGAACAACTTTGCAGCGGAGAAGCCTGGCGAGCGCTACCTCAGTTGGGTGATCAACATCATCAGTGGTAAGTCACGTTACTAGCACGCATCCCTGATGTGACCTGATGAGAACAGCACTGTACCTCTTCTCCAAACCCTAGCCTCACCATGAGGAAGACATCAGACAGACCCAACTGAGTGACATCCTCTAAAAGACCTGGCCAGTACTTCTCAAAACTGTCAAGATCATTAAAAACAAGGAAAATCTTGAGAAGCTATCACAGCCCAGAGGAGCCCAAGGAGACACAAGGAGCAAATCAAAGCTGGGATCCTGGAAAAGAAAAGGATGTTAGGGAAAACTGGTGGAATCAGAATGAAGTATGGAGGGGTGCCTGGGTGGCTCAACCAATTAAGCATCCAACTCTTAGTTTTGACTCAGGTCATGATCTCACAGTTTGAGAGTTCAAGCCCCACATTGGACTATGTGCTGACAGTGCAGAGCCTGCCTGGGATTCTCTCTTACTCTCTGTTTCTCTCTCTCTCTCTCTCTCTCTCTCTCTCTGTCTTTCAAAATAAATAAATAAACACTAAACAAATTTCTGTTAAGGGGCGCCTGGGTGGCTCAGTCGGTTAGGGTTCCACTTGGGCTCAGGTCATGATCACATGGTTTGTGAGTTCGAGCCCAGCGTCAGGCTCTGTGCTGACAGCTCAGATCCTGAAGCCTGCTTCGGATTCTGTGTCTCTCTCGCTCTCTGCCCCTCCCCGGCTCATGCTCTGTCTGTCTGTCTCTCTCTCTCTCAAAAATAAACGAACATTAAAAAAACAGTTTTTTAATTTTCTGTTAAAAAGAAAAAAAGAATGAGGTATGGAGTTAATAGTATACCAATGCAGTTTCTGGGTTGTGACAAACGGCACCAGAGTAACAGATGTTAACAATGGAGAAAAATTAGTATTGCGCACAGGGTATATGGGAACTATCTTCACTCTCTCTGCAACATTTTTGTAAATCTAAAACTGTTCTAAAGAAAAGGCTGAAAAAAAACAAACTGATCTGGCTTGGGTTTTAATATTACACGATTTAGGTGTCCTAAAGAGAAGGGGACCCACTAACAAATGGAGCCCAGGGACCGTAAGACAGACTGCTGAGACTCAGTTGGTGAGTTGATCAGGCAGAGTAAAATAAGTTGGTTTTTAAATTGTTTCATGGTCTATACAGGGTGGTTTTAAAGCAGCTTGCTGCCTGATGCCCAAACCAAAAACACTGCCGTCTTGAAATTCCTCTACATGTAAACTTAAATTTTTAATTGCTTAAAAAGAAAGACCATTTAGCGGTGCCTGAGTGGCTCAGTCGGTTGAGTGTCCGATTCTTAATTTCGGCTGAGATCATGATCCCAGGGTCGTGGGATCAAGCCCCACCCTGGGCTCTGTGCTGAGCATTGAGCCTGCTTAAGATTCTCTCTCTTCCTCTGTCTCTGTTCCCTGCTCATGAGCGCTCTCTCTCAAATAGAAAATTTTTAAAAAGAAAGAACATTTAAAACTAACGTGGTGGGGTGTCTGGTTGGCCTCGTCAGAAGAGTGAGCGACTGGGGCGCCTGGGTGGCTCAGTTGGTTAAGCGGCCGACTTCGGCTCAGGTCACGATCTCGCGGTCCGTGAGTTCGAGCCCCGCGTCGGGCTCTGGGCTGATGGCCCAGAGCCTGGAGCCTGCTTCCGATCCTGTGTCTCCCTCTCTCTCTGCCCCTCCCCCATTCATGCTCTGTCTCTCTCTGTCTCAAAAATAAATAAAAACATTTAAAAAAAATTATAAAAAAAGAAGAGTGAGCGACTCTTGATCTCAGGGTTGTGAGTTCAAGCTCCACGTTGGATGTAGAGATTACTTTAAAATAAAATCTTAAATAAAAAAATGTGGTGATCCCATTTATATAAAGTTCAAAAGCAGGCAGAAGTAATACCAGGTGTGAGGAGTCAAAAAAGTGGTTATCAGTGTCGGGGGGTGGCTGGGAGGAAATGAATGAGGGAGCTTTGAGGCACTACTGATGTTCTGGGTTTTGACCTGGGACCTGATTATACGGACATATTCGGTTTGTGAAAATTCACCAAGATGTATGCTTTTGATCCGTGCACTTTTCTTGTGTAAGTTATCCACCAATAAAATGTCTATACATGATCAATTTATTTCAAACACTAAACTTTAGATCTTGGAAAGACCACTATGCCTCTCTCTTCCCCCCAGGAGGCAAAGTCTAGAGTGGTCCAATAGTTGAACCCATCCCTGCATAACCAGGGTTTTCCACTGGACAGCTCTATGGAACAGTTAAGAACTCTTTAATCAACTGACAGATGTGGGTACAGACACATCTTTGAGGAGGGAACCACAGGGAAGGGCAGTACCAGCACCAACCCGGGGTGACCTTACACCAAACTTATATTCATCTGTGCCTCAGTTTACTCACTGTTAAAGAGGATCTTCAACCGCTATACTGTGTCTGTAGATCACCAAAAATGTCACTCTGTCATTAGTCGAGCTAGTCCTGGTCTGTCAGATTCTTCGGATTCTACTGTGTGCTTAGATCCCTGAGGTTCTATGCTTGGAAAATCGAAGGTGGGGGTGATATTGGTGACTATAAAGGCTGCTGGAATGACAGAGTCTTCCTGTAGCTCTGTCTCAACCTCTGACCTCCAAGGACCATCAGAGGACTGACCTGTGGTCCAGTGAAGGGGATGCTGAGCCCCATGGGGATAAAGCAACTTACCCAGGATCACCAGGCTAATACTTCCTAAAGGTTCTTATGTCAATAATGTCCTCCAACAGTCTGGCTAACCAGGCTGCCACTGTGACCTTGAGTTTTATTGTTTCCTTCAATGTTTTTTTGCTTTCATAATTTCTTTTATTGAGTAAAATCTAGAAAATATAGAAAAGCGGAAAGCATAGCCACCAGAATTTACTTGTCATTCCAGCATTCAAAGGTGCAACGGTCTGAAAGTCTTTGCATTGTGAAAGAACACCTATCATGGCATCACATCTTTGTATTTTTTTTTAAATTTTTTTTTCAACGTTTATTTATTTTTGGGACAGAGACAGAGCATGAACGGGGGAGGGGCAGAGAGAGAGAGGGAGACACAGAATCAGAAACAGGCTCCAGGCTCTGAGCCATCAGCCATCAGCCATCAGCCCAGAGCCTGACGCGGGGCTCGAACTCACGGACCGCGAGATCGTGACCTGGTTGAAGTCGGACGCTTAACCGACTGCGCCACCCAGGCGCCCCACATCTTTGTATTTTTTAAATATGTAACCTTTGTGGCTAAGTTAAGCAGTAGAATGGGAATTCTTGGTTTGCCATTGTTGGGAGTTGAATAGGTCTCTGGAGATTTCTCCGGAGGTCTGGAGATGGGGGGAGTAGAGTCGTGCTCAGAGGGGAGGAACAGGGCACATGGCCAAATTGCCCTGTACCCAGCATCCCACGGAGGCTTCTCGAGGGGTTTCTCTCTTCAAGAATTATACCATCAAACTCAAAATGAGACCTTTGAGAACTGAATTCAGCTTTTAGGTTGGGTTGCCTTTTATTTTCTTTAAGTATTTTTATTTATTTATTTATTTATTTATTTATTTATTTATTATCTTTAAGTTTGTTATTTATTTTGAGAGAAGAGAGCAAGTGAGCAGGGGAGGGGCAGAGAGAGAATCCCAAGCAGGCTTTTCGCTGTCAGCACGGAGCGTGATGTGAGGCTCAAACAAACTTCGAGATCACGACCTGAGCCAAAACCAAGCGTCAAACACTTAATGGACTGAGCCAGCCAGGTATCCCTATTTATTTAAATAAATTTTACCCCAGCATAGGGCCTGAATTTATAACCCCAAGATCAAGAGTCACATGCTCCACTGACTGAGCCAGCCAGGTGCCCCAAGGTCGGGTTATGATGTTTTTTGACTATTGTTTTTCAGAGCACTGTAGATTTCACCTGCAGTTGTGCAAAACACTATGGAGAGATCCTGTAGACCCTTCAGTCAGTTTCCCTCAATGAGAACATCCTGCATTAAGACTGTGTTTTGGAGGTTCCCGACTGGCTCAGTTGGTAGAGCAGTGGCTCTTGATCTCAGGGTTGTGAGTTCAAACCCTACGTAGGGTGTAGAATTTACTTAAAAACAAAACCTTAAAAAAAAAAAGACTTTTTGCATGATCTGATGGACTTAAGAAATGTAGTTAAAGATCATCAAGATAAATCCTCTTCTTGGCAAGAAAACTGAGCCCTGGGGCACCTGGGTGGCTCAGTTGGTTAAGTGAATGACTCTTGATTTCAGCTCAGGTCATGATCTCACAGTTCATGAGATCGAGCCCACCCAATGTCAGGCTCTGTGCTGTCAGCCTGGAGCCTGCTTGGGATTCTCTCTCCCCCTCTCTCTGCCCCCCCGCCCCGCTTGTGATTCCAGCTCCCCTCAAAATAAATAAACTTTATTTTAAAAAGAGAGAGAGAGAGAGAAAGGCAAATGGAGGCCTGGGTAGGTAAGTGACTTTCCCAGGCTCACGGCTGGGAATGGGAGGCTCCAGACCTTCTCCGGCTGGGTTCCGTGGCTTTGTGTACATGGGGTTTCATTTTCTGTTCTGCAAAATGCCTGGGAGCAGGCTAGTTTGGCAGGTGGAAGTAGACGCCCCCTTGGGTTTTATTCTTCCCCAGTGGAAAAGCAACAAAGGTTTTTCACCTGTATTCCGTGTCCGTCGCGGGTTGGTTGGGGGAGGGGAGCTCTTCATGGTTCCGTCTGAGAGGGGTTTCACCTCCGTGGAAAAATGGTGGGAAAATGGGCACATGGTGATGGGACCCTGTTCTTCCACTTGCATTTTACTCTCAAGATATGTGGCTACACCCACTTCAAGGGGGCAAGGAAGCAGGTTTCAATCTTTGCCTGTGAATGGAACCAGAAATATTTGTTGAGTAGCTCCAATGAATGTCTCTCAGGAGAGACAGGCTTTTTGAGTTGGTCACTGGCGAGCTTCTTTCTTTGCGTGATTAGACTGCTCCCCTTCTGATTTTGCATTTCTTTGTTGCTGTGCTGCCTTCTTTGGCAGTCTCCCAGAGGGGTGGGCCTCTGTCAGTGGGTCCTACAGCCTTCTCTCCCCAGGGAGAGAGAGGCTGGGGAGGCACGCCTACATCCCCAAGCCAATGATCCGGAAGCTTCTCGTGAAAATGTTAATATAATCTGAGGCTGTGGTAATACAAGGGAGATGATACTTCTGGGATATTGTGTTGCTAATTGGACTACTCTGTTCATTCATTCATTCAACATTCATGCCTAGGATATTCTAGCCCCAAACTACTGTGACCCAGGTACCATACCCAGCAGGAGTACTAACCAACCGAGGATCCCCAGAGCAGGGTGATCATGATGGTGAAGGATCCGGAAATCTTGTCCTGGGACAATTGCCTGCCCGGACAGGGCATGTTTGGTTCATAGGGAGAGGAGGTGAAGGAGGACGTCGTAGAAGTGTTCGAGAGCCGGCAGGCGGACGTAGGTTGTCTGCTCGGTGGCTGCTGAAGGCAGAGGTAGATGAATGGATGGAAGTTATAAGCAGGCAAACGTCACTTTGGGGGCAGCCTTTTAACTAGAGAGTCCGCCAAGAGCACAGTCTTCCTTGAAAGCAGGGAATTCACAGTCCCTGAAAGTCCCCAAACAGGCTGGATGACCTCTCTTATTGATTATTTCTGAAGCTCTGCCCAATTCTTAGTCCATGATGCCCAAGGAAAAAAATTTCCAGCATCTCTTATTTCAGGATCTAAAGTTTCATCTTTAACTACAAATGAAGTCGTCTACCTCTTAGCATAAGAGTTGGTCTTCTTCAAATACAGTTCAATTTACATAACAACAAAATAGGGGCGCCTGGATGGTTCAGTCATTTATGCGACAGACTCTTGGTTTAGGCTCGCTCGGGTCATGATCTCGCGGTTTGTGGGTTCAAGGCCCGCGTTGGTCTCTGCACTGGCAGCAAGGAGCCTCCCCTGCTTGCTCTCTCTCTCTCAAAGTAAATAAAGAAATAAACTTAAAAAAAAAAAAAACTAAAAAAAACCCCAAAACTGAAATAGATGATTGTTACCCTACAGCTAACACTCACAGAGGCACTTACTATGTGTCAGGTAGTTTCCTAAATGCTTAACATATATTTAAGTAAAACAAATGTTTTTAATGTTTATTTTTGAAAGAGAGAGAGAGAAAGACAGAGTGTGAGTTGGGGGGAGGAGCAGAGAGGGAGACGCAGAATCGGAAGCAGGCTCCAAGCTCTGAGCTGTCGGCACAGAGCCGACGTGGGGCTCGAACTCACGAACCATGAGACCATGACCTGAGCCAAAGTCAGACGCTTAATCGACTGAGCCACCCAGGCGCCCCTATGAATGTGCAACTCTTGATGTCTGTCTGAGTTGTGAGCTCCAGCTCCATGTTGGGTGTAGAGATTACTAATAAGAAAAATTAATAAACATAAAAACTTATTTTTTTAATTAAATAAAATAACCCGTGGGTCAAAGGGAAAGGAGAAACACAATTTTTTTTGCAAAGTAGAAAATATTTTTAACGACATTATGATGAAAACATAATCTGTCAAAACTTGTGGGCTGTAGCTAAAATCATACCTCAAGACACGCATAGTCTTATGCATATATTATAAAAGAACAAAGATAAAACTCAGTGATCAAAGTGTCTATTTCAATTAGTGAGGGAAAAGGAGCATGTTAAGTGCAAAGAAGAAAGAAAGAAAATGACTTAAAAAACAGTGAAAATGAACAAAATAGAAAATAAACATATAACATAGGAAAGTATCAAAACCATAAGTGAGTTGGTTGAAAAAAAAACTATGTTTTTCAAAAATTTTATCGAGAAATAATTGACAAAACCCATATATTTATAAACTAATTTCTGGCCTCTCAATTCTGTTCCATGATCTCTCGATGCAGGTGTCAGTAAAACACTCCTTTAATTACTAAAGCTTTATCGTGTTTTTTAACACTTGGTTGGCCTTGGCCTTGGCTCTCACTCTGCATTTTCAATTTTTACCTGGCATTTGCTTTTCATTTAAACGTGAGGCTTAGTCTATCCACCTTGTCAGTTCCCCTGCATATCCCTTGCTTAAATCCTACTGGCATTTCTATTAGGATCAAGTTAAATTATACATTAATTTGAGAAGGATTCACAACTTTGTAACGCTGAGTCTGCCTATCCAAGAACACGGTATGTCTTTTCATTTATTCGGGTCTACTTTCGTGTTTGAAAATTTTCTTCAGATAGATTGTGCAGATATTTGGAAGGCTTTCCCTGAGTATTTTATCTTTTGGGTTGCCATTGAAAATGGGAGCTTTTCTTCAAATATATTTTGTAGTTTCAGTTGGTCAATTTCCAATACCTCTGTTTACCATGTAAGGAAGACTGTGTTTTAGACATTTTAGCTAAACTCATATGAATCATACTTGTCAATCACATCCTCTTTAAGCATGAAATACACATCCGACCTTATGTTTCTTTCCTACTTCTGGCAAATAATCTTCCGGCAACTGCTGATATAAGTATCCCAAAGGTTTCAACAAAACGCCTGTAGATGCCCCAAAGCAGTATAAAGCATGTGGGGCCACAGTCACCTAATCACAAATGTTTATCTCAAATATCCGCATTGTGCCCTGGTACTTTGCAGGCAGACCATGTACATTGCAGGTCTGATGCATCCGCAGGAGAACTTGTTGGAATCATACGTTATGCCTGTGCGAACCACCTCCTGACCATTCCCAGATCCAGCAGGGATCCAGAGACACTCCTGCAGGCTCTAAAGTCTTTTTCATATTCATTTATCATTTTCCCCATAAAAAGTAATTAATACATACTCATCATAGAGTATTAGGAAACGTATAAGGACGAATATAAAGGGGGCACCTGGGTGGCTCCGTCGGTTAAGCATCTGACTTTGGCTCAGGTCATGATCTCATGGTTCACAGGTTCGAGCCCCTCATTGGGCTCTGTGCTGACAGCTCAGAGCCTGGAGCCTGCTTCGGATTCTGTGTCCCCTTCTCTCCCTGCCCTCCCTGGCTTGCACTCTCCCTCTCTCTATCAAAAATAAATAAACTTAAAAATAAATAAATAAAGACGAACATAAAAATGCATCTATAAACCCTACCACCCAGAGGTAACCACCGGTTTGTTTCCTTACGACCTTCTTTCCTTCCAATTATACCCGTAAACATATTCCAAAATTGAGATCACCCTGGATAGATGGCTTTGAATCTCCTTTCTTATGAAGTCTTTTGCCATGTCATTCTATCTTTTTCAAAAGCAGGCTTTTAAATGGCTACATGGTGTTTCCTAACAGATATTCTGTAATCTCTTTACTCATTCTACCATTATTTTCCTCCTAGGTTGTTTCCAGTTTAAAAAAAGAAACAAAAGACTTAAGTCAACGGTCTTGTACAAACATCTTTGCTGTCTTTTCTGATTATGTCCTTTGGATACATTCCTAGATGGATTACTGAGTCATAAATTAGGAATATTTTTCTAAATTGCGGTAAAATATACATAACATAAAATTTACCATCTTGGCCATTTTTAAGCGTATTACGGTTCAGTGGCATTAGGCACATTCACACTGTTGTGCAACCATCACCACGCTCGACCTCCAGAACTTTTCTCAGCTTGCAAAACTGAAACTCTGTACCCATTAAACGGGAACTCTTATACTCTTCCCTCCCGGGCCCCTGACACTTTGGTTCTACTTTCTGTTTATGAACTTGGCTACTCTAATACCTCAGATAAATGAAGTCACAGAGTATTTGTGCTTTTGTGACTGGCTTATTTCACGGAGTAATAATGTGTTCAAGATTCATCCATCGTGTAGCCTGTGTCAGAAAATTTCCTCCCTCCATTGTGTGTACAGAGCCTTTTGTTTGTTGACAGGAGCATGTTTAAGGCTCTGGATTCAAATTATCTACCGCTGTCCAGAAAGATCAACCAATTTACATGTCTGCCAGGATTGCATGAAATAAAAATTCTAAAGTTTGCACACCTAACTCTGTATTATAGTAACTTGTGGCCTAATTTATTCGTATCGTATCTACATAGAATTTTCTGCATTCACAGATATGTAGCACCCGGCTTCTGCAAAGGGACTTCCAAAAGGACTCCCTCCAAATGTGTGTGTGTGTGGGGGGGGTGGTGGGTGTATACATATACATATGCACATATGCATATACGCATACATACGTATAGCTGAAGATAAACATATTTAGTATTTGTCAAAGAATAAAGGAGCTCTTCCATAGTTTGGATCAGAGCCTTGGAATCTAAAACTGATGCCCAGACCGGCATTTGTCAGATTTTGGCCTCCCCAGGTTCCATTCTTTTAAGCCTGGTTCCATTTTTGTGTCTACCAAGAAAGGCACCAAAGATTTTATTTGCGAGAAAACATCGGGAATTCGTGTAGCGTGTTAAAGTTTTCAAGGAGCATGGCTTACATGATATCACCTAGTTTCTGTAAGATCCCTAGGAGGCAGACAGGGTGATACTATCAATCACGCGCGTGTGGACACAGATTCCAAGAAGGGACACTACTTCCTGGGTGTCGTATAGTTGGTGTTTCAGGACCTGAAGACTCACGCTCCTATCTCCTGACCCCTGTGTACTGCTTCTGTCCCTTCACTGACTCCCAACTCACTTTTGCTATTGCCGGAGTCCTGCTCCTTTACTTGGCATGCCAACGTCCCTGGGTTGTCCAGGAATGTACTTTCTTGGAGAGGAAAGGAAATAGATATTTTAGCTACACACTGTGCTTGCCAGGCACCTAATAGGGACACTCAATAAATATTAATTAAAGAATACAGCCACACTGGCTTACGGCTGGCCAGATCCTTTAAAGTGTCAAGAATATTCCATGAGAGATTGAGTGTTGGGCTGCAAGGCCGTGTGGAGGCAGAGGAAACAGCAAAGTTCTGGAGTATTGGAGTATATTCTCTTGGAAGGTGAAAATAGCCCCCCCCCTCCCCGGGGGGGGGGGCCCTATCCATCACCTGGAGAGAAGGAGGAAGAGAACACACATTTGTCGAGTGTCTTCTGGGGCCTGGATTTCCCAGCTGAGCTCGCGTACTTCTGTATTTCTCAAGCCAGTGGAGGACATTGGGAGATAGCTGGCTGGGGTTAAGGGTGAGTGTGGTTTGTTGCGGGGTGGAGGGAGGTGGGTGGGAAATGGAATGCGTGTACCCACCCTCCTCTGGCATCCTGAAGGATTTAGTACTCGTACAGTAGGTGCCTGTTAAGTGTCTCTGGCTGGACAGAGAACCAGCAGAAGTCTACATGGGTAAGCAGTTCTGGGCACACAGGCAATTGTTGGAGTCTCTCCCCTGGTCCGGATCCACAGTGGCTCCCAGAAGACAGAGCTGGTGTTCCCTGGGGCCCAGGATCACGGGAGAGAACAAAGTCACGCTGGGAGCAGAGCAGAGGGTTGAGGCAGAGGGCCTGGGCAAGGAACACTTGCACAGCCACTGGTCAGGAGGGCTGCTGTCCAGCAGACTGATGTGCCAGGAGGCGGGACCCCCCCAACCCCAGCCTGAGGAGGGCCAGAAGAGGAGATGGTTATCTCAAACCCCACCCACTGCCTGAGACCATCCTCTCTTTGCATCAGGATCTAATAGATGCCAGAGCATGTGCAAGGAACCTGGGGCTCCCCTGAAAGGCCAGAACCCAGGCAACGGTTTAGGACCCTGGGGCTTTTACAAGTGAGCCTGTATCTGTGTTCCTAGGCCTCTTTTGGCAGTTTTTCTTTTGCTCGTTTCTTACAAAGTAAGATTAGTGCGTTTGTGCAATTTGAAACAAACGTCAATACCAGATCATTTTGGTGTCAGTTTCCTCACCATCATCACCATGGAATTGTACTTAATTGCTCTTGTTAGTTCAAGGAGAGAAAGAGGAAGGGACCTGAGCTGTATATTTGCAATATATAGCCATGAAATAATAACAAATTTACTACGCAAACGCATCTAGCAGTGATTCCACAAACGGAGCGTTTGCTGGTCAATCAGTATTCGTGCGTTAGTGTTCAACACCCTTCAATGACGGGCTCAGCAATGCCTGATTGGAGTTTCTTCTTGCATCGTGATTCTGTAGCCCTATCTCTACGGTGTTCTTGGACATTGGTTGGCTCATTTGATCTCAAGACAAATCCATGTGGGTATTATTATCCCCATTTTCTCCACGGAGAAACTGAGGTCTCGGGTGACACAGCCAACGGTGACAGGCTTGATGCTTGAACACAGCACTTCTGGTTCCAATGCTGGGGTGCTTTGCGCTTCCCCTCGAACGGTAATTGTCTCCATTATCTTGGATTTGCCAGAACATTCTGCTTAAGAAGCATAAATGCCTGGGTGGCTCTGCATGAACTAGCCTCTCCAGATCTCTCTTTTCTGCAATCCCAGTCACTCTTCCCATGCTGTCACCCCCGCCCCCAGCCACACGGGCCTTTCAAACTGTTCCTGTAACATGTTGGCTTACCTGTCTCAGGGTCTGGGCCCAGCCCATCGCCCTGTTCTGGAAGCACCTTACTTGATCTTTACTCCCACTCAAACACAGGTCTGAAACGGCCACGCTCGGCTCCGAAATAGCCCTGGTCCCTTGGTCGGCTTCATGTTTTCCAGAGCTCTTCTGTGTGAGATTACGTTTCCTATGTATTCATTTACTTGTCTCCCCAAGGAATGTCAACTCCCTGAGGACAGACTGTGTGCCCGGAGCAGTACTCAGCGCACGGTTGGGGTACAGAACTGGGGAGCCGTCCCTGCTCCCCTGGCCCACGGTGCAGCCAGGGCAATAGGGCTCTGGGGACTGTGAAATGTAATCCTGTGAACGATGAGATACAGATCAGGAGTGCCATGAGAGTCCCCGGAAGGGAGGCCGGGGTAGCAATCACACATTCTTTCATTCACTCACAGAGCACCTACTCTGTGCAAAACAACTAGGGTCTGCCAGCCGGGGACGGACAGGCTGGTTTCTTTTTTCCTGTTTCTTTTTACCTGTACATCTGCTGTGTTGTCTTTTAAGATATATGGGACACATGGGAGTAGAGAACCTGGGGGATGAGTTGCGTTCTGGACCTGAAGGTGCTTCTAACCAGCTGGGGGATCTTGGAGAGTTTGCTGTCCATCTTCCTGGGGGTCCACATGAGACAATGCACGTGAAGCCCCCAGACAGAAAAGGGAGGCATGGAGCGGAGGGCACTGACTCCGAAGTCATCGAGAGTTTTCATTACCTCTCAACTTTGGGGCCACCTTATCCCTCAGTCAAGTATTTAAGAGTCCTCCAGGGTCTCACCGGGTCTAAGATTCCTTCCTTGGGCTCGGGCAACAATTCATCAACTTTAAGGCTTTGAACTGAGGGACTCTTTTGACTCCATTGCCAGCATTTGATGTTGCTAAATAAATCCATAAATGAACACCGTCTATGACCAGCCCGTTTCCTAAAGGATAGGGCACATTAATCCCTGATCCAGGAAGGACAGCATCTCAGATAAAATGATGGATTCCTCTGTTATTGGTCATTTATTCAGCCGGCACGGGTTGAGTTTGGATGGCTTACTCTAGAGGTACTGTTGTGCAGAGTCCCTGCCCTCACGGAGCTTACCATTGTGGGGTAGAGGACCAGCACTAAAGGAGGGATTAGAATGGCAGGTGCTGTAAATGCTACAAAAGAGAAATGCCTGGGGCTCTGAAGGCGCATAAAGAAGTGGCTGGGTGACCTGATCTCAAAGACTGGGAGCCTGGAAGAGGCGTGGGAGAGCAGAGGAAAGCGTTTCAGGCTGAGCGACAGCAGGTGCAGAGGCCCCGGGGGCGGAAAGAAGACTCTGAGGTGACGGCCAGGGGAAGGAGGGGCACCAGGTCGCTCAGGGCTTGGAGGCCAAGGAAAAGAATTTGTCTTTGTTCCAAGGGTCGTAGGATGACTGCTGAGTGATGGTGTAGTCAGGCCAGCATCGAGACACGTCAGCAGTGCATCTGAGCGAGGGAAGAGCAGAAATGAGGAAAGCTCTGTCGTCAGTCACCTGAGTGTGACGATGGCTTCCGTTGGGGCGGGTCGCGGTGGGAGGGCCTGGGGAAAAGCGGCTGGGTTGAGAGGTGCCTTTGAAGGTAAAATTGACAAGATGTTGAAGGCTGGTTTGGGTGTGAAAGGGGGAAGAAAGGCCAACGCCCACCACCCGGTGGAGGCGGGTGGGTGGGCTCTCTGAGGGCAGAGCTCCGGCGGAGAAGCCGGTTCTGGAAGAAGATGCCTTGTCTGGAACAAAACCTTGAGCCCCTCTTTGAGGCACCCAAGGGGAGACGTCAGATACGCTGGTGGCCACGTCGGGCCACCCACCTGTTCAAAGCACAAGGGAGCCTTGTAATTTGACTCAGTTTCGGCACCTTTGGCTGTAATGGGGGCTGCTTCTTGAGGGGAGGGAGGCCTGTGTGGCCGGGGCCGGGGCAGAAGGAAGCCTTGCTTTTCTTTGTGCCCTTTTGTACCCTTTGAATTGTGTACCCTTATGCATATGTTATCTGTTCAAAGGTCAAAAAGGCATAAAAAGAGAACTAAAAATGTCGAATAACGAAGCACCTGAGAAAACGCACCCCACGTTGCAAACTTGATTCGGGGAGACGAGTTCCCGTGTATGACAGGTCGGGGAATGGGACCCTGAAAATCGCTGCCGGCTCCGACCCCATGTCACTGCACTTTTCTTACCGTTTCTTATTGAAAGGCCAGACTTGAGCACTGCAGAGTAACAGCGTATTTCCCCGACCTTGAAAGCCTTCGAAACAAATGTTTACGGGGTTTCTCGTGGGGGATCGGGACTGAACTCAGCAGGGCAGCATTCTGCCCGCTGGGTGTCTCTGTCCCCGTGAAGGTGGACCTCTTGTTACTTCCTCCTCGCCTGTCACAATCACCAACAAAGTTATTCCCGGGACCCAGGAAAATATTTCTGACTCGCGGTCATGCCAGAAGAGAACAAGAAACACTTTTTATTGTGTTCTCCCTGTGTCGTTCTAGGCAAACGATTTCCCAGGCTTGTTTGGTGGCTTGCTTTTAAACTCTGATGTTGGCCTTACTTCTTTGACAGCGTCCCGACTGGTCCTAGGGGAACCCACACAACGTCCCAGACACGAGGGAATTGGCTTCCTTCTTCAACACCCTATCCCTAGGACGCTTCTCTCCTGGAAAACTTCATTTCCTACTTGGAAGGTTAAACAAAACGAGCTTACAGGGCGGCCCCGACCTCCGAATCCATGATAATCATGACAATTAGCATCTGTATGCCACTTCGTTTACATAGCGCTTGTGCTGGGGGGGGGGTGTCCACGCCTCGTCCCGCAACCCCGGGGTGAGGGCTTTGTGCTTGCAACCTCCCAGCAGGTCTGGCACACACAAGATGTTAAGTCGGTGTTTGTCGCAGGAGGAAAGCAGACAGACTGTGGAAACAGGCTTTTCCAAGACCGCGAAGCAAGTAATGGCAGGAAAGTAGATTTCATTCTAAACCTGGGCCGAGGGTCCCTTCTGTTTCCTTAGGTCCTCACCAGGAGAAATGCCTTTGCCATCACTCATGAGGCCTGGCTCCTTTGGTGGGTCCCAGAACGTGCCAGGACCAGTGTGTGTGGTCACCATGACTCTAGAGCTCTGCTACAGACATCATTCACCCCTTCTGCATGCTGCCGGTACTGATTCACCATTACCAGATGTCTCGTTACTTGGATCCTACCCAGCACATACTAGGCAGAACTGAGCACCGAATTCATCTCCTAATGACTTCTGGAATGGGAAAGATAAAAATGGCAGGGGGGTGGGGGTGGGGAGGGAATCAGAAAACAGCTAAGGTTAATTTGGTAATCCGATTCAGGTTCTTCTTCTTTTTTTTTTTTTTGGTAGGAGGGGGAATCTATTTTGAGTGTGGCTTTGTTTTGTTTTTGGTTTTTGTTTTTTACATTTATTTTATTTTTGAGAGCGAGAGACAGAGCACAAGTGGGGGAGGGGCAGAGAGAGAAGGAGACACAGAATCCAAAGCAGGGTCCAGGCTCTGAGCTGTCAGCACAGAGCCCAATGTGGGGCTCAAACTCTCAGACCGTGAGATCAGGACCTGAGCCAAAGTCAGACGCTTAACCGACTGAGCCACCCAGGTGCCCCTTGGGTGTGGCTTTGTAGCCAGGGGGCACAGAAATGCGAGAGCACCTGGCTGGGTGGGGGTGGGGGAGTCCTAAACAGATCAAGTTCCATCACTGCCCACTGTCACAATCCAAAGGCATAGAAAGGAGTGGTGGTAGAAGAAAAGAATTTATTTCCGTGAAGCCAACACCTGAAGATAGCGGAGTAGCTTCTTAAAGACGGGCTCCAAAGTGCTTAAAATACTTCCAGGTTTATATCAGGAAAATGTACGGCAAAGGTCGGGGAGGGGGGGCAATGAAGGTCAAGTCCATCATGGTCTGGGCCTCGAGGAGTCAATCATGGGTGGGGTCTTGCTGGCTCAGGGCGGTCCTCTTTGCTTGGGGGGGGGGATGTAGTTTCGGCTCCCTTCAGGGGAGGCTCTGCCCTCAGGGTGTGCTGCCTGAGCCTAGAGACAAGCTGGAAAGAACCCAGCTAGAAAGCTTGAGGTCACAATGGAGTCTGCTTGAGGTTCAGAATGGAGGCCCCCCGCCCGCCCCCCAGGCGTGGACGGTGGGGAAAAAGGTCAGGGTTCCTGAGGGTGTGTCCGGTTGGTTAGTTTCAACATCGATTTCCTTGCCTTGCTGTCTTTAAAATATATATTTTTTTCCTTTTCTATTTATGTACTTATTTTGTAGTGCCTGTGGCAATCCCCCAAATTGTCTGTCTGTACTGCGGTGGGGAATAATAATTTTTGTTGTTGGTATTTGAGAGGACTGTCTAAGCACTCCTGTTACTGAACTGTCACAGGCCTACTCCACTGTTGAAGGCACTTCCCTTGCACTTGTGTTGAAACTGGCATCATTTCCTGACGTGAACCAGTCTGACACAAGTGAGGCCCGGCTGTTGATTTGAGAAGGGGAGATCATGGAAATTCCCCCAGTTATTTGAGGAGAAACTTTTTCTGTAACTATAGACCGACTAGTGTCCGTCCCGCAAATCCTCTCTACAAAGAAAACTTTATGCTGAGGGAGATGTTCCCCCGAAAACCTACTGCGGAAGCTTCACGTCCAGCGTGGACTTCCTGAGGCTCAGGAGTGTTTGGGGATAAAGTTAGATACTTAAAATGACAAGCATGGTGGGGGTTCTGAAGAGTTACCTCCAAGCTGACAGAAAACAACCATTTGTTTTTTTCGTGTGTTTCTTCTGCGTGTGACCATTGGTACCTTGAACACCTCTCTGCCTGGTTAGTCAACTCAGCCAACTAGTGTGAAATCTTTGTTTTGAGAAACCTTTCAAGACCCCTCCTAGAGAGAATAAGCTGCTTGAGTTTTCGTTCTCAAGAAAACAAGCGCCTCCATTCTTCCTGCTAGGGTGGCTTTGGTCACATTTTGCAAGGATTTATTATTTTCATATTTTATTTTTATTTTTGAAGGAGAGGGAGACAGCACGAGCCGGGGAGGGGCAGAGAGAGAGGGGGACACAGAATCCGAAGCAGGCTCCAGGCTCTGGGCTGCCAGCTCAGAGCCCAATGCGGAGCTCGAACTCACTAACCAGGAGATCACGACCTGAGCCGAAGTCGGACGCCTAACCGACTGAGCCACCCAGGCACCCTGACTGTTTTCATATTTTAAATTTTTTTTTTCAACGTTTATTTATTTTTGGGACAGAGAGAGACAGAGCATGAACGGGGGAGGGGCAGAGAGAGAGGGAGACACAGAATCGGAAACAGGCTCCAGGCTCCGAGCCATCAGCCCAGAGCCCGACGCGGGGCTCGAACTCACGGACCGCGAGATCGTGACCTGGCTGAAGTCGGACGCCTGACCGACTGAGCCACCCAGGCGCCCTGACTGTTTTCATATTTTAACTCCCTTCTAGATGATGCGCCTCTTGAGGGCAGACACTACTTAGTATTGGCTTCACATCCCTGAGCCATCTCCCCCGGTGGCTGGCACCACATCTTGAATCGATGCTGGCTGAATGGATCGAGAATCATGTGAACACATTTCTGTTCCAAAACGCGAGGCTCTCATTTTCTCAGATCGGGCAGGCTCCTTCCTGTGTCTCTGGTCGTCGCGACATGAGTATTTATGAGGCCGGCCGGCCCGTGTTAGGACTTGCACCTGACTGATATCTAGAATGACTTTTGATTAGGACTGGCGTGTTTCCTCACTGACTCCCGGCAGGGTCATGACGAGGCAGCCTCCACCCTTGCCGTCTGGGATGACACATTGGCCTCTGTTGTCATCGGCCTTCCTGTAGTAACTGCCCCACAGAGAGAGAAGCTGTCTACGGCCTCCCTTCCACGTGGGACCTTGCCAGCTCGTCCTTTTCTACAAGGACATCAGAACAGCAAATTTCAGGAAACCAGAAAAGCAGGCAGAGTTTTTTGTCGCTTTCAAATCTTGAAATCTGTCTATTGTTGAATAAGTAACACATTCACATGGTGCAAAATTTGTAAAGGCACAAAAAGTTAAGTTTCCCACCCTGCTCTGGTCGTCAGCCATCCAGTGGGTGTCCCTAGAGGGAACCATATCTGTATGTGATTGTATAGTTGAATGTCTCTGTTGTCCTCGATCTTGACTTTTTCTGGATGTTCCTCTCGTTCCTCCAGAACAATGTTCTTTTCATCCTGCCCCTTCCCCCAGCACCCTGTACTGAGTTGAGGGCCCTCCCTGCACAGCCACCTGGCAAATGTTACGGATCAGCTGACAGCATGTCTGTACTACAAGAATATTTGATGAGCATCTTTATTCGATTGTGAATTAGATGCATTTTCATTCACTTACGTTCCTGTTCTTCTAAGATAAGCCAAGAAGTGCTGATGGCCACATCGGCCTCACTCATGCCATCTTCCGTTCATGAACCATTGCTTCCATTTGTAATGCTGCCAGCCCAGGATGGTTTAGAGCTCACTCACACATTTTTCAGGGGACGGTTGTGCAAGAAATGTCGATATTTTCCAGCACTTTTTTGGCCCCTTCAATGGTTTCTTCTTTTGGCTTCTGCAAGAGCAAATCCTCAGCCCTGCCTCACCCCTGTCCTCAGCCCTGCCTGCACACACACACCCACATGTGCTCGGGGCCTCTCTGTCCCTCTCTTCCCAGAACCACTGGACATGAGAAAAGTACTGCAAGGAAGAAGCCTGGCTTCCTCAGGCAGGAGGGTTTTTGTTTGTTTGTTTGTGTTTTTGGCTTTTGCTGAGCATTGCTTGTAGGTGTGGCCTTTGCAGATGCTCTTTTGCTCCCTTTTTCTGTCCCCTGACAGTTGTGGGGAGTTCACCTGCTTGTCCTCTGCTTCCTCCAGGCTAGCATAGCTCCCCTTCCTTGTGTACTCTGGGGCCCTGCCTGCTGCGGAGCAACTTCCCTCCGGCTTCCTCCCTCAACTGGATGCTTTGCCCACGGTCGGTCGAGTGGCAGCCCCCGCCGTCCTCCCGGTGCCGGTGGCCAGTGATTAAGTAGCCGGGTCTTTAGCTGAGTCCATCTCTGTTTGTCATAACGCTGCTGCAAGTTATTTTGGTCTCTGTGACTGGTGGCTGCACCATGATTAGGGTTTGATTACTATCACCAAAGTGACTAAAAGATGAAAATAGAAGCCACAACAGGAAATAAACCACTGCAAATGAGATATTTTATTCCATATTCCCTGCCAGCAAATGATTAGAATCAAACTCATTCACAATAGTTGGGTGAACTCTAAACTTTTTCTTTCTTTCTTTTTTTTTAAGGATCAGAATAGCTTGAAACGGGGTGCTTGTCAGTCTCGCTTGTGCCTGTGGAGACGAGAGGAACTCCCTTTCTAGGCACACCAGCCAGCCAGGAGTTCCTCCCTGGGCTGGCTTCTTTCTTGGAAAGGAAAGGGACAAGAATGCAGTGGGGCGGGGCTGGCTCTCAGGAAGGCTTGGGATGTTAACTGATTCAGGGGATGTCAGGAAGCCATAAGGCAGCACCAATCACTGCTGCTACTTGCCCAGCATCCCAGCCATCATCTACGTCGGGTAGTAAAATGGAGGAAAGCTGTGGACAGAGGGTAAGAGAGAGGTGACGCCTGAATTAAAACACCCACAATTACACTCTATGGGAACATATCTCTGCAAGTATATGCATGCTGTACTCAGACAAGCTGTGATGTCAGATTCAGCTCCTGAAACACCCACTAAATCTACCTGCCCTGTGTGTGCTCTGGCCTCTCATCACAGACTATTAGCACCATTGGCCAGATTTCTAAAAGAGTCTTCAGCCTCTCCATTTAGCCAAGATGCTTAATGAGAATTATGACATTTGCTTTCCCTTATTTATGTCCTTGTCACTTTGCAGCCTAGCCTAGCCTCTCTTGAAAAGCAAAGATCGTGTAGGGAGGCCCAGAGCAGAGAGAGGGAATGGGACCCTGTGAGGGTAGGAAACTTGCCCAGAAAGCTTTTTAATCCCTGCCAAGTATACGGCCGAGGCCAAACGTGAGGATAACCACTGGTGCAAGTTAGTTAACCAGTGAGGGCAGAGCCCCAGCCTGGAATCAGGTTTTCTGACGTCTAGCCTGGGATTCTTAGCCTTTCTAAGGGGAGTATATTGTGTATTTCCCAGAAATCTTATTTCTGTCTCTTTTGTCTTTCCTGCCTATGATGATGGGATCACCCAGAGCCACTCATCCATTTCTTCCTGGGGCTTTCTTGCTGCTGTCTTTGCAAATTTGCAAGGTGCTTCTTTACAAAGTTTCACACACACACACACACACACACACACACGCACGCACGCACGCGGTCTCCATGCCCTTTTCACTAGGCAACATTTTTATTTACAATAAAATTATGACCTTACACAATTGCAGCTATGTGGCCTTACAAAGTAAACGTTTAGAATGCCAGCTTCTGCCCTGTCCTACATACATTTCTACACTGCTCGGCACCCCTGTGTCTTACAAGTCAACACGCTTCAGGGGTCTCTTGCCTGGAGCTGATGGTGTAAGCAACATTGCTGATTTTCTCTCACATTTTTATCTCCAAAGGTGCTTTTGTTAGATCTGGGGGGAGCAGTCCAAATGCCCCCTTTGCATCCTATGTTGGTTCCTCAATGTTTATTAAGCATCTACTGCCTGTCAGGCGCCTCTTAAATTGCTGGAGGGGAGGGGGCTGAACTGTAAAGCTAAAATTAATCTGTCCCATTTCCTTCTAAGAAGGTATAATTTAACTGGGATAATGAAAATAGTACATCGCACCTTTCCTGAAGATTCGTCGTTCATCTCATCCCCAATGAGGTTCACTGTTGTCCTGATATCACAATTGTAAATCCCTTAAAAAAATATTTTTTATTTCACTGAATCATCTGTGAGGTTAGATCACCATGCCAACTAGTGGCCTCGTCAATAGTGATGCGTATATATTTAAACCATTTCTTTTCTCAGTACCATCAGTTTTCACGAAATAAACGCATTCTGGTCGTGTGCCCTACCAAGGCCTTACCCCATTTCCTTGCCGTAATCTGCTAGCTGGGTCTCTGCTTCTCCCGAACGTGGGGTCAGGGGCTAAACTCTATGACCCTGAGCACCTTGAACGCTACGGAGCCGAGAAGGGCGCAGAAACAGGCCGTGCATGCATATGCATGCCCTAGGCAGGTCTGCTCGGAAAGGTAACCTTCCCGCGCCGGGAGGCGGGGTGCCGGAGGTCTTCCGGGCTCCGGAGGAAACCTGCCGGCGGCGGGGCCGGAGAGCCACCCCCCACCTCGCCCCCGCCCGTTCTCCCGCCTGGATGCTGCCCCTCGCAGCTCGTCAGCCGGCCAAATGCATTCCAGAGCTGTGCACAAGACACACTTCTCCAGGCAGTCCTAGAAACCCGAGCCCGGAGCGGGAGAGGGCGGGAGGGAGCGCGCGGCCGCCGCTGAGGTCACATTCGCGCCGCCTCCCCGCCCTCGGCGGCCCGGCTGTTCCCTCCAGCGTACACTTCCCAGGGCCGCGGTCCAGTCCGGTGTAAATGTCTTTTAAAACGGAGACAGCGCTCTCCTCCCCCTTCCCTCCAGCGCGGCCAGGGGATCCGCCGCCAGGGCCTTTAAAACAAAACGAATGAATGAAGCGCTAGGGCGAGCGCGCGCGGGACAGCCGCTGCGAAGCTCCCCCGGCTGCGTCTAAATCGGGCCGCCGACCGGTTCGTTCCGCTTGAAAACCCTCCGGCGAAGCCCGCTCGGTGCTTTTGGGTTTTCCCATTTCTCCTCTGATCCGGCCAGGTCTCCGTCGTTTCTGGGAGCTCCTCAGCTCCCCACCTTTACCCGCACCCCCACCCCCCGAGTGGTACCCCTTCTGCAGACCGGGGAGGGGGTGGCAGTGGCGGGGGTGTGTGTGTGTGTGGGGGGGGGGGAGAAATAGCTTTTAGAAACCCGATCTGTTGTTTGCGAAACACAATCGCTTTTTTTTTTTTTTTAAAGCGACAGGGTGTCTAGACGGCCACGTGACGAGGCCGGAGCCGGGCGCGCCACTGCGCAGTGGAACCAGCAGAGCAGAGGGCCCGAGGGGGGGGAGCGGGGGGCGGGGAGGAGGCGGCGGCGGCGGCGGCGGCTGGGGGCGGGGGAGCGGAGGGGGAGGAAGGGGGAGGGAAGGGGGCGGGGGCGGGAGGCCTTGCGGGAGGCGGCGAGCCGCGGGCACACTCGCTCACTCGCTCGGCGCACGGAGCAGCCTGTCCCCGAGCCGCGCCAGCCGAGCCAGCCGGGCGCCGTGCTCGGTCCGCTCGCCGCGCGGGAGAGAGCTGCCCGAGACAGAGCCAGCCCGCCGGCGCCGAGCTGCCGAGCGTCCGGCCCCGGAGACCCTGAGTGCGGCGCGGCGAGCCCCCGGCGGCGGCAGAAGGACCCGAGCGCCAGGAGAGGGCGGACGGGGGACAAGGAGGCTCCCGGGCGCGACGAGGAGAGTCTCGGTGGAGGAGGCGGCGTGAGGACACCCGGGCCTCCTTGCCGCCGCAGCCGGGTCGGGGCGAGCAGCTCCTACGGGGAGTCCAGGCGGCCAGCCGCGGCCAGGGGAGGGGGCGCCGGCGGCCCCCGCATTAGTGAGCAGCTAGCGCCCAGGAGGGCGAGAGCG
>NW_024412397.1:25939644-26024716 GCF_014898765.1 Herpailurus yagouaroundi
AGCCCCGGCGGGCGCCCCCGGGCCCCCGCGCGCGCCCCGGCCTCCGGGAGACTGGCGCATGCCACGGAGCGCCCCTCGGGCCGCCGCCGCTCCTGCCCGGGCCCCTGCTGCTGCTGCTGTCGCCTGCGCCTGCTGCCCCAACTCGGCGCCCGACTTCTTCATGGTGTGCGGAGGTCATGTTCGCTCCTTAGCCGGCAAACGACTTTTCTCCTCGCCTCCTCGCCCCGCATGTTCAGGACCAAACGATCTGCGCTCGTCCGGCGTCTCTGGAGGAGCCGTGCGCCCGGCGGCGAGGACGAGGAGGAGGGCGCGGGGGGAGGCGGAGGAGGAGGCGAGCTGCGGGGAGAAGGGGCGACGGACGGCCGGGCGCATGGGGCCGGTGGCGGCGGCGCGGGCAGGGCTGGCTGCTGCCTGGGCAAGGCGGTCAGAGGTGCCAAAGGTCACCACCATCCCCACCCCCCAGCCACGGGCGCCGGCGCGGCCGGGGGCGCCGAGGCGGATCTGAAGGCGCTCACGCACTCGGTGCTCAAGAAACTGAAGGAACGGCAGTTGGAGCTGCTGCTCCAGGCCGTGGAGTCCCGCGGCGGTACGCGCACCGCGTGCCTCCTGCTGCCCGGTCGCCTGGACTGCAGGCTGGGCCTGGGGGCGCCCGCCGGCTCGCAGCCCGCGCAGCCGCCCTCGTCCTACTCGCTCCCCCTCCTGCTGTGCAAAGTGTTCAGGTGGCCGGATCTCAGGCATTCCTCGGAAGTCAAGAGGCTGTGTTGCTGTGAATCTTACGGGAAGATCAACCCCGAGCTGGTGTGCTGCAACCCCCATCACCTTAGCCGACTCTGCGAACTAGGTAAGAAGTTATTCTGCGCCCACCCTCTTGCCTCCTCCCCCTGGCGCGCAAGTGGTAGAAGAACCCCCACTCTCCCGGGCTGTGTGTGTATGTGTGTGCAGCCGCCACCTCTCCGGGGGGGGGGGGGTGTACATCCCCTCCTGGGAAGAGCCTTTAGGGACAAAAGTAGAGAAAGGACAAGGGGAATCTGCAAGGGCATTCCCTGGGGGTTCCCTTCCAGTTTTTCCTCCTCTGTTGCCCCGAGGTGGGCTGTGGGCACAGCTTGTGCACGCACTCCACAGACACGCGGCTCAAAATTTAAATGCCTTCATTTCCACAGCAGCTAGGCGGTGCAGAGACAAGTGGGGGTCACGCCTCCCCTGCACCCGGAAAAGCACTGAGGTGTGTGGCCGCGTTGGATTCGGGCCAGGCCCGCCGAGGAAGGTTGGGAGAAGCGAGTTGTAGAGGCTGGAAAGTCTCTGCTCCTTTAGTAAATAAGGACAGTCAGGTCGGGATACTCCCCGGCCCGGCAGCTCTGGGGTCTTGGGGCAAAGAAGGTTAGGATGGGAGGCAGGACTGGATACCCGCTCTCAAGTCAGCCAGCCAGGATGGAAAAGAGCAAGCGATCAGAAGTTGGGTGTCCCCAACTTTTTCCTTTCTTTCAGTAAAGCACACAGTGGACTATAGGGTGGTCTGCCCCCGGCGCCTCTGTGCCTTTGCTGCCCTTTTATTGCGCCAGGGCCTGGGCTTCGCCTCTGAGACCCCAGCCTCCCCGTCTTTTTCCTCCCAGCCTCCTCTGTTGCTTCCCGTTTCTCCACGTCTCTGTGCACAGCGGGGGATGTCCCTCGGGCGCCCACAGATCCTCCCAAGTTCACCAGCGCACTTGGGGCGCGTCTCCCGGGTGGGCTGGGAACGGGGATCCCCGAGTTTCTGCGCGGGCGTGCAGCGGTGCGGCGGGAGGGGGGCGGGCGGGGTGAATTGCCCCCCGGGGGGGGGGGGGGGGGGCGGGGGCTTTGGCGCTCCCCGCCCCGTGAACTGTGAAGTGCGCGGCCCGAGCCGGTGGTTTCCAGCCGGGCCGGCGGAGCGCGGCGGCGGCGGCGGCGGCGGCGGCGGCTGCAGACGTGGAGGAGCTGAGCGCCGAGGCTGGCGCCAGGCGGCCTCTTTTGTTTATCTGACAGCTAAATATCAAGGCAATCACCGCCTCGCGGCCCTGCCTCCAACCCCCACAGCTAAGACAAACAGTTGGGCTAAAAGAATGTCTCTGTTATCATAAGTTTCTATCTCTCTTTCTCATGGCTCGGCCTTTATTTTCTCTTACTTTTTTAATTCCAGAGTCTCCCCCTCCTCCTTACTCCAGATACCCGATGGATTTTCTCAAACCAACTGGTGAGTAGATGATTTTAAAAATACCCTTCCTATCTCAAGTTAGAAATGGAGCCTCTAGAACGCGGATTTTTTTATGTCTAGGCAGCGGCTTTGGGGAGGCGCTGGGCTTGCCCCGAGGTGGTTCTGGGTTTCCTCTGTTGGAAATTTGATGGATTTTTCTGTTTTTGTTGTGGCTGGAGAGGGTGTGTGTGTGTGTGTGTGTGTGTGTGTGTGTGTGTGTGTAGATCTATCTATCTACTACGATTTTCTTTTTTGCAAAGATGTTTTTGTTCCTTTTTTGTGTATTTTCACTCTGTAACCAAATTGGCTCAGCTTTAACATGTGGAATTTGATCCACGAAGAAGTGTCTTGAGAGCCAAATAGGACAGGTTGATGGGAGAATTCGGAGAGTTTTGTGAGTGCCAGAAGAATCAGTGAGAAGAGTGGATAATTTGATGACCGAGGGAAGCCCGTTTCAAAGGTGCAGAGCAGGTCTTGGTTTGAAGTAAGAGCTGAGAAAATCTGAGAAGTAAAGGCAACAGCGTCCTGCTGGGTGTTCTGTGCTTCTGACACCTGCTAGTTAGCTCTGGCCCGCGTTTTCTCAGAATTCGAGCTCGGGACCATGCAGGTTTTTAGCATAACTCTGCCTGCCTGTTGCTTTGTCCCTAGATGGCCCAGGGCCAGAGCAAAAGCCCATTTGAGACTGGCACCAGCCCTGTTGCGGTTGTCTGTATTCAGCTTCTAGCTGGCAGTGCAGGGGCTCATCCTGTGGAGGTAACAGTGCCACGGGGCACAGGGGTCAGCAGAACGGGGCTTTGGGAGTGCCTCCAGGGATGGGCCCCACTGTCCCAGAGCGCCTTCTTAAAGCAGCGGGAGATGCCCTGGCTGAGGAGTACGGATTGTTAACCTCGGTCTTCAGGCCTGTATACTGATGCCTGAAAAATGCAACCCTTGTGACATCTTTCTTTTGCCAAGGTTCTGCGAGAAGGAGAAGTGAAGGGTTGGGCCCCATTTCTGTCTTGGAATTCACAAGTCCTTCCGCCTCATGAGTTTTGGCTGTTGGGCCTTTCCCCCCACTAATTAAAAGTTTTGCTGGGGCGTTGTCATAAATTAAATACTTTAATGAACGGTGTAACCAAAGCCCATGTTCTGCAGCCAGCCCCCCCGGGACTCCGCCGCTCCCTGAAGTCGGGAGGCGTTGCTGCCTGCCCGGTGCCTGTCTAATAAGTGGCCTGCAAAGCATGTGATATTTTGCTTTCGATTTACAAAACACCAGATAAATGGTCATTAATGAGGAGATAACCGGCTCTCTGTATTTGTAACAAACGTTAACTGAAATTCCCAAGCTCTGTTTTCTCAAAGAATGTAACTTGACTGGGCTTTTGGCATCAGGACCCAGAATTCTTTCATGAGGTTTGCTCTGTAAGGGGCCATCCCCGCCTGCCCCGTTTTTGTTTCTCCTTCTGTAGCCTTCCAATCTGGAGGGATTCCTTGCAAGAGAGAAAGACCAGTCACCTTGGCCCCAGGCGTAAAGATTGCTAGGGGTGAATAAATGCTCCCAGAAACCTCCTAAAACTGTAGAACAGAAGGGCCACAATTCTCCCGGGTTTCCTGCAGAGATTTCAGGATAAATCTGTTCGCAGGATTCAGGCGGTCCTTCTGCCAGGCCAGGACCTCATTTGCAGTGAGTGGAGTGATATATTTATTCATTAGCAAGTGTTGACATTAGGTAGCAAAATGTGTGTAAACAGAGAAGCCACAAAGACAGGAATGTGCCATTTCCAAGGGGGAGAAAAAGTTTTCCAGATCAGCCAATAGGAAGTGATTAACCTGCCAATCGGAAACTCAAACAGCTGGTTACTCACCCAAAACGTTTTGTTTAAAACCAAACAAGAAAGGGAATGAAAAAAGGCCCTGTCGTGGAAGGACGTGAGGTGGTACAGGCCATGCCCCTGTGGAAGGAACTGTCCCGACTTGCTGGAGGGCAGCCAGGTCTGGGAACCGTGGGGCTAGGGACAGGTCTGGGGCCGTTGAGGTCACACACACAGATGGGATGCTGCCCCCACTTTTCGTCTTCACCTTGTACATGGGAGGAGAGTACTTGGCTGAGAAATTCAGATCAGCTGCTTGCTTTCTTGAGTGTGTGAGCCCCAGGTTGAAGTTTTGGTCTGGGGTGACTAGGTGAGAACCAGGAGCCAGGTTTTATAATGGACAGCTGTTAAAATCTTAACTGGCTACACAACGAAGGGAATCCCTTCTGTGAAGTCTCCAGCTTGGGAAGAGGTGGTGGGAAGGGAACTGGGGAAGGGACCTGGGTGCTAGGCGGTCCCAAACCAGTAGGATCTTCCGGGAAGGGTTAGACATACCTGAACCAAAGGGCAAGGTGGCTGTGACTTGTGACTATCTGAAGTCAAGAAGGCTCCTTCCTCTCCCGCAAGGGATAGGAACATGCTATTCGAAAGTAGAACTTATGTTGTGGGGGGCGGGGGGGATGCTGAGGGGTTGCTATGTGGGCCCTGCTCCCTGTGTCCTCTGCATCTGATGGTGTGCAAGACTTCCCAGAATGGCTGGAGTTGAGGATGTTGCTGGGGACACTGTATTTGCTTAGGCCAGGGTCCCAGGTGACCAGCACCCATTTGGTAGATCAAGCCTCCAAAGGGTAGTTGAGAAGTCTGGGATCTAGGCCTGCTTTTACCTCTTAACTCACCATCTCCTAATTTTTCTGGGCCTCTGTAAATCTAGTTGATCAAAGAGTTAAGAGTTAGATGATTCATTCATTTGCTCATTTATTGGTTCGTTCATTCATTCTACAGGCCTAATGATGTGCCTGCCTGAAAATGTGGATGATTCCCATGCAGTGGATTGTGCTCTATCCAGGGTTCATGGGAGCTGTGGATTGGGGCAGAAGCTGGGACATTGAGCGTGTGGTTGGGGGAGTGGGGCTGGGGCTCCTTGGGGCCCCGGTGGCTCTTGGGAAGCTCAGAACTATGTTGACGAGAATATCTGAGCTCTCCTGGAACCATTCTCTTGGTGAGAGGAATAGAATCCCCAGCCCCTTCACCTTGTGCTCCTTGTACAGCTCATTCCTTGGCTGGTCCCCAGGCTTGCGTCTTCAAGGATTGTCTTTTTCTCCCAGAGAACCCAGCACTTACTGGGTGCTTGGTAATGTTTAATGGTGGATAAGAGCCAGGAATGGCCTAGAGCCTAGAGTGTGTGCATCCTGGGCGCTGGAGAGCTGGGGACACAGGCAGAGGCTGAGACACTGGCTTTGGACCTCTGTCTCTGGGTGAGGACTGGGGGTGTGGCCTCTTGGACCTTTACGAGCCCTGCAGTAGCTTGAGGAGGTCAGTCTGGATGCTGAGGCCGTCTGGGCCTAACTACCTGCAGGGAAGAGTGAGGACTTGGGCCCCTGGGGAGGGAGAGCTGTGGGATGGGCTGGATGAGCGCTCAACTCTTGCTCACGGCCCAGCTCACTGGGTGGCCCCCTGGGCTAGTCAGTGACGCCTCAGTTTACCAAGGTGCGGGTCCAACAGGTATACTTTAATACTTCACAGAGGTGGCGGGGAGGCCTAATTAATGTTTGTAAATCCCTCTTGAGATCAAAGGCTCTGCAGAAGGGCAGAGCACCATTTCATAAAAACGCTTGTGGTTGCCGGAGCTGGCTTACCTTTGATCTGAGACAGGCTGACACCTTGAATGTGGTCCCAGCTCTGCCCTGAGATGCCAGGCTCTTCCTTTGAAACCCACTTGGCCCCTGGGATTCAGCCAGCCAAAGCCGGAGGAAGGCAGGGGGCAGTGGCCGTGGATACGTCCTCCTGTTTAATGTGGGGGTGTCTTCCGCTTGTGGGTAGGTAAAACCTATCTCTCGAACATGGTGAAGGCCATCCAAGTAGTTTAAAAAGTGCAGGGTATACACCATTTAACAAGCAGCTTCCATTTTCTGCTCTCCTATTGTTTTCCATTTGATTAAGTGTCTCCTGTAGAACTGTATATTCCTGTTAGGAATTACCCTTTATCCTGATAAAATGAGATTACGCACACAGTCTTTTCTCTCTTGCTCTGCCTATGGCCCCCACTCCTCCCCTCTGCTCTCTCCCCCCCCCCCCCCACGCCCCTGTTGAGAATTCTTGAAAAGTTGTTCTTCCAGCCTGAGAGAGAATGCGGGAGACGGAAGGTTCTGGGATTAGAGAGAGAATCTCAGAGTTGGAGGGGTAGGCAGCAGAAATCCAGACGTGGTTTGGGGGCCCTGGGTAGGCCATGCTCAGTCCCGCCCCCCCCCCCCCCCTTTTATTGGGGAATGAAGGCTGCTGCTGGGCTACTAAATAAAGGATTCCAAATGGGCTTACTTGCCTCCGGGCTTCTCTTTCCATTGGCTTCCTGTTTGCCAGCGTGGCCAAGTGGTTCCAATGGGAAACTGGTAGAACACACCCCAGGTTCATCCTGCTGGTGACCTGGGGTGGTTGGGGGACGGGAATTGAACCATCTAACCCAGTGTGCTTGCAGTGGAGCCACGAAGCCCCTTTCCGGAGCCGGCCTCTCACTATGGCCCTCAGTTTGGCCTTGGCAGTGATGCATGATGAGCTTTCAGGGTCTTGTGTACTTTTGTTTCATGGGGCTAATTAGTTGTGTTTCGTGGGCATTAGGTTTTGGTTTAATTGCTCGGAGGGAGGTTGTGGAGTCTGTTTCTCAGCTAGAATTGTCATTAGCCTCGTTAGCGTTTAGGTCACCGTGCTAAGCACCTGAGGGTGACAGAAACATTGAAGAGAAGCTTATAGGCTGGTTAGGGCTTACAGGATCTGAAGGTAAAAGATGAGCAAAGTCGGCAGAAGGGAATTCCAAGTGCCGGATGCCAGAAAAATTTTATAGGAACCAAGGGCAAGGGAGCCTTGCAGGTCTGGGGCTGCCCGGGAAGGTTTCCAGAGAGGAGTTTGGACCAGGCCTAGAAGGAGGTAGAACGTTTCCCCTTCAGCTGGGAGCCTTGTTCTCGGTCCTGATGTGCCGGTGGCTTTATACAGATGTGCACATGATTCGTTGGGTTCTTTTTATTTTATTTTAATTCAAAAATGTTTTTCATATTTATTTATTTTGAGAGGGAGACAGAGCACCAGCAGGGAAGGGGCAGAGAGAGGGGGAGAGAGAGAGAGAGAGAGAGAGAGAGACAGACAGAGACAGACAGAGACAGACAGAGACAGAGAGAGAGAATCCCAAGCAGGCTCTGTCCTGACAGGGCAGAGCCCGACCCCGGGATCAATCCCATCAACCTCGAGATCACGACCTGAGCCGAGATCTAGTGCCGGACGCTTAACCAGCCGAGTCACCCAGGCGCCCACCATGGGGTTGTCCTTGAGATTTGTATGCCTCATTATACTTCTGATACATTAGTTAAAAGAGAAAAAAGTCCCTCAACCCAAGGGCAGTCTTGAGAAAGTCCTGAAGAACTGGGAAGTCTAACAAGATGAGGGAGACACTGGTCTATGGGAGTGGCAGAGAGGCCCCTGGATCTACAGGAAGGCTTCACCTTGGGGGTTGAGAGCAGAGCCCAGGCTTCCTTTGACCTTGGGAACTACCTGGTTTCCTCAATGGGGGACTTGCAATAAAAGAGAAATTCCAGCCAGTCTGCGATCGAGCCTGACTTGACTAATGATTAACTGGCTGCCCAGAGCCCAGACCGGTGACAAGGTGCTGTGGTCTGTCTTCTGATGGGCAGCGAAGCCTGAGCAGACCATTAATAATCAGCATCGCGGTGGGGAGTCAGCTGTTTGGAATGTGTGGTTTCTCTTTAATGCTGTTTAGAATGTGCTTAAAAATTAATCTTGGTGTTTTTATTTATTTGTTTGTGTATTTATTTCTCTCCTTTTCACATCCACAGCAGACTGTCCAGATGCTGTGCCTTCCTCCGCTGAAACAGGGGGAACGAATTATCTGGCCCCTGGGGGGCTTTCAGGTGAGACCTTTTCTCTTATTTCCCTGGCAGTTTCAAGACCTCTTGAAATGACTGGAGACGAGAGGAATCGGGGTGGCCTTCTGCCACCCCAGCTGGTCTGGAATTAATTCTCACTTTCATGTGCTTGAACTGGATGCATCCGTGGTGACTCTGGCCCTTGAGCTCGCCATTCTGCAGTCCCTTACACATCAGGACCCTGGGCCTGCTCTGTTGAGGAAGTGGGGGCCAGCTGGGGACTGGCATGATGCTGTGTTTCATGGTTATTGTTAAAGCAGCTACTGGCTCTGGGGGCTTCCGCTCGGTGACTTTGGCATTAGTTCATGGGTTTAAGCTAAAGCTCTTTCTTGCACTTGCCCTTAGTGCATGGAATGCCTTGAAAGGGGATCGATCCACCTTTTGGGAGCCCGTTGAAGACAGATCCCAGGCGTAGGGTGGGAGTTCAACGCAGATGTCCTTGATGCTTCTGTGCAGGTTTTAATTCCCAGTCTAGCTTTAGTGCAGGATTCTGTAGTGCGTATCCGGAGACGGGAGCCACAGGATGGAGGCACTGAGGACAGTAGAGACTTGGCAGTGCTACCCGGGAGGGAAGGTCTGGAATGCCAGTGCTGGAGGGTTATGGGAATGAGGGAGGTAGCCTGAGCATCACTGCCCCTGAGGGGCATGAGAAGAGAGTCATAAACTTGTAGGAGCTCATTAGCAACGTAAGTAGGAAGCATTTTCCTCTTTTTCAAAAGACATCCTATTTCTACCTGATTTTCCCACCCAGTGTGCCGTCTCTGGATTTTCCAAGAGCCAGCTAAAGCAAGAGGGAGAGTCACCCGGTTGGGGGGGGGGGTAGGGGTAGGGGAGAAATTCCAGGGTTCCGTGCATTTGTCGTTGCTTGCCTCTGGGACGTTGGCAGAGGAGCATGGCGGCTCAGATGGAACCGTCTTGGGGGGCTGCTGTGGTGTGCCCTCTTTTGTGAGGTGACCTCTTATTGGCTGGATGCTGCCTCTAAGGCCATGGTCATGCTCATCCTGGCCAGCCCCTCCCAGGCTCTCCTGTCCAGGAACGGAGCTTGCTGAGGACGCCTTTAGGAAGACCCTTGTTTGTTTTTATTTCAGGGCAATATATACTCTTGACTTATCTGCCGCAGAGGGTATTGTTTACACAAAGCTCCTAATGAGAAGTGGGCAGGAAGAAGAGGGACCCGGCGAGGGGCGGGGGCATCGTGTGTGGGGAGGGGCGGGGGGACCGCGGGCGGTGGAGGAGGGAGAACATGCTGGAACGGGTGAACTGCGTCTTTTCTGCTTTCTAAGGCTGAGAAAGTTCCTGAAAGAAAGAAGGCCAAGAAGAGGAGAGGGTCTGGGCAAAATAACACACTCAGGATGTTGTTCGATGGGTTTATTTTTTAAATCCTGAATGTGCAGGGAGGAGCCCCAGCCCTTTTGAACCACATGAAATAAGCAAGGGAAGTGGTAGCTTTTGGAAGGGGGCTTTTCGGAAGGGTTGTCTTATTGATAACATCTTGTCTGTCTTGTCTGCTGGAGGAAATGACGACACCAAGCCGAGCATCTCCTTCCTCGGCCCCGTGCAGCCCTATTTGAGTTAGGTGGGCTTTCTGTTCCCAAAGCCATTCCAGTCCTAGAAAGAAACCGGGACGGGGCGGGGGGGGGGGGGGGGGGGGAGAAAAACAATTATTAACTGCTCTCCCCGCCCCCCCAAGGTAATTGCAACCATTTAGATTACTGAGGCGCTGCTTGGGAGGAGGAGTGGTTGTCTCTGAAGGGATCGAATGGTTTAACAAAACTGCAAAAAAGAAAAAGACCAGGGGGCCTCCACATGAAAGAGCATTTGTTTTGAATTTTAGCTCTTAATTTACTAATTCCCAAGGCTTCAAAGTTTGAGCTCTTTCTTCTTTCCGTTCGGAGTTGGAACAGCTTATTAATAATGTGCTGTGGGGGGAAATTGAAGGAACTTGAGTTTTGGGTTGGCGCCCAGTGGTTTGGGGGGTGTCAGGGGAGGCGATGGGCCCAGAGAAACCCAGGAATACACCCTTTGTGGCGAGAGTGCCCCCGAAAAGATGGTTTAATGGCCCGGGTCCAGGACGAGGGTTTTGCAGATGGAGAGAGCCCAGACCTCGTCCTTCCCAAGTTGATCTTTCCATGGGGGGGGGGGCGGGGGTTGGCTTGGGTGTGTCCACCTTGGAGGGTGAGGCTGGTGGGGGCTGTGGAGACGTAGCCGAGTGGGACAGGGCTGCGTGGGGGAAGGGGTTAGCAGAGGCTGGAAGGTGGGAGTCTGCTTCAGGAAGGGGGGGGGGCACTGGGCATCAAGGTGGGGAGCGGTGAACGCGCCCAGAAGGATTTGCCCCCTCCTCCCCCTTGAAATAACCTCTCTGAGTGTCTCTTTCACAGGCCCTGTGTGCTGTTTTCCTTCCTGTCCTGCCCTGGCTGAGAGCGGGCTTAATGAATGGGGCTCAGTTTAGGGTGGGAGGAAGGTCGGGAGCGGGAGCCAGGGCTTGATTCTCTTGGCAAGGGAAGAAGGGAAAGAAAAAACAGCCAAATGTGAAAATGTGGTGCCTCGGAGGTGGGGGTGGGGGTGTGCTCAAAGGCATTCCCCTCCTGAACTGCCGGGGTGACTCCAAGGCTGGCCCTTCCCTCTCGTGCGAGGAAGGGGAGTGGGCGGGTGGGGAGCCCTGGGAGCAGGCCCGCTGGCTGCACTTGAAGTTCCAGCCTTGCAGCTTGGGTCTGGCCGGGGAGGCGACAGGCCCAGGCCTCCGGGACTTGCAGGGAAACATACCCCACCCCTGCAAGTTTCCTCAGTCTGGGAAAAACGGCACATTTTTAGAAGGCTGTGACTCGGTTCCAGGAGATTGTACTTTCATTTCTGACAGCCGGCTCTCTGAGACAGATGGATTGCTTGGTGCATGGTTTGGTGTGTGCGTGTGTGCGCACGCGTGTGCTGCAGACGTACAGATAGCCGATCCCGTGCACAGAACACACGAGCAGGCAGGTGCCCGCAGGCAGGCTGTGGGATGGGCCAAGGGGTAGGCGGACGGCAGGGTATGCACTCTGGGGGTCGGGGGCGGAGTGTTGGTGCATTGGGTCTGAACTGGGATCTGGCAGCGCTTAGTTAAGCTCTGGGCGGACAGTGCCTTTTCAAAAGCGTGCATCTCCAGAATAAGCCCTTGCTGCTGGAGTGTCTGTGTCCTGGCCCAGGAAGACCCACCTTTGGAGAGGTCTGCTGTTGAGGGGAAGCTTCTTCGTTTGGCTCAGTGGTGGTGGGAGCGGGAAGGATTTGCTCCCGGAGCTTTCACCGTCTCCCTGGTGATCAAAAGCATGTGCTAGAAGCCGCCATGTTTGCAGCCTCCATCTGGAGTCCCCGGTGGGGCTCTCTCGTTTAGCTCGTCTGCTGTCCTGGTTTGGGCAGGATGGAGGAGCACCGTCTCGCCTGCAGATTCTGGGTTGTTCAGCCGTAGACCCATCCTTCAGCCTCCTCCTGTATGTATTAATGTCTGGAGCTGGCTGGGCCTCCGCCGTCAGTGCTTCCTTGGGTTGGGACACGGATTGGAGGCCAACACTTTGTACTTCTTTAAACTTCGAGAGACGCCACCGTGGATTTCAAGGAAGGAGCTGGGAGGCAGTGGTGACATAGGTACTGACGTGTCTCGCGGGGCTTGTTGGGGGGAGTTGAGGGAGCCCCAACTCTTGGCTGCGTAGAGTCATGCTTATTGGAGAGACGCCGTCCCACCAGCCTAAGGGAGGCCAACTCCTTTGCAGGCTCTCCTTTGTTTAGCTTCTGGTTGCCACTTCTGGGTGATGGGAGGTCAGCGGCCACTCCTGGAACTTGTCTCTTCCTTCTCTTTGGTCCCTGCAGGCGTCTTGGATTGCCTCAGAGAGACAAGAGTCTTCAAAAATATCTATCTAATCAGAAAATGTGGTTCCGGCTCCGTCCAAGTAGTAAATTTAGGCTCAAAGCAAGGAGCTTAGGAAAGTTTGCTTCATCTTGTTCATCAGATACCTGTGAACAAGTCCTTATTGTCTGGCTTGGAGTGGCGATGGGACACTGGGAATTTGGGACCCGGGTGGCTGTTGCCGTGTTTTTGTGTCTCCTTCCTCTGCCTGGGAACGAGCAGCTTGTGGTTTTTGCTGAGGTCTCTAATGTTTGGGGGAGTCAGATGGACCAGCACATGTGACTGTGAGTGAGCTTCCATACCTGCCCACTCCCTTACACCCCAGATCCAGACAGTCTGGATCTCTAGGGACTCAGCCCATATCTCCCTAAATGCCAGTGTAATGACTCGGGCCTCTGTCGGCTCACCTGCTGCACACCTCCTCCCCAGTGAAGGACCGGTCCTGGACAGCAGCTCAGGTTTTTGCAATGCTTCAGGTCATGCTCCCGGCCCTGGATCAGGGCTCACTGATGAAACCCCCTTTGTCCTGGAAAGAATGAGGTAGTCAGGCAGGGGTTAAATGCAGGGAGACAGCATTTAGAGTCTCTGGAGCAAATCTGGGCTGCTCTCCTGCCCAGACTGGACGGGCTTCCGCCTCATGCATCCTGTCACTGAGGCAGAACAGGGCCTCCCAGCAAAGGGGCAGGGGCCAGGTAAGGGCCGGGTTCTGTCCGGAGTCGCTTCTAGGTAAAGTCCAGCACATTAAATCTCACCGTTCGCCTTTGACCTTCCCTTAGCCGGGCTGTAGCCTGGTGGCCTTCTAGACCTATAGGACCTCGCTGGCAAGCTCCGAGCCAGTAGGGCAGTGAACAAGGAAGACATGCCAAAGTCATGCTCAAGTTTGACTTCCTCTGCATCTTTATTGTTGCTGTTACTACACCAAAATATTGGTCCCGCCAGTGCTGTGATTGCCTTCGCCGCAGTGGCAACTTCAAAGCAGGTGCGAGCAACCCTGGCGAGAGAAAACAAGGCCCAGGGTGGGAGTGCCAGATAGATGTGCCTCCAACATCAGGAGACCCTGGGATCTTCTGAATCACAGTCCCCGCGGGTGGGGACCCAGGATCGGTATGTTTTGAAGCTCCCCGGGTGATGGCAGTGTGCCGACAAGTCGAGGAACCCCTCATGGAAGGGGAAGGAGGGGTCTGTGTCCCCTTGGGGGATCTCTGGCGGCTTCTCTTGGTGGCCGGGCAGGTTTTCTGTGATTCCCTGTCTGCTCCCGTAGTGAAGAATTTGAACGTCTGGCTCAATGAGCCTCTTCTCAAATAAGATTTTTGCTGCATTGTAAGAACTTGACGAGGTGCATTAACTTTGCACCTTCCTCCAGTTGACTTTGCTGTTGTTAATGACCTTGTAAAAGCGACCCGTGGGACAGAGTTTCCTTTTGGGGTGATAACAGTGTTCTGGAACTAGATAGTGGTGATGGTTACACACAGCTCTGTGAATGCACTCAGTGTCACTAATGGTAAATTTTATGTTATGTGTATTTTACCACAGTTTTTAAAAGTAGTGACCTGTGGTGGCTTTTAAATATATTTTAGATAATCAAGAACGGTGATTCCAGAAACTAAAAGTGGAGAGACTTGTGTTTGGTGCCTGGGATCCACCGTTGACAGACAGTCGTGTTGCCAAAGGACTTCTGAGGTCTCCTGGGTTGGGGTTGGGGGTGGGAGGGGCCCTTTGATGGGCTGGGAGCCTGTCTGTCTGACTCTTAGTACCTGAAGAAGCAGGGAGAAGCGGGCGCATCTCTGTGTTGATTTTTTTGTTTTTTTTGACCTTCCCTTTTCCATGCGGGTTGCAGAAATGAGAGGCAGGAAAGTTCCCTGTGGTTCTTTCCGAGCCTGACCTTTCTGCAGGGGAAGTGAGTGCACTTCTTCCCGCTCTGCCCCAGATGCCATTTTCCCCTGGTCTACCCAGCCCGGTTCCCTGCACCCTCGCCAGCCCAGGGATTGGAGACCGAGGGTGACGCAGGGGCTGTCCCTCAAAGTCCCGGGCCTCCTGACCCCTTGCCCCTCCCCCGCGATCCAGACCCTTTCCCCGGCTCTACTCCCAAGGCCCCTGGTCCATGTGACCTCCCCACTGAGGTTATAGGGCTGCAGAGGTGGGCAGGTGACTTCCCCGGAGCCCTCCCTTTGCAGGAGACTCGTGAAAGGATCCTGTGCGCCGCGGCCGCTGGGAGGTCACCACTGGTCCTACCATCTTCCTCGCTCAGTATTGAATGGCTAGCCCAGAGGCTGGCTGTGTGCCTACTGTCACAGAGAGGCTTCCTCTCTGGGCTATTTTCAGCGGGAAGATATTATTAACTGCTGAGGCACAGTTCTCAATTTAGTGGCTAACACACCAAGAAAGCAACACTCACTTTGTCAGCGGCAGCTCTACGCAAACACGCCGGGCTGCTCCCAGCCCCTTCCCCATCTCCCCGTGGGGTGTCCTTGGGGATCTGGGGCGGGGAAGCTACCATCGGAGATCCTGTCTGCCACCAAGAGATCGAACCGTTTTAATTGAGCCAATCGTTTAAAGGTGTAGGACATGGTAGTGTTTATATCCTGAGGTGGGGAGATTCTGTGTTGGGAATGGGGACCCCAGATGGAAAAAGGAACTTTCTGTGGAGTTGAGGACCGTCATTTAAAACAGAGTGATAACTTTCACCTTGTAAGCGAACAGGAAATACTGGGAATAAGACAGGAAATTGCATCTTTCCTTCTATAAGAAGAACTCCAGAAAAAAGTTGTTCATGAAAGGTAGCGGCTAAGATGAGGCCAGCCTTTTTTTTTTTTTTTTTGGGGGGGGGGGGGGGGGGCGGGGTTTCTCCCCCCTTCTTCCTTTCCACTCCCACGAGAACTTTTAGGCCATTTTGTTTAAGAAAGAGGCTGCTTGAGAACTTTATGTTATTTTTATTATTTAAAAAAATATTTTACCAGAAGGGTCACCTTCAGTTGAAATGTTAACTGCAGCCTTATTTCCTGGTTCACTAAAGAATCTTTCATGATTTTTTTCAGCTTCCTTCCCCAAATGGTGAGGCCAAGCAGCTCTTGGCTGGAAGCGAATTTTGGTTTGGCTGCTCGAGGTCCTCCACGCTGAGCCCCACCCAGGGTCATTAGCTCCGTTTTAACTTGCAAAAGAAAAAAAACCTCTTTTTGGTAGGGGGTGGGTAAGAATTCGTTCGTGCCCGCAGTGTTCCACCCCAGCGTTGCCTTCCCCTAACGCGGGTGCCTGGCCTGGGGCAGATTAGAAGTCAAGGCTGCCTCGAGGCCAGTCCTGTGTCCACCCCAGCAGCCTCCAGGAATTCCTTCCCTTCTGAGACTGTCTGTTTCCTGGGTGCTAGTGAGGAGTGAAGGGAAACAGCCTTCAGAGCTCTCCTGGTACAGCTCTGCTCTGCCCTGGGGGGACTGCACCCAGTCACCCAGAAGCTTCCCCCAGAAAGAGGGCTTGCCACAGCCTCATGTGGTGTGGAGAAGTAGGCGGTATATTGTCCTGGGTGTAAAAGCGGTTTCCATTTACTCATCTCTGGGTTTCTGAGTCCCCTCTTGGACGATGTCATTCATCGTTCTGGTGACAGGGGCTAGTGCCCTGACCCATGCTGCTAAGGGGCCCTCTTTAGGCTGGAGGTCAGAAAGAGATTTCTGTGTGGCTTGCTTGCTCCCCACTCACTCCGGTCCCCCACCCCAGCTTTTTTTCCTTAGCGTGCGTTGTTTTGTTTTCATAACACAACAAGAGCCCTGGGGTGTGTAAGAGCATTGTTGAACGCTCGGTGAGGGTAACTTGTCCAAACAGAGCAGGACGCCAAGGCAGAATGCTGTGGGCAGGTGGTGTGCCCACAGAGGTTGCCGGGCCGGCGCCTGGCTTGGAAACACCTCCGGATCTGCCGCAGCTGGCTGGGAAGTAGGTGAGGACAGGGGCTTCTCTCTGCCCGTCTCCCCTGGGAACTGGGACACGGCCTGGGCCTTTCTGGCTGACCCCTGCCTGGAAGGCATGCTCCCCTCCCAGCCAGGTTCCCTCATACCTCCCTCTGGCAGGTGTCAGGCTGGGTGGACCACCTGTTCTGGGAGAAGCCAGCCTGTCTCCGGCTCATTCATATAGTGATTATTTATTGAGCACCTACTATGTGCCAGCCTCTGCAGTTTTGGGGCTGCCAGAGCCGGAACGAAGAGCAGCATGCAGTGGTTTGTCTGGAGGGCTTTTGGGGTCAGCGAGGTGGAGGCTCTTTCTTGCACGGGATTTGGCTCTGTCTGGAGTACAGACAGAGGGCGGCTTCTCAGGCACTTTCTACAGGACAGAAGGAGCTTGGGCTCGGAGCTGGGCCGTAGGTGTTGTGAGACGCGGTAGAGGTGCAGGGATGGGCCCCTGGGGTGATTGTCTGAGCACGCCGGGTTGGCAAGAGCTTTTCTGTCATCGGCTTTTGCCTCCGCTTTGGTTGTGTGGTCTGTTGAGAGTTGAGATAAAACAAAGCTTGTGGATAAACAGAGGTCTGTCTCCTCGGGCTCCATCACCCCCCCCCCCCCCCGGCCCCCGATTGTAAGATAATAAGCAGTAACCTTAGGAGGGAGGTACAGTTATAATCCAGACCCTGGTATAGTACCTGGGAGTGCTGTGTGGAGCAGAGGTGACCAGCCTTCCAGCCTTGCACTGGCTTAGCCCCGGGGGGGGAGGGGGGGGGGGGCGCGGCGGCTTGGCGGGGGAGGGGTGGGCACCAGACACTGATGTCTGGAGAGATAGTATTTAATGTCTTGACAGCCACAGGGCAGGTGGGCTATCTTCAAAGCCCTGGAGCTTGACTTTCCCTTTAGAACTCCTGTGGGCTTTTGCAGATGCAACTCTTGCTTTTAAATTTTCAGTCTGATGGTCAAACCCATTTCTGAGATGCCGGCCCCATGTAGGAGGCCCCTAGCGGTGGTTTTGTACAGGGTGGTCGAATATGCAGTGACCAAAGTGTTTTCATTTCCGCGCTCATCCTGTCCCTGCCTGTTTCCCCCAGGCTGACCCGATGGCTCTGTTCTTGGAGGTCCCTCATTTAATTTATCTATCTAGTTTATCTACTACTGTGCTGTGGAACCCCACTGGCCAGAAACAAATCAGAGCTAGTTTGGCTTGGTTGGGGTTTGATCAGGGCAGAAAGGGAAGAACTGATCTCAACCCCAGTTTCATCTTGTCAACGTTGGGAGTTTCTGTCCGAAGACAGCTCAGTTAACTGGCCAGGGACTGTTCGCGGCCCTCGGGTTTGTTCATTTGAGAGTCTCCTTTTTACTTTTAACTTGGGGCTCGTCGCTCAACAGGAACAGAAACAGTAAGACGCCAGGCTGTGCTCTCTGTGGACTCACCTTTTTGCATTTGCCACTCGGAGGTTAAATAGTTGTCCCCATCACCCTATCCCGGCTTCCACTGCTTCCGGGCACCTAACAAGAAGCTGGAAATGTCGCCTTGCCCAGTAGGCCGAATGAACTTCTGAGGCCACCAAAGGGTCTTGAAGAGCTGCTCAGCCCAGAAAGTGCTTGGGGACCTCGCCCGCCCCAGGGCAGCCTCTTAGCCAGCACAGCCCCTCCCCCTCATTAATGAGTAACCCAGAGGGAGAAGCTGGGTGCGTTGTACAGCTCTTAGAAATAGGCCCATCTCCAGCATAGTGGGGTCACAGTTCAAACCCTGCTGAGAGGGGTTTCCTGGGGGGAGAGGCCTGGGGTGAGGGGCATGCAAAGATTCAGAAGCAACCCCCACCCCCAACTCCAGTCTCCAAGTCCTGGGAGGGCACCTGGAGAATGACAGTGGGAGGGAGAGCCCCCTCCAGGTGCCTGTCCCTAGAGGCTGGCGTGCTTCCGTGGTTGAAGGTGGGGATTTCAGCCTCCAGGGCCACGCCTGTCCTGGGGCCTCCTTTGTTTTTTTTTTTTTTTTTTCCCTCATCTGCAAAGTAAGAGATTGGACCTGGTCTCTCCAAGTCCCCATGCCAGAATCTTGCAAGACCTCCCGTGATCTGTGTGGTCTCTGGTTCTTGGATTTGAGGGTTTGTGGGATTGAGACCCCCTGTTGCTGAGGTGGTGGGTAGCTAATGGCCTCTTGCCTACTGAATAAAAAGATTATAGTTCTTCACATTTCTTGGCTTGCAAACCTCCGGAGAATGAGTGAAAGTTGACGAATCTTTCTTTCCCCGTAAAAATGCGGCTGCATATCAGCATTTGCATACATTTCCAGGGGGCCTTTATCCTTGTGATGGGCGGAAGCCCACCAGTGAATCCCCTGTACTTAAGGCAGGCAGGTTAATGGGGGAGCACGAGAAAGCATTAGAAGAGGTAGGGCCTTCTTCTGTTCCCTTTCCTTTCTCCTTCCACTTCCCTTCTTTTTGGGCAAAATATACCCAACATTTACCATCCTGACCTTTTTTTTTTTAAGTTTATTTTGAGAGAGCATGAGCAGGGGAGGGGGAGAGAGAGAGAGAGAGAGAGAGAGAGAGAGAGAATCCCAAGCAGGCTGTGCCATGGCAGAGCCCAACGGAGGGCCCCGAGCTCACGAAACTGAGATCATGACCTGAGCTGAGATCAAGAGTCTGAAGACACTTCACCGACTGAGCCACCCAGGAGCTCCATGCATCCTGACCATTTCTGAGTGCACAGCTGGGTGGTGTTAAGTCTGTCACATCCCTGTTCACCCACCGTCCATCTCCAGAACCTTTTCACTTGCCCAGACTGAGACTCTGTCTCCACTAAACACTAGCCGCCCCCCTCCCCCACCCAGTCCGTCCCTCCCCTGGCAGCCGCCATTCTGCTTTCAGTCTGTGTGAACTTGACTCCTTTGGGTACCACATATGAGTGGAATCGCACCATATTTGACCTTTTGCCTCTGGCTTATTTCACTCAGCATACTGTCTTCAAGGTTCATCCGGGTTGTAACCTGTGTCAGAATTGCCTTTCTTTTTTAGTGTGTGTGTGTGTGTGTGTGTGTGTGTGTGTGTGTGTCTATGTCTTTATTCATTCATCCTTCAGTGGACACACTTGAGTTGCTCCCACTCTTTGGCTGTTGTGAATAATGCTGCTATGACCATGGGTGTGTGCATAATCTCTTCAAAACTTTTCTGGACATATACCCAGAAATGGAGTTTCTGGGTCATGTGGTGACTCCATGTTTAGTTTTTGAGGCACCGTCATAGGGCAGGGCCATCGTGACTTGTGTCTCTGTGTGGATCGATCGCGTGGGGTGGGCAAGTCAGACCAGCCGTCACTCCTGGATGCAGCTGGGTGGGTTTCTGGGTGAGCCCTGGTGCAGGGGGAGTGAGAGAAGGGTAGGGGTGGCAGTGGGGGTGCTGAGTGTCCTTGCATGGGAGTGGGGGGGGGCAGCCTGGCTTTCTGCAAAGTAATACAAGCCACATTGGAACCCAAAAAGAGTGTCTGGCCCGGAGTCCTCTGAAATATGGGGCACACAGCACAGAGCAGCCATAGCGATTTATGGTGGGCTCCAGGGGGCCTTGCCATGGCAAGTGCAGGCTGGGGGAGGCTTCATCCCTCTTTCACGGGGAGGGCCTGGAGCAGGCCCCAGGCCTAGGAGGCCCTGGTGCTTTGGGGGTGAAAGGGCTGGGATGGCTGAACAGTGAGTGTGTCAAAGCCAGAGAGATTAGATTACAGAGGCAGACAGAAGTAATGATTAACTTTTCCAGTCTGCCTACTGTTGTTTTGCCCTGTGAGCACAGTGCGGGCCTGGCCTGGCCAGGCCCTGGTGTTGGGTTGTAAAGAGAGAAGGAATGACGGCTCTCGCGAGCTGGGTGGGGGGAGCCAGGAGCTGGCCGGAGAAGGGAGCCTTTTCCATCAGATCCCGCGTTGGAATTTATCGGCCGGAATGCAGTAAATGTTCAAAATGCCATCCCATCCAACAGTTTTCATAATTGTTATGGAACAAGGGGAGCTGGGGGAGGGGAGGGATGAAAAGGACTTTTGTTCCTCCCTGTGTTTTTCCACGTCTTCGATGGTTTTTCTACCCCCTAGAAAAGCTGGAGCTGTGTGGGGGGATGGGAGGGGCAGGGCAGGGCCTGCGACTGGGTCCTGTAACACTGTGTACTGCCTTTTGGGGCCCCGGAGGTCAGTGTGCATGGGGCTTTATTAAAATGAGGCCCACAGCAAAGGCAGGCCAGAACTGTTCTGTACCTCTGGGGGTGTGTCCTTTAAAACAGTTGACATATGCATCCATTTTTATCAAGATCCTCACAGGGCTTTAGTGTGTATCCTATGTACTTAGAAGGGGTCAACACAAAGAAGAAAATGCGGGACTTTTGGGTGGTTTAAGAGAAGATCCTTTTGTTGGATTCATGTACGCATTCCCACTTGGGAATCCACATGTGGAATTTGTTGGGGGGGCCTGGGGGGAGGGCTAGCTCTGGACTCTCTCCAGGAGGGAGGCGGGTGGGTCAGCTTAGAGATTTGACTTGGACATCTTGTGTCTTCCTGGGACTGGCCGGGGTCATACCCCGTGGACGGGCAGGTGAACAGATAATGCCATGCGGGTCGGGGGGGGGGGGCGCTGTATGTGTGCAGGTGTGTGAACCCCCTTTCTGAAAAGAGTGGCTTAGTTATTTAGGGGGGGAATGGTGGGAGCTTTGTGGTACATGAGGGAGGGGAAGAGTCTTGAAATTCAAACTCGAGAAATGATGAGGCTGGGTGCATACCAACAACAGCCAGAGAGGCCCATTTACTGTAAATATTATGAATGGAGTTGGCCAGGCTGGGAGTCCCCACCCTTCCTCTGAGTCCTCTCGGAGCCGGGCAGAGCTGGCCTCCTCAGAAGGCAGGCAGCCGGGTACACGCTATAATTTGCATGGCTGAAGACTGGAGCACAGGAAGCCGTGTCAGCCCGGCTGGCGAGACAGACGAGAGCTTTTGATTTGTGTGGCTTCCCTCCCCTGCCCGGCACTACCCTCAATTATATTCTCCGCTGGCCAAATAACTTCTCTTAGGAGGGACCCCCAGGATGGGGGCTTTAGACTTGAACGTTTGAGGGGCCTTGGGAGACGGGGCTGGGGCCAGTTGGGGGAGCGGGGGGGGAGGCGGGGAGTACGTTGTAGCTTTAGTAACTGATTACTCATCATCATTAGTCTGTAAGGCAGAGTCACGAATCAGTCTTCCAGACGAGCAGGATCTGCCAAATTTGTAAGCTTGAGAGACCTCTCAGGAGGAGGAGGGTGATGATGGGTGAGGAACTTAAGGGCACCAAGCCTGGGCAGACCCTCCTCCTCTGGGGATCCACCTTTTCCCGAGGGCCACGAAAGACAAGGCAGAAGGGACACAAGTTTGTAACTTGAAGTTCTTAAAGAAAAAATTGGTTTATAGGTGGACACAGCAAAGTCTGCCTCATATTTCCTTTTCCTTTTGATTTTGTTTTTATCATTGCAAATTGAATGCAAAAATGTGCCCTGCTCCCCAAAGTGATTTTCTTATTCTCCTGCACATAATAAAAATAAATGGAAGGAGCGTTCATAGGGATGGGGCATTTCTGTGATTCAGAGTGTAGCCAGGGGACTGTCAGAGCCCCAAGGTGGCCTGCTGTGCCCCAGCCTCCTTCACGTGAGTTGTGGATGGGTGGGTCAGACTGAGACTCTTCGAGGGCAAGCCATTTGTCCAGGATCGAAGAGCAGCATGCTGCCAAAGAAACCGGTTCATTCCCTGCTTGGTACGAGGGAGCTGGACCCCACACTCAGCCCTAAAGTAGGAATCACGTTTCCAGAATGTGTTTTGGAAGGACGCGTCTTTTTCCCCCTCTAGCATTTGGAGAGCTCCGGTGGCCTTAGAGGTCTGGGGTGGCTGCCCACTTGCCTGTTTGGCAAGTGACCTGTGTCTCATTTCCCCCCTCTTTAACACAAGGACAGTAATAGGATGTGACCTCACAGGGTTGTCACCAGCCCCTTCCAACAGGGCCTGTACATTATTAGGGGCCGGCATGGCCCAGAACTGTTCTGTCCCCTGGGGAGGGGTGGGGGGTGGGTGGGTAGCATTTTCTAAGCGGTTGGAGAACCCAAGACGAGAAGTCTGAGAGATGAGACCAGCATGTGTAGCCGCAAGCTAGTTCCTGGCCGCTGGCCACTTTGTATCAGATTGTCACAACAGCCCTATGAGGCTGGCACTGGGAAGAGCTTAAGTCACCGCCAAGGTCCCAGGGGAAGTAGGTCTCAGCAGGGTGTCTGACTCCATAACTGGGGGAGTGGGAGGATACTGTACAACACTGGAGTTTCCCGGGGGGCTGGGGGGGCAGGAGCTGGCTGGGCACAGGGACCTGAGCAAGCACCCTGGCCTTTGAAGGAGACCCCATGGTACCCAGTCCAGCCACCTCAGTGGAGATAGCTTGTTGCAGAGTGCTGAAAACAACCCAGCCTTTTCTCAGTCTTGCCGTCTACCAGCCAGAGTCCTGATCTCTTTGGTGGAGGAGCTTGGGGTTAGTGGTGATGGGTTGAGTCTGAGCGTTTTCTGGGTAACTGAGGGTGAACCTGAAATGTTTCCAGTTTGTTTCACTCCCTTTGGGTAACTTGTTCCAAACCCCGGGGTTGTCCCTGCTGTCTTAGGAATTTGAGGGTGCCCTGGCAGAATCTGTCAGGATCTGGATGAGGTTGTGCATGTGGCCGATCAGCGCTCACTCTGGAACTCAACGGTGAACCCAGACACCTCAGCAAGCGTCTGCTTTGGTTTCTGGTCATTTGCCTCTCAGACAAGAGACCAGCAAGGTTCCTCGTGAATTGAGAGTGTTTGGGTTGAGGACAGATGGGGCAGATTGGCCCCACGTCCCCATTATCTCCGCCCTTGTCCCTGAAGTGGGCTGGTTTGCTCTCAGAACAGCCAGTTTCCTGACCGGGGTGGGGAGCAGGGCTGACAGGTGCTGTTAACCTTTGAGATGTCTGAGGTGGGGGAAGGACAGGATGAGGCAACCCTTGGTGGCGCCTGAGTCCCGAGGAGGGAGGACCCTGGACCTACAGCAGGCGAGGCGTGGCGGTGTTTGCGTTCCAGGATCGCCAGGTTTAACTTCTCTGTCTCCCTTTGTGCCCTTTGCTTGCCCTCACCCACCTGTGTCAGGCAGCCACTTCTGCCCTGTCTCCCCTGGCTTCCCCATCTTCAGCCTTCTGGCCCTGCGGGACCACTGGGGAGGGGGCACACAGGCCTTTGCCCACGGTAGGATTTTGGCAGAGAGATGTCCTTGAAAAACATTTTTTTAAATGTTTACTTACTTTTGAAAGAGACAGAGCATGAGCGGAGGAGGGGCAGAGAGCAAGGGAGACCCAGAATCCAAAGCAGGCTCCGGGCTCTGAGCTATCAGCACAGAGCCCCACGCGGGGCTCGAACCCACGAACCGCGAGATCATGACCTGAGCTGAAGCCAGACGCTCAACCGACTGAGCCACCCAGGCGCCCCTAGAGAGATCTTCTTAAAAAAATTTTGTTTTTAATTTTTTAAAGTTTATTTTTAAAAAAGATTTTCCTTTTTATTTATTATTTTTATAAGTTTTATGTTTTTATTTTGAGAGAAAGAGCGTGAGCAGGGGAGTGGCAGAGAGAGAGAGAGAGGGAGAGAGAAAATCCCAAGCAGTTTCCGAACTATCAGTGCAGAGCCCAATGCGGGGCTCAAACTCATCAACCATGAGATGGTGACCTGAAACTGAAATCAAGAGTCGGGGCCCTTGGGGCACCTGCGGGGCTCAGTTGGTTAAGGATCCAATTTCAGCTCAGGTCATGATCTCACAGCTCGTGTGTTCGAGCCCCTCATCGGGCTCTGTGCAGATGGCTCAGAGCCTGGAGCCTGCTTCGGATTCTGTGTCTCCCTCTCTCTCTGCCCCTCCCCCGCCCATGCTCTCAAAAATAAACATAATTTTTTTTTTTTTTTTAATTTAAAATCCTGAGCTCTGGTCACCCTGTGCCATTGAGAACCTTGGGCGCGAGAGTCATTCATGAGCCTCCAGTCTTCTAGAAGGGTCAGGTCTGTTCATTCATGACCAGGGTAATTAAATAACTCTTTGTAAGAGGCAGGGAGCTCCTTGTTAAGTGGTCTTCCCTAATGCAAGTGCAAACACAAGCAAAATCCTTTCCCTTCTCAACACCCACCCACCCCCTTCCCTTTCAAGGGTAGATTTTATGCTTTAAGGGAAATGAGGAAGGGGAGGGGGGGAAACAACCTTAAAGGAATTTTAGGCGGATTCAGCATTTTTCTGGGGTTGCTCCAAAAATTCCCTAAACTGTAATAAAAAGAAAAAATTGTGAGCAGGCATCTGATTAGTTGGCTTTTACAACACAGCTTTTCTTTTTGGATGCTTTAAAAATGCACAAATACAGTTTTAAAACAAGCCCCTGTATAGTTTTCTGAGGAGGGAGAGAAGTTGCTGAAAATACCGGAAAAGGGTTGTAAAGCTGAGGGAAGTTAACAAGGGCCTGCGAGTCTTGCTTTTGGAGGTTAAGTATCAGCGACCGTGAGGAGAAGCCAAGTTGGGCTTCTGAGACTCTTCCTTAGTCCTTGGGAATGAGGGGGACTCCTCTATGTGAGAGCCTCCCAGACCCTCGCCATGAGGCCTGGGAAGCCCCTCTGGGGGCGAAACGTCTGCACAGACCTTTGTGGGGAGACGCTTGTGGGCTGTGGGCCCAATTCAGGGGAACGTGCTTCTCTGAAGAGGATGCTGAACGTTTCCCAGAAATGGGCCCACATGGTGCAGATCTTGGGGGCAGGTCTCTGACTTGGCAACATGGACTGTTGTCACGGGCCCCCAGAAGTATGATGTGTTACAAGGGGCCTTCGTGGGGGTGACGGTTTCTCTGGAGAGCGTGTTTTTGTGCCCAGAGATAGCCCAAGAGCAGTGAGGAGAAAAGGGGCATCAGGGTGCTGGGAGGCTGGGGGGTGACAGCCGGGCAGGCTGGAGGGTCAGGGCAGGGGAGGAGCCGGCGAGGGTCCTAGTGGGCTTTCAGGGGCCTTGTTCACACAAGGGACACCCATTCCCCTCTGTTTATCTGGGCTGGGCCATTAACCTCAACAGAAAAAGGCTTTTTCCAGGGATGTCTGGCAGCAAATTGCTGGGTGGACTGGCGGGCTGTACAGATGAAAGAGAAACCCTCCAGAACACTTCCCCCCTCCCCCTCTCCTCCCCCTACCCCCCACCCCCAGGGCTCTGGGCCAGTCCAGCCCAGTCCAGCCCGGCTTCCCCCGCCTCCGGAGGCTGCTGGGCAGACAGGGCCCCCCCACCCTTTACTGGTGGGCCTGGCATAGGCAACTTGATCCCAGGCCCCCACCCCACCCCACCCTGCACCTCCTCCCCCTGCCCCTCTTTTTTCCCTGCTAGCCGGTGCCAGGTTTCAGGGGGGGCCAAGATCCATGAAACAAAGTATGGGGAGGCTCCCGGAGGGTCTCCTGCACCTCCCTCCCAGTGACTCCCCCAGTCTTCTTCCCAGACCACATTTGTCGTCCTGAGTTGGGATATAATAATAAGCGAGAGCTTCCTACGTTTCAAAACTCCCTCCTCCCCAAAACAGTTCGCCCCGTACCTTCCAGAAGAGGGCTTTCTCCTTCCCAGCAAACTTGCACGCCAGAGTATTCTTATTTACATGGATATTATGGGTCTTTGGTGTAGCCTTCAGAGCTGAACTCCCTCAACAAGAAAGTTCAAAGATTGCCAGCACTCACGAATTTATTAGCAGTTGATGGATACTTTGCAGAAACAAGTTAATGCCTGATGAGTCACCTCTGCTTGGAGCCCTTGTCCCTCTCTTGTTTTTCCATATGTTCCAGCGTGTATGCACGCAAGCACACGCATGCTCACATAACACTCGCACATGTGTTCACACTCACGGACACCCAATGTCTCTCACATGCACTTGTGCTTTATAGATGCATGCGTTTTGGGGGGCAGGCCAGTTTTCTGGGGCTGATTTTCAGGGGGGTGGGGGTTGAAGGAGAGGAGTGAGCCCTCAGCTTCCCCATTTTGTGTGGCTGTCTGGGTAGGCATTTGGGAAGGTCGGTTGGGGTGTCTGGAGGAGACAACCACTCAGGATGTGTGTTCGTGGCTGCCTCCGTGGGTCATGGTGCGCATTTGCACGGACTGATTCACAGAACACCTCCATGCAAGACTGCTGCTTTAAAAAAAATAAATAAATAAAATAATGGAGCCGACTGGTTCCCAGGTCCTAACATGCCTGTAAAGGTTGGAAGCAGTTAGGTGTTGAGCTGCCTTGGGTTAGTTGTATATCCAGCCTGCTGGGGCAGCAGGACATGGGTCCCTGAGCCCTCCTCCACCCCTAGCTGCCATGCTATAGACTCCCATCAGCACTGGCCCTAGGTTGTTCCAAAATCAAAACGGCCCAAACAAACCAAAAATTGTCTCACAGCCAACCCCCGCCTTCAGGCCCCAAACCCCCAGTGAGTGAGCAGTAAGGGCTACAGGGAAGGCAGGAGGAGGTCTGTGCTGCCTGCCTTTCCCCATTTTTGTTAACAAATACAAGACTTCCGGTCTCCGCCCTGCCCCACAAACCACAGCGTTCCTGCAGCCCGGGCCCGGCTGGGGAGATTTATGGTTCCCAGTCTGAGGCCTGCTCCGCTGGCTCCAGCTTAAGGAGGAGTTGGAATGCCAGCCGCTGGGGCCCCCTTTCCCTCCCTGTGATCCCCCCTTTAAAGACCTCCTAGCGCCTGTTCAGGAAAGTCACCTTCCCACCACCCCCCCCCCCCCCCCCCCCCCCGGGTCTCCTGGCTGCCTGTGGGAAGAACCAAGTCTAAGAAAGTTGGGGTGGGGCCTCTGGGGGAGGGGGCAGGGGTAGTGGGGAAAAGGGGCTGGGGCAAGGTATCTGTATGCTTCTAGGGAGGGAGGGGAGAGAGGGGGTACAGGCAGAGAAGGGCACTTCAGGGAAGGTCAACCCATTTCAGACACATAATCTTCTGTCTGGGCTGAAGGCAGCTTCGTCAAGGTAGTCTGAGTTGACACCAGTCGGTGTGTTGTGATTTGACATTTTGACCAAATTCACCCTTTGCGTACAGAGCTGCTGCTGACACACACACTGAGAGATGGTTTTCTATTAGGAAGGTGTTTCGGCCCCAAAGCAACTCCATTTTCCATTTTTATCAGACGGCGCTCCTTTATGACTTGAGGCACTGACCTAAGCGCTGGGCAACACAGAGACCGCATAGCACATGACCCTGGAGTCTGGAGACCTGGGTTCTAGGTGTGGCTGTGTCGTCCGTGGGGCCCAAGCCAGCAAGCTTTCTTTCTGGGTCCTGGTTTTTCTCCTGAGGATGACCAGGGGCTAGAGCAGCTAGACTTCTGGGGTCTGTCCAGTTTAACGAACTGCAACTCTAGGCCATCTGGAAGCCCTTTTCTTGCCCTAAAACAGGACCAGTGAAGTTCCTCAGGGTTCCCTAGCTTCTGGGCTCGGCAGGGATGGGGCTTCCATTGGCCCCACGGGCCAACGTGATGGCGTCCTGGGTTGGGGGAGTGGAGGAAGGAGGTGCCCCAGAGAGCCCCGTGTTTAAAGGTGGGTTCTTGCACCACTGGGTCAAGATTTCTGAGCCACAGTAGGACTGCAGAGCCGGCAGCCTATCCAAGCACCAGCACCGCCTCTGTCTTAGGAGAGCTCGAGGGTGGTAACGAACTTGCGGGTGTGTGCCTCGATCCTTGAGGAGGAAAACGCCAATCCCCATCACCACCAACCGCGTCTGCCATTTTGTTTTGTAGATTCCCAACTTCTTCTGGAGCCTGGGGATCGGTCACACTGGTGCGTGGTGGCATACTGGGAGGAGAAGACGAGAGTGGGGAGGCTCTACTGTGTCCAGGAGCCCTCCCTGGACATCTTCTATGATCTACCTCAGGGGAATGGCTTTTGCCTCGGACAGCTCAATTCGGACAACAAGAGTCAGCTGGTGCAGAAAGTGCGGAGCAAAATCGGCTGTGGCATCCAGCTCACGCGGGAAGTGGATGGCGTGTGGGTGTACAACCGCAGCAGTTACCCCATCTTCATCAAGTCAGCCACACTGGACAACCCGGACTCCAGGACGCTGTTGGTGCACAAAGTGTTCCCCGGTTTCTCCATCAAGGCTTTTGACTACGAGAAAGCGTACAGCCTGCAGCGGCCCAACGACCATGAATTCATGCAGCAGCCGTGGACTGGCTTCACTGTGCAGATTAGCTTTGTGAAGGGCTGGGGCCAGTGCTACACCCGCCAGTTCATCAGCAGCTGCCCGTGCTGGCTGGAGGTCATTTTCAACAGCCGGTAGCCTCGTGGGGAGAGGACGGAGCGGGAGCCGAGCGGGCCCAGTCCAAACTACTTTGCTGCTAATACTTCCCTCCCGAGTGCTTGCTTTTCACGCAGACTCTTTCGTCGTCGTGTGTCCCCGGCCCCCGCCCCCCCGCCCCCCCACCGTTCTGGTCCTCGTTTCTGTTCTGTTTCGTTTTGTTCTTTGAGAAATAGCTTATGAAAAGAGTTGTTGGGGTTTTGGGGGGAGGGCGGGGTATGGCTGGCCGAGCACACCCCAGGATGAAAAGGGGAAGCAACAGTGAGCACCCAGCAAAACACAGTGGAAGAACGGGGAGCAGCCCCTGACTTTGGGGTCCTTGTTTTCCCTCGTCAGGGCGCATGTGTGAGTGAGTGTGCGTCCGTGTGCGCGCGTGTCTTACGGTGACTGCTGAGAGGCCTGCGCCCCCAAGCTGTGTGTCGCCTGCCCTTTGGACATATGCTCAGTGGGGCAGAGGCCGTACCTGGGCAAGCTGGCAGCTGGGGTTTGGACAGCTGCCAGAAGCCAGGCTCTGCCCCTCCTCCCCGCCCCCGGGGAAGCCTCCCTGCCCCACCTCTCCCCTCCTAGGACACGGGCCTGTCTGCAGGCTTCTTAGAAGCAACCCTGCAAAGAGGCTGAATCAGAAACCAGTTGTTTCCTGCTTGTCCTAACTCCCCCCCAGCCACCCTGCTGTCCTTGTCACGTCTTTCTTTTTTGGCCATCTGCTCCTGGATATCTCTTGAGACGGGCTTCCCGAGGGCTGCCGGGGGCCACCCTGGCACAGTATTGCCCACCCAGCATCCTCCCAAACCCCTCAGCCTCTGCCCTGCCCTGGTCATATCAGGTGCGCCCACCCCACCACCCCCCCACCCCCCCACCCCCCATCCCCACCTCCAACTCCGAAAACCAGCTCAGCACTTTCCTCCCGTCTGCCGCCTGGGTGTTGAGCTCTGCTGTTAGACCAGCGAGGGGAGCCGCCCTGGGAGGGAGACTTCTCAGCAGCCCCCCCCTTCCCACCAAGAAGGATTCGGTCCATCATAACCCAAGGTACCACCCTGGGCTGTCACCTAACTCTTTCATTTCTTCTACAAACTCATACACTCGTATGATACGTTGACACTGCTCTTAGCTCAATGAGCATGTTTAGACTTTAACATAAGCTATTTTTCTAACTACAAAGGTTTAAATGAACAAGAGAAGCATTCTCATTGGAAATTTAGCATTGTAGTGCTTTGAGAGAGAAAGGACTCCTGGAAAAAAAAAAACCTGAGATTTATTAAAGAAAAAAATGTATTTTATGTTATATATAAATATATTATTACTTGTAAATATAAAGACGTTTTATAAGCATCATTATTTATGTATTGTGCAATGTGTATAAACAAGAAAAATAAAGAAAAGATGCACTTTGCTTTAATATAAATGCAAATAACAAATGCCAAATTAAAAAAAGATAAACACGAGATTGGTGTTTTTTTCTATGGGTGTTATCACCTGGCTGAATGTTTTTCTAAAGGAGTTTATGTTCCATTAAACAATTTTTAAAATGTATACTTGATTCCATGTCCTCTAGCTCCTTTTTCTTCTGCTGGGAGGGGAGTAGGGAGGGGCATCCTTTGGAATCAGGACATGGGGTCTCTTCGGCCCAGTGCTTGATTGGGGATGGGGAGGTGAGTCACCAAAGGGACCTGCAGGACACCTGCTCTTCCAGCATCTGTTACAAGGACCCCTCTTCCTGTTGGTATGCAGTGACTTTAGGGTGTAGCTGGCCAGGCATCCTCAATTTGTCACCCTTGGGGAGCCCCGAGTTGCAAAGGTGGGTGGATTTCTGCTGTTTGATCTAAACCACGGTTTGGACTCAAAGGCCTCTTGAGAAATGCTAATACATGTTCGTTTATGCTCGAGCGTTACTGCCAAATGGTCATCTGGGCCAGCTTATTCACGTGAGCTGACGGGGAGCTCACTACCTCTCAAAGCAGCGTTTTGCTTTTTATCAGCTGAAGTGAAACCTGCCCCCATTCTAGTTCTGCAACCCAGAATAAGTGTAAAATCCCATGTCTGGAAAACACCCAAGGAGGGTTTTAATTAACTCCTGGGGTGGTAGTCTGGAGGAGGGGTGGGATTGGGAGGTGTTACATTAGGGAGCCGGCAAAGCCATTTTGGTTTGCTCTAACTTGCATCAACCCGCAGGAAGCACTTTAATAATAATAATAATAGCTGTCATTTATTGGATGCTTAACCAGGTGCCGTAACCAGGTGCCGGGCACGATGCTAAGCATTCAAGGGAATTAATCCTCACTGGGACCTTCTGCAAAAATGCAGGCTTTGAGAGGTTAAGAGACTTGCCCAAGGTCGCTTAGGGAGGAAGTGCTTAGATCAGGAGGATCTGGGCTTAGTCCTTGGTCCCTGCTGAGATGTTTACTTGATAGAATCCTGTATGGTGACAGCCCCGAAACTCACAATCAGAAGGTGGGCCACCACACTGTGGCCTGGCCCCGCTGTTTGGGCAGGACCTCGGCTTCGGGAGGCAGGAGCTGCTGTGGCAGCAGCACCTGTGTGCCCTCCTGTGTTACCTGGACTTGACTTTCAGCCCCAGGAGGCTGGAATTGGGGTGGGGGCATGTGGACTCCGGCAGCCTGGCCTTCTGTGGGCAGGCAGAGAAAGGGGTGCATAGGGGAAGCCAGGTTTTCCTGGTAGCCCACCTGCCTCCCCTGGCCAGAGTGGTCATCACCCACAGGCCTTCCAAGTGCCACTGGAGGACCACACGCCAACCCACAGGCGAGCCCAGCCCCGGGCTCCCAGAGGCGGGGCTCCCAGACCAGCTGGGGTTTGGATTAGTGGAGGGAAGTGAGGGTGTCCCTGCCTGGTTCTACTCTCTTTTGTCTCAGTTCACCCCTCAAATTTGGGGGTGTCTTACAGAGTACTGCCCCCTCCCTGGGCAGCGACATCACTCTGGTGGCCTTATCCCTCTCGCCTGTAGATATCTCAGCCCCTACCAGGAACCTGGGTTTTCTCATCTCCCTAGCCCTGTCTGCCATCATGCAATAAAACAACTAAATCCTGTCCTCTCTGCCTCATTCAATCTGTAATTATAAAATGCAAATCTCTCTCCTACTTTCCCTTCTCAGACTCCACTTAGTATGATTCCTTTCAGGGCCTTGTAGCGCCTCTCGGCAGTGCTCACCTTTTAACCTCCTCACCCCGGACCCTTGGCCCCATGCATTTGTAGTTCCTCAAACAAACCTTGCTTCTGGGCTTCCAAGCAAGTGCTTTCCATCCTCTTCGATTGGCTCTCTTCTTATCCTTCAGGATGTAGCTCAGGCCACACCTCCTCCAGGAAGCCTCTTTCCCCACCTTTAAAAATATCTGCCCTGAAGAGACATCGGTGGTGTAGGATTCTGTCTCCCCTACTGAATCATAAGCTCTTGGTGCTCCGAAGCATCAGCTGCGGCCCCACTTAGGATCTGCTATCCTAACATTTCCTAGCACAGTGTTCAGACAGGGCTTGTCCCCTGAACTAGGAAGAGGGAGGCAGAATTGCGGGCTTAGTTTGGCCTGGGAATAAAAACAGGCAGCGTTGCTTGTGACCTGTGCGCTAGGCAGTGTTCCAAGCATTCCAAGCACACTGGGATTATCCCATATAATCCTTACAAACCGCCCTAAAAATAGATGCCATTATTAGCCCCATTCTACAGATGAAGAAACCGAGGTTCAAAGAGTTGCCCAAGTCCCCCAGCTGGTAAGCGGCGGTGTCAGATTTCATCATCTCTCTGCTGTCTAATCTCTAGGGGCACGCCTGTGTCAGGGGGTGACCGTGTTGGGCACGTTTTTTTCCCCTAAAACAAGTTCTGGTTTGAAAGGACCAAGCTGATCCGACGGCCAAACAACAGAAGCGACACCTGACGTCTGTGCCCGGTTGTAGGCACCAAGGCCTCGCCAGTGTCGTGCCCCCCGTGGCCCCGTGCCGCAGCAGTGAGGCAGGCGGGCCTTAGGTAGGCCGTGGGAGCCAGCGCTCCAGTGGGCGAGGGAGGCTGGTGGGGCACCCGACGCCAGCACGCGCAGACCTCGTGGCGGGCCAGCGAGGCCCCACACTCAGCCTGCTTTCTGTCCAGTGTGCTTGTTGGCCGGGGCAACGGCTCGAAGCACAGCTCATGAATGAGTGAGTGCGGGGGCAGGTGGGCCGGGGATCTGACATAAAAGAGGATGTGACTCACGGTCCTGGGTTTTGGAGTCACATCGACCGGGGTTTGAGTACTTACTTGGGCAAGTCACTTAACCTCTCTGAACCTCAATTTCTGAAACAAAATGGACATTATACCTGCCTCATGGGGCCAAGAGGGGGATTAGTGAGAAAATACATCTGAAGAGCTGGCCGTATGGTAATTAGGCTGAACCACGTGGGACTGCTAATATCTGACCGTTGTGACCTACGAAGATGGCAATTTCATATCGCTTCATCTGCTTGATGCTCGATTCAAGGCAGCGGCGGTTAGGGGTCCCCAACCTTCTTTTGGCTGTGGAGCTGCCGGCAGGGGCTGACGGTGACCTCCGTGTGCTGTAGTGCAAGCTGGCTGGCTGCACAACTAAGGCCAACGGCAGTGGGGGATGGTCAATACTGGGGTGACCCCTTCCTGCTCAGAACGGCCAGCAAACCGCTGAGCCCGGGTGAGAGCAGGAGGTGAATGTCGGCAGGAGGCAGCCAGGAGGGCTGGGGTGCCCTGGCCTTGGGGAAGGGGCGTGGGCCCCCCAGCGGTGCCCGCTGAGCCACGAGCAGCCTGCACAGCCCCGGGTTTCCTGGTGCTTCAGCAGCAGGCCTGAGCTGCCAGCTCAGCAGTTTTCCCCAACCAGAAGTGCCCCCCTCTCTTTCTGAAAGTAATGATTTTCTAAAAATGGATTCCCTCCCCTCCCCCCGCTGCAATTAATCTACCGAACACAAAGTGGCCGCTGGAGGCGGCCCCTGGTGGGTTCGGACCAGTGCAAGCACTTTGATTAATTCAGGGACGATTTACTGGCTAGTGGGGGTGGGGAGGTGGGAGACCCGGGATGAAGGCTGGGTGAGAGCCGGGGGCGGGCCGGGGTGGGCTCACCGTTTGGTGCCCGTCGGAGCCACAGAGACTAGGAGAGCTGGGAGCCTCTTTCTAGAGGGTCTATGTGATGAAGATTTAAGAGCCACAGGATCTCAGCCCCAGCCCTGAGGTGGTCCCATGGACACGTGTGCCCTGGGCCAGGCTAAGCTGGTAAATAAACCCCGGGGCACCTTCCTGGTGCTGCCATTTTAGTAGGATCTTCGGGAGAAAAAAAGACTAGAATTGTTTTGATCCTAAGACAAGCCCCTGTCTGTGACGTAGTAGTTTGCAAACGTGACATGAATTGTTGGGAAAAAAGACAAAAACAAAAACAAAACCAAGATGCTTTGCTCCTGGTGCTGCTCTCAGTGTGGTCCCAGGCCAGCGTGGGCACTTTGGTGGAAAAGTATGAGATGGAGTCTGTCTGCGCCTTGGATATACAGGCCCTGGAGGTAGAAATGGGACGTATCTCTTGGGGCTGCACTGAACCTGAAAGAAAATACCGGTTAATTCGTAGATAATGATATCGTGTTAGTTCTCAGCAGTGCAGAGAGCCCTTGCACATGCATTCTGCTCCTGATGCGGGATGGCGGCTTCCGCAGAGCCCCATTGGAGAAGAAGACCTGAAACACTGCTCCGGGAAGCCAACTGCGTGTAAATGTCACTTTTTGTGTGTCACGGGGCTGAGATTGGGCACTTTGCCCGTCCAGATGAATCGGTGGCCTGCTCCACGCACACAGGTGCTCACCCAGTCTGTCGTGCCTTCTTCGTCTTTATGAAGACTGGTCTCGTACCTGCAGCGTGACTGGGGCTCCTTGAGGTCAGGCACCCGCTCTCGTACTGATTCGAATCTTTCAGAGCACGAACCCAGCTCTGGGCTTATAGTAGGTGCACAGTTAATGCTCGCTATAGTTGACATGAACCGAGCTCCGGCGTGCTTTCTGAGGATGGCTGGGGTGCCCTCTAAGGGCACGGTCTCATCAAAGTGCCCCCTGGCCTGCTCCTCACCTCCTACAAGCCGCTCGCACCTCCTACAAGCCCCTCCCGTCTCCACAGGAGCAAGCTACCCACAGCGTTCCAGCCTAGGTCGCTGCCAGCTTAGACCCAGCCGAGACCAGTGCCCTCCTGGGCTTCTTCACTCAGCCAAGGAGAGAGAGAGAGTTCCAGAGCAGAGCCCAGGCTCAACTGAACACAGTGATTTGAATCCTCAGGTAGCATTCCCAGGATATCTTCTTGTTTTATTTTATTATTATTATTTTTTTTAATGTGTATTCATTTTCGAGAGACAGAGACAGAGCATAAGCGGGGGAGGTGCAGAGAGAGAGGGAGACACAGAATCCGAAGCAGGTTCCAGGCTCTGAGCTGTCAGCACAGAGCCTGATGCGGGGCTCGAACCCACAGACTGTGAGATCATGGCCTGAGCTGGAGTCGGATGCTTAACTGACTGAGCCACCCAGGACCACCCCCCCCCACACCCCTTATCCTCTTATCCTGCTTTATCTTTCTTCACAGCACTGTTTGACATCGTATGTATTGTATTATATGCATGTTTAACACTTTACGATGTATCTGTTTATTGGTTTGGCTATTGGCTGACTCTTCGAGCAGAGACAAAGCTTCAAGACAGCAGGAACTTGGCTCTGGCCGCTGCCGCCTCCCCTGGTATCTAGAACAGTGCCCAGCACACCGTGGGCACTCGACAAATATTCCTTGGTTGAATCAGTGTTGCATGACTACTTCACTTTCAACTCAAATACACGCAATTCAAGTTCCAGGCGAAACCAGTTTTCCCCAAGAAAAGCGCTTGCTTTATATTTGTGAAAAGAAAGGGTGCATTCTCGTCTTTATCCCCACTCCCCCCAAGGTAAATGCAGTTTCTGAAGGCTAAGTTTGTGCCAGGCTCTCTCTGCCAGGGACTTGGTGTTGTCTCTAAGGTAAGGGTTGTTATTATCCCATTTTACAGGTGAGGAAGTGGAGGCCCAGGGAGTAGCAGAGCAGGAGCAGGTCTGCCTAATTCTACACCCCTTGAGTTGAGCCCTGAGCCCCCATAGGAGGCCGCTGTTTTGAAAGTGCAGTTTTCACAGTTTCTTCCCTCCAAGCGAAGATATGTCCCACTGAGGCAGCTTGAGACTCTAGGGGTATCCCTGCCAGGAGGCTGGCTCCGTGGCCAGGCTGTCCTGTGCCATCAGGGTCTGGAATCTTTGCTGCATCTGGGCTTTGCGTCATCAGCACCAGATCTTTTAATGACACACTGCAGCCAGGGAAATTACAGTGCTCGGGAGACTTGTCCCAGAGGCCCAGCCCAGGGTAATTCCAGAGCAGGAGAGGATGCTGGGAATAACAAGAAAGACAGGGTCAGGCTGCCAGCCTTAGGTAATGGAATGGTGTGTGCCAGTAATGGGGAATGTGGGATGGGTAATTTTACTTGATTTATGCAGACTTGTGTTTCCAGATTTTAAAAACACTGAAAACCCCAAAATGAAAAGTCAAAACTACCCTCAATGTCATCATTTGAAGCTACGCCTTCCAGGGGCGCCTGCATGGCTCAGTTGGTTAAGGGTCCAACTTCGGCTCAGGTCACGATCTCACAGTTTGTGAGTTCGAGCCCCACGTCGGGCTCTCTGCAATCAGCACAGAGCCCTCTTTGGATCCTCTGTCTCCTCTCTTCCCCTCCCTCCCTCCCTCTCTCTCTCTCTCAGAAAAGAAATAAACATTAAAAAAATATAAAGTTATGCTTTCAGAGCCACTGCTGGAGGCTATGGAGGCTTTAATGCATCCCCTTTCTAAACTTGGCCTCTGATTCTACATACACACATATACAATTTTCATGAATGAAGCCATGTTACACATTTTGGCTTGCTACCTGTCTGTGTCACTTAATAACACATCCCACATATTTCTGTAGGCCATTCATTTTCACGTCTAGTATTGGAGCTGAGTTTAAAAGATGCTGGTATTCACTGAAAAGATACACCACTTGATACTGAATGGAGTGACGGTGTGGGACAACGGGAACCCTCTTGTGAGGACGGTGCGGGTATAAAATGGTTTAGTACTTTTTGAAAACTGGCCGTATCCACTAGAGCTAAAGATAACCATGCCTGTATCAGAAATGCACACATACATTCACTAAAAGTTGTGTTCAAGAACAGGCACAGTAGCACTCTCTTCAAGTAGCCTAAACAATGGAAACATTGTCCATCAGAAGCAGAATGGACTTTTTTTTTTTTTTTTTAATGTGGTAGGGCGCCTGGGTGGCTTAGTTGGTTGAACGTCTGACTCTTGGTTTCGGCTCGGGTCGTGGTCTCACGGCTTGTGGGTTCGAGCCCCACATCGGGCTCTGTGCTGACAGTGTGGAGTCTGCTTGGGATCCTCTCTCTCTGCCCCTCCCCTGCTCGCTTGCTCTCTCTCTCTCTCAAAATAAATAAATAAACTTCAAAAAATGTGTCTTTAAAAATTAAAAAAAAATTTTAAAGAAAAAAATTAAAAATGTTTAATTATTTAATTAAATTATTTAATTTTTAATTAAAATTAAAAATTTTTTAATTTTTAAAAATTAAAAAAACAAACCCACATGGTTAATTTCTACAGTGGACATCACACAGCAGTGGGAACAATGACCTGAGCCGAAGTCCGATGCTCAACTGACTGAGCCCCCCAGGCGCCCCTGTAGGTGTTTTTTTGTATCCTATGTGCATCCTGGAGGCTCAACATACATACAGTAAGCACCCTGCCTATAATATCCTGCCAGCTTTTGCTTAATTTTGGTTGTTCAGTTTGTACATTTGAGGACCCACTACATGCTAGACCCTGTTGGGCGCTGAGGTAGAACAAGAGAGTAACATACAATCTCTGTCCAAGCAGGTTCATAATTGGGTGCTTATCCAAACCAATATTCATTGTTTATATATTTTATTTTGGGGGTGCTCAAAATAGGTAAATGTATAAATACAATTGTGTTTGTTTTGCTCTTTACTTTGATCTCTCTCTTTTTTTAACTAATTAATTAATTGAGAGAGAAAGAGAGAGCACGAGCAAGCAAGGGAGGGGGCAGGGAGAGAGGGAGAGAGAGAGAATCCCAAGCAGGCTCCATGCTGACAGCACAGAACCTGATGCAGGGCTCGAACTCATGAAACACGAGATCACGACCTGAGCTGAAACCAAGAGTTGGACAGTAAACCAACTGAGCCACCCAGGCACCCTTATTTTGATCTCTTTAGCAACCTATGTTCACTATTTTAAAATCAGAGACTAAATAAATAAGAAGGAAAAAGAATTTTTTAAAAAATCATATCTGGTCCCACAATCGCAGAGTACCTGCTAACATTAGAGCACAACCATTTAAGATTTCTAAAAAATACGTTCTTTTAAAAAAATATTTGTTTTAATGTTTATTTATTTTTGAGAGAAAGAGAGAGCGCTGAAGGCAGATGCTTAACCGACTGAGCCACCCAGGCACCCCTAAAAAGTACATTCTAATGTGCCCACCGTGTAGGAGATGCTCAAAGAAAATTTGTTAAATTCTTCTAAAATCACATTATCATATTGTTTTGTACACTGCACCACCCAGCCCTTTTGTGCTCCCATGAGTGTATGTTCCAGTCCAGGAATGCTTGGCCACTTCTGACATTTTCTTTCATCATTGAGAGGGGAGAGGGTGTGAATTTTTTTTCACGTGTCTGAGGGACATTTGCATTTTTTCTATGAATTTTTGATGTATATCCTTGGCCTATTTTTTTCCTTTGGCTTCTTATTCTTTATGGTCATTTCTTTTTCAATTAATTTTTTTCAAAGTAATTCACGCACAAAATTTAAAGTCAAAGACTATTGAACGCCTTATGATGAAATCCAGCACGGTTCACTGTCCTGTCTTTTCTCCCTTAAGTTTACCCGAAATAACCCTTTCGACTCTGCCAGTTGTTTCTTTTGGTATTTATCGCCGCATTTCTTTTTTTTTTTCGGTACTAAACATTTTTTAATTGGTTTTAAATGTTGCAAAAAGATCCGTTCATCATCAAATATTCACAGGTGCGGAGGTGTGTTAAGAAAAATTTAAAGCCTTTCTCAGTGTCTTCAGGGCTACTTTCAGAGGTAATTTATATTAGAACTCTGATTATATTACCATGTTTCTTTCTTTTTTTAAAATAAATTCTTTTTTAAGTTTATTCAGTTATTTTTTTAGTGATCTCTGCAAGTTTTTTTAGTAATCTCTGCATTCAATGTGGGGCTTGAACACACAGCCCTGAGATCAACGTCAATCACATGCTCCTTTGACCCACCCGGCTGGGTGCCATATTTCTAAATAATATTCCTCTTCTGGTATTTCTTAATACACCAAGTTTAGATTTTTTTTTTTTTTTTGAAGTAGGCTCCACTCCCAGAGTAGAGCCCAACGCGGGGCTCAAACTCAGGACCCTGAAATCCAGACCTGAGCTGAGATCAAGAGTTGGATGCTTAGGGGCACCTGAGTGGCTCAGTCGGTTGAATGTCCAACTTTGGCTCAGGTGGTGATCTTGTGGTTCGTGGGTTCGAGCCTCGCGTCCGGCTCTGTGCTGACAGCTCGGAGCCTGGATCCTGCTTCAGATAATGTGTCTCCCTCTCTCTCTGCCCCTCTCCTGCTCATGCTCTGTCTCTGTCTCTCAAAAATAAACATTAAAAAAAAAAAAAAGAGTTGGATGCTTTACTGACTGAGCCACCCGAACATCCCCAATTTTGTATTTTATCTATTAAATCTCTAGTCACTTTCTAGCCTGGGGTTAGCTCTCTTGAATCGTCACACCATGTCCTTTCTCATCAATACTCCATACTCCCATCAGACTACTGGTGTTCACTTTGAGCTGGGGCGTGTACCGCGAGTGCCTGTATTTTCGTACCCAATTCCTTGATGGTCCTGGAGACAGGACTTCCCAGCAGGTCCTTTCAGTGTTCTTGGAGTTCATTTTGCTTTTTGCCCTTGCTTTTCACGCTCTTCAGATCCTTCTTAACACAGTTGGGCTCAAGGTCCGACTGGCCAGACATTTGGTCAGTTCAGTTTTTTTTTCTCTCCCGAACCCTCAGTCCTTCTGCTGCAGTCTGGCTTGCTGGCTGGCCTGCTGCACAGCATCCCTCCACCTCTCTGTTGTTGTGAGTCTGTTGTTCCCTAGCTCCCATGAGTTCCCCTTTCTTGGTTCAGGCTGTCATCGTGGTGCCAATCATCGTTAAATACTGCTGGTACCATGTTTTCCTTCCTCCCTCCCCCTCTTCTTCCTCCTCGCTCCACCCCCTACCCCTTAACCTGCTGAGGACTGCGTGGCAGAAGGAAAGAAAGGGACCCATTGGTAGCCTCAGCCTCTGCTCTGTCATGTCTGGCAATTCCATTCCGGCCCTGGACTCACAGGAACTAAGAGCCCTGTTGGTAACTACAACCGACCTCCCACCGCCCGTCGGAAGCCTATTCAGGGGTCCTCCGTTGTTTCCAGAGCTTCCCCTCTGGGAGTCACTCCCTGCCCGCCCCCCACAACTTACCACTCACACCTAAACCACGTGGAGAGCCCTCTGCAGAGAAATGCCCTCTCTCTCTCTCTCTCTCTCTCTCTCTCTCTCTCTCCTATTGTCTTCCCAGTGATTTCTGGTGCCCATGATATAAAGGGGCCCTGGACACGGGATCCAGCACCTCGAACCCATCAAAAGCTGAGTCACCTTCCTCCTTTTCCCTTCTGCTCCTCATCTCCCCGAGGATTCTCTTTTGTGGGACTCCGGTTGGGTTGCGATCTTCACCAGTCTGCTTCTCTCCCCCCCCCCCCCCCAGCCACTGCCTCAGCTTAGATACTCTTGGCCTCCACCCTGAGCAGTTCAGAGGGCCTCCTGACCCCTCTGCTGGTACCCTTGCCATCACCCCGCTGATCCATACTCCGGGGGATGGCAGAGGGCTTTTTGTACAAGGCAGCTCTGAGTTGTTTTGTTTGCAAAAGCTGTGCACTTGCACAGCCTCAACACCTTTGCACAGGCCCCTTGACCTGGATCACACTCCCCCGCCCCCCTGCCCCATCTGGTGAAGTTCATTTCTTCTTTCAAGGCTCAGCCAAGTATCCAATTCTCTAAGAAGCCTTCCAGTCTCGCCTGTTGGCATGAAACGTGTTCTGCATCGCTTTGTATGACACTTTCTTATAACCTCCGTCCTCATCTGCTGTGGGAGCACAGAACGAGGGGGTCACATAGCCCAGACCAGATCCTGTCACCAGCTAGCTGAGCCACAGGTCACCTTCCCTCTGCGCATCCATCTGTATGCGCCCTTTATGGAGAAGAACCTGGCTTCGTTCAACACCGGTTATGTGCCCTATGCTAAGAGTTTTCCTTACAAGATATAATTATGTGCGGAACCCCAAAGCCCGTCAGCAACACCCTTCTGTGCATATACGTTCATTTTTGATAGTGTGGGCGGGGGACGGGATAAACAAGGACTTGGAGGTGGTCCAATGCAATCGGGAGGATGTCTGTTAGTGCTGATTTGCTCTGTGTCACCCGGGCTCTCAAGCCGACTTGGGGAATTCTTTTTACTTGAGTTTGTCCGGCAGCCAAGGGGCGAGATACCTGTTTTCCCAGCTTCCCGAGCGGCCGAATGTAGCCACGTGACCTGGGATTGGCCAATCAGATGCCCCCGCCCCGGTCTTGGCGTCAGGATCTGGGAACAGAGAAGCAGGGACGAGGCAGAGTCATCCTAGGGGTGGGAAGTAGCCACATCCTGTTTCTGGGGAACAGCAGTGTCTGCAGGGCCAACAGCGCGGTCCAGTGTTTGGTGTCCAGTGCTGATGTTAGTGGGGAGAGAAGGGTCATCTGGTGCTCCGTGGCGGGGCCAGTGGGTTCTCAAGAGGCCAGCTTTATGGTGTGGTTTTGGCAGCCGCCCCTGCTATGGAGAAGTTCTCCCGCCTGCTGTTGATTCTGTGACCTACCCAGGATCCTGTCATGACTTCTCTTTTGTGTTTAACTCAGCCTGAATAATCTTCTGCTGTTTGCAGCTATGGAGACTGCCCGTGGCTAGAAGCTGGGCGAGGCCTCGGGCATGGCTGGCCGCCGTCCTCCCACTGGGACAGGAGGGCTGGGAATCTTCGCCCCTCCCGGTGGTGACAATGGCCATGGTGTCCTTCCCACCTGATGGTCACTTGGGTCCTAAGCAGGCAGGGGCAGAGTTGTAAAGTTACAGAATCCCTTGGGAATGGTCTTAGGAGGACTCAGCCTTGAAATAGACACGTCCTAGGCCGTGTCCCTCCCTCATAGGAACCCTGCAGTTTTAAATTTAATTTTTTTTTTTTTTTTTTTAATTTTAGAGAGCAGGAGAGAGTGCGTGACTTGGGGAGAGGGGCAGAGGGAGAGAGAGAAAATCCACGCTCAGCGTGGAGCCTGACAGCTTGACACGGGGCTCTATCCCTCGACCCTGGGATCGTGACCTGAGCCGAAATCAAGAGTCAGACGCTCAACTGACTGAGCCAACCAGGGGCCCCTGAGAGCTATGCAGTTTTAAAACCAAGGCCATCCTACAGAGCAGCAGGGGGCTGTGCCCCCCCCCCCCCCCCCCCCCCCCCTGCTCAGGTGGCTTGGGTTCTTAGCTTGCTGCAATTGACTTGCTGTGTAGCTTGGGAAAGTCACTCTTTTTGTCTGGGCCTCAATGTCCTCACTTAGAACTCTGGGGTATGGGCAGATAAACTGGGAGGCCTCTTCAAGTACTAGTGCATTCAGTAGGGGCATCCAGAGCCTCTGGGGCCTCCTCCCCCCCTCCTGCCCCCTACTCAACACCCGAACTTCTGTGACATCCCTAACAGCACACAGTAGGTGCTCAGAAAGTGTGATTTGTCAGTCCTAGGCTATGGCAGGCTCTGTGAAGGGGTGTGGGTGGCTGGCAGCCTCCTGGGCCATGACAGAGGATGTTTTTCTGGGAACTCACGATCTCTCTGTCCTTGGTCTCTACAGAAGAGGAGAAGGTGAAGCGGAGCGGGAGAATGGGAAGAGGGGACAACAGGCTGGGCACTGGCCCTGAAGCAGCCACAGCAAGCACTTTCTGGGAAGCCGCCCCCAGAACCTAACCCAGTGTAGGCTGAGGAGGCCCCGTCTCCAGCCCGTTTCCCTTGAACTGGAGCCAGGCGGTCCTCACGCATTACTCACTGGCGGGGCGGCCCTGGCCCGGGGCCAAGGCAAACAGGCCTCCAGCCTGCCTGGGGCTGGTCGGCCCCGGCTTGGGAGGGGAGGGAGGCGCCCACGCCTGGCCCCTGCTGTGGCCAGCATGCCTGCGTCCCCCTGCCAGCCCAGCCCCAGCCTGGCTGAGGGGTCAGGTTTGGGCCCAGCTTCCACCAGGCTTCGGCCTGGCAGTCCCTGTGGAGCTGGTGGTGCGGAGGGCCTTCCTCCTCCTGGTGCCTGGGTCCTCTCCCTCCACCGGGGGGGAAGCCATGACTTCTACCCATGTGGCCAATGCAATGGCTTCACCTGGCACCTGCCACCGACCTGCCCCTGGGACAGCAGAGGAGGAGGGAGCCATGGCTCATGCTCTCCCCGAGCTCCAGATCCGAATCGCAGAACAGGATCATCTACAGGAAGTAACTCGTGATGCCCATCAAATATTGTACATTAGAAGGAGTGCAGAGAAGGGACAGACCACACGGGCTAGGTAGACTTCCCTACAGGAAGTGGGCCCTGGTAGGGCCTTGAAGGATAGGGAACGTTTGAACAGCCTTCACAGAGGAAGAGAGGGGAGTCTGTGCACTGGGTGGGGTTGGCGTGGGGGTCTGAGGATGTGATGGGCCTGAAGATTGGGGCAGGGGAAGGAGAGGAAAGGTAGCTAGGTGAAGTGGATGAGGCCCGGACAGGCCCAGTCACCCTCGTCCAAAACCTACCTCCCCATGCTTCTGGATAACCATCCACCCATCCACCTGTTCATGCATTCACCTACCCACCCATCCATCCATCCATCTACCCACCCACCCATCCATCCATCTACCCATCCATCCATCCACCCACCCATCCATCCATCCTTCTACCCACCCATCCATCCATCCATCTACCTACCCATCCAGCCACCAATCCATCCATCCATTCAACCTACAAATATCTATTCAGTATCTGCTATAAGCTAGAATCTGTACTAGATATTTTCACAGATTCTTATAACACCTCGAAGCCTGGCTTCCAGTAGGCTCAAAAAATGTTTGCTTAAATAGTTGGAACAGTAGTGATTGGAAGAGCCCTGTCTCTGCCCTCAAGAAGCTTATTGTCTTGTGGAACCAAAAATATCAAATTACAAATTGTGACAAGTGTTACACAAGACCAGGGTACCAGGGGAGACAAGAAGAGGGTAAAGACAATGGGCCCTTAGACTGCTCTGTGATTCTGGGCAACTTGACCTCTCCATGCCTCAGTTTCTGCATCTGTAAAATGGGAATAATGATAGTGCCTACTTGACAGAGCTGTCCCTTAATTTTGTTTCAATCATCAAAATCAGAAAGTTTTAATATTGACACAATTTTTTTTTCAATATATGAAATTTATTGTCAAATTGGTTTCCATACAACACCCAGTGCTCATCCCAAAAGGTTGACACAATTTTCTAATCTACAGTCTGTGTTTAGTTTCGGTCATCTCAATAATGTCTTTTTCTTTTTTTAAAAATGTTTATTTATTTATTTATTTATTTTGAGAGAGGGAGGGAGAGGCAGAGAGAGAGGGAGACAGAGAACCCAAGCAGGGTCAGAGATGTCATGGTAGAGCCTGACGTGCACTTGAACTTACGAACCGTGAGATCATGACCCGAGCTGAATTCAAGAGTCAGACACTTAACCGACTGAGCCACCCTAATAATACATTTTTCTTAACAGCTTAACGGTTATATATTTCACATACCATACACTCTAAGTAGTGTAAAATTAAATGGTTTTTAGGATATTCACATATGTACAACCATCAGAACTGTCCATTTTAATTTTTTTTTAACGTTTATTTATGTTTGAGACAGAGAGAGACAGAGCATGAACATGGGAGGGTCAGAGAGAGAGGGAGACACAGAATCTGAAACAGGCTCCAGACTCCGAGCTGTCAGCACAGAGCCTGACGCGGGGCTTGAACTCAGGAACCGTGAGATCATGACTTGAGCCGAAGTCGGACGCTTAACCAACTGAGCCACCCAGGTGCCCCTGAAGGTATGTTTTTATTTCTCTTGGGTCTATCCTTAGGAGTGGAATTGCAGGGTCATGTGATAACTCTATGTTTAATATTTTGAGGATCTTCCAGACTATTTTCCAAAGTGGCTGCACCATTTTACATTCTCACCTGCAGTGTATGAGAGTTCTGATTTCTCTACATCTTCATTATCAGACTTTTTGAATCTAGACATCCAAGAAGGTATGCAGTGGTATCTCATTGTGGTTTTGATCTACGTTTCTCTGATGACTAATGATGTTGAGCATCATTTCATGTACTTTTGGCCATTTTTACATCTTCTTGGAAAAATATCTATTCATCTCCTTGGCCCATTTTAAAATTGGGTTATTTGTCCTTTTATCATTGAGTTGTAAGAGTTCTATATATATTCTGGATGCAAGTCCCTTATTAGATATATGGTTTGCAAATATTTTCTCTGATTCTGTGGGTTGTTCTTTAACTTTTTTGATGATGTCCTTCGAAACACAGAAGTTTTAAATTCTGTTGAAGTCCAATGTATCTATTTTTTTCTTCTGTTGTTCATGCTTTTGGTGGCATATTTAATAATCCTTTGACAAACTCAAGGTCATGAAGTTTTACCCTTATGTTTCTCCTCAGGTGTTTTTACAATTTTAACTCTTATATTTAGGTCTTTTATCCATTTTGACTTCATTTTTATATATGGTGTGAGGTAATGGTCGAACTTCATTCTTTTGTGTGTGGATGTCCAGGTGGTCCAGAGCCATTTGTTGACAACCTGTTCTTTCCCATTGGATGGTCTTGGCACCCTTGTCAAGAAATCAGTTGACTATTGGGGCGCCTGGGTGGCTCAGTCGATTAAGCGTCCGACTTTGGCTCAGGTCATGATCTCACGGTCCGTGAGCTTGAGCCCCGCGTGGGGCTCTGTGCTGACAGCTCGGAGCCTGGAGCCCGTTTCAGATTCTGTGTCTCCTTGTCTCTCTGCCCCTGTTCATGCTCTGTCTCTCTCTCTGTCTCAAAAATAAACAAACGTTAAAAAAAAAAAAAAAAGAAATCAGTTGACTATAGATGTATGAGTTTATGTCTGGACTTCCAGTTCTGTCCCACGAATCTATGTGTCTATTCTTCCAGGACCACATTGTCTTGATTACTGTTTGGTAGTAAGGTTTGAAATCAGAAAGTGTGGGTCCTCCTACTTTGTTCTTTTTCAGGATGGTTTTGGCTATTCTGGGTCCCTTGCGATTCCATCTGAATTTTAGAATCAGTTTGCCAATCTCTACAAGGAGCTCGGCTGGAATTCTGACAAGGATTGCAATGAATCTGTAGATCAGTTTGGTGAGTATTGCCACCTTAACATTGTTGAGTCTCCCGATCTGTAAGCATGGGGTATTCTTCCAATTATCTAGATCTTTTAACATTCCTTTCAAAGTTTTGTAGTTTTCAGAGTGTAAGTGTTGCCCTTATTTTGCTAAATCTGTTTCTAAGCATTTCATACTTTTTGAGGCTATTGGAAATAGAATTGTTTAGGGCGCCTGGCTGGCTCGGTCGGAAGAGCGTGCAACTCTTGATCTCAGAGTCATGAGTTTGAGCCCCACGTTGGGTATAGAGATTGCTTAACTAAATAACAAACTTACAAAAAAAAAGGAAATAGAATTGTTTTCTTAATTTCATTTTTGGGTTGCCCAGTGACGCGCAGACAAATGCTTATTGTGTTCAGCACTGTGAGAGGTGCTGGGGATTTAGCAGCAAGCACGTTATGAGGATGAATGAGATAATATATTAAAGCGTAATAATGTGCTTTGCGCCATGGCTTTTCCTGCCTCTCCCCTTTTCTTTAAGCGTGTCACATGAAGGCCTCTTGCAGAGGCAGGAAGGAGCTCTTTCACTACACGAAGAGAAGACTTGTGAGTTGGTGATGTATCTTGAAGCAGCCAGAGGACCTGAGCATTTATGAGGGAGGCAGACATGCCCACTTTGGAGTGTCTGTGAGGCCAGAGCCAGACTCCAGAGAGGCAGAGGGAGCTACTCCTGGGACATGGGCATCCTTGGGAGGCCTGGGGGAGGAGCCCTGAGCTGAGGGGCCCAGTGGAGGCCCGTGCTGCCCGTGAGGGGCTCCTGTAGGAAGCAGCCTGATCTCTCCCAGCTCTTGCCCCTGAGCCGGGCTTCCTCCTCCGTAGATTTTCATCTTTCATCATGTGGCTTCTCCTCAATTTCACATCCCCTTGGAGTGTCTTCTTCTTTTTGGCCCACGTCTCCTGCCGTGTTTCCCTCCCTCCTCCACCACACCTCTCTAGCAGGCAGGTAATCGGCAGCAGGATCTGTTGGGGGCCCCTGGATTGTGCCAGACCCTGCCCATCGGACTGGATGGGGAGAAGGAAAGGTACCTCCTTCCCTGATGCCCCGCCCTGAAGCAACAGGCCAGCAGTGGGGAGATTTCTCACTGCACTGGCTGGCTGTTTCTGCATCTACTTTCAGCCTGGGCCCCTCACCCTGGCCAACTGCCTCACGAGTGGGAGGGCAGCTAGAGGCCTGGCCAAGCAGGGGTCTGCGTCCTGAGGCAGCCAGCGCCAGTCCTGGCATCTCTCTCCCTCTGCACATGGCCCCTTCCTCCCGCGTGCAGTCTGGAAGGCCCCAACAGGTTCCCCATCGCAAACTGCTTCCTCTCCAGTTTAGCCTCTACGGCACCTGGAGACCAACTGACGGCCCTTAGCCTCACATCTGTCCCTTAGTCACCTCGTCTTCATCTACGCCAGAACCTTCGTACCGTTCTCTCAGGTCACAGGTCAAACCACAGAAAACTGAGGCCCAACTGTGGATGTGTGGCCCTGGGCCCGGTGGGATGGGATCGAAGGAGAAGATGGCATCCCAGTCCTGGCACCTGTATGCTTTTCATACAAGGCCAGGCATCATGCATGGGGCTGTGACCCCATTCAGAGGAAAGAGGTTATCGTGGGCTGCAGGCCTGGGTGGGGGGCTTGGTGCAGGATGTCCTAGGGTCTTGGGGCTAGTGGAGTGTGGCTAAGTACTTCGGGACTCTGACTGGGAGATGGCCTCAGTGTTGTGGGTAGGCAGACAGAGCTGCCCCCAAGGAAAGGGATTCTGGCCAGAGGGGTGAACTGAGAAACCACAAAGTGATGCCAAATGTGTGGACTGTGGCCCCAGGTTGCTTGGCTTAAAGCTAGCTGCTGACTAGCTGTGTGACCTTTGGAAAGTTACTTAACTTCTCTGGGCCTCAGTTTACTCAGTGGTAAAATGAGGTGAGGATCATAGGCCTTAGCTTAGACTGTAGGTCTCAGAGCAGGGTTTCTCAGGGTCAACACTGTTGACATTTGGGACTGGATGGTTCTTCACTGTGACGGGCTCTCCTGTGCACTGTAGGATGTTTAACAGATCCTGGCTCTTTAGATCCCAGGAGTATGCCCTGTCCCAAGTTATGACAACCAAAAATGTCTCTAGACATTGCCAAATGTCCCCTGGCAACAAAATCGACCCTGATTGAGGAATATTGGCCTAGAGGGTGACACAGGATTTAGAGGAGTCAATATATTCAATGCACTTAGAACAGTGCCTGGCCCAGAAGCAGCCCTCAGTAATTTTTTTTTTTTAAATTTTTAAAAGTTTATTTATTTATTTTTGAGAGAGAGCAGGGGAGGGGCAGAGAGATAGGGAGAGAGCGACAATGTCAAGCAGGCTCTGCCCTGTCAGCACAGAGCCCGATGTGGGGCTCGAACTCACAAACCACGAGACCGTGACCTGAGCCTAAACCAAGAGTCTGAGCCACGCAGGCGCCCCTATTGTTATTCTTATCTATTGTTATCATTACAAGCAGGCCACAGAGGCAAAAACATAAGAGAACAAAAAGATCAAAGTCAGAACAGAAGAATGTGTCTAATATTCTTAGTGATTGGAAGCAGCGTCTGGGATAAAGAAAAGCAGAACTTGTGTATTTTTAAAAATCCCATCATTGGCTAGCTCCTGTGGGGGGGCGGGCGCTGGAGCCCCTGGTGACACAGGGAGCGGGGATACTCAGCCCTGCCTGGCTTCAGGGGCCTAAACCTTACTTCGAGAATAGCTCATGTACTTCACTCTCCAAGGGCTCAGAGGGCAGAGCCATCAGCTAAGGTGGCCAACCAGCCAGGCGTTTATTAGACCCGGAAATGCTCGCCGAGCACACCAGATACGGTGCCGGGGGCCCGCAGAGAGAGGCAGGAGTGTGCACGGTGGTGTGAGAGTTGGTTGAGCTTCTGATAAACAGAGGAAGAGAGGGAATGACACTGACCGTGGACCGGGCGGTAGGGGGGTGGGGGGAACTGATCAGGCAAAGACCCTAAGAAGGTAATTTCCTGGAAGTGCCAGAGAGTTAGAGCAGTGGGTGGGGGCCAGCTCGCGAGGGGCTTTGAATACCAGCTTAGAGACCCGGTAGCTCACTCTTCTGCAATCTTGGAGAATTTTGAGCAAAGGTCTGGAAAACCCCCGGTTCTGCCCGCGGGAGACATAGGGCTTGCAGCCTACAGATTCACACTGTCATCCCCGTGGCTCCAAAGAGACTTTGGAAGATGTTGACTGGGCTTCTGAATGCCGTCTGCCCGGTGGCTCGGGCATGGAGAGGGTGGATGGTCCCCTGGAGGCCCCGTACTCGGCCAGGATTCCAGTCCGGCTGCAGGAACATCCGAGGCTCTGGGCCCAGCAGCTGGGTCACCGTGAGTAGGTCCCCCGCCTCCTTGAACTCCAGTTTCCACTGGGGCTAGTGGGAGTCATGAGGCTTGCACTCTTTCCCTTCAGGGTAGTTGTGTGATCAAATGAGATCACAGAGATAAAAGAGAATAGAAAAGAAAACTCTCTGAACACACGTAAGTGGTTGCTATTGTCACGATGTTATTATTAGCTCCTTGCCAACCTCACACAGAAAAGAGGTATCCGGGCAGGTTCTCAGCTCTAGCTGGGAGCCCCAGCAGGGGCCAGGCTGACCTACACCTTGCCAGGTCCCCTGCTGTTCCCTAAAGCTCTCCTCAGGGGCACCTTGTGGGAGGGTCCAGAGCCTCCTCTGTCCCTCTCAGACTTTCCGCACAGCCCCCTGGAGGAAGAGGAGGGAGTGAAGAGGGGCCTTGGCCTTTCTGGGGCGGGGTTCCCTCTGGGGACTGCTAATGTCACGTGGGAACATACATACGCCCAAATATACACACGTGCTCACACACGGACACATCAAGCACACACAAACCAGCACCCGTGGTCATTCACCCCCAGATCTTGATTGACACGGCTGTCTCTTACACACACACACACACACACACACACACACACACAGGCCTTCTCCAAAGCCAATTCCATCATCATCTCCTTCTCTCTGGAGGCCAGTGGGGCAGGCAGGGATATTATTACCTGGGTGGTTGTTGTTGTTGTTATGATCTACCTTAGAAAAGTCTCAGCTCGGCGAAAAACATCAAACGGTGGCCAGCAGCTTCAGATAGCAGAGGCGACGGGCCCTTTGGGGCCCTTTCCAGTGCAGACCTGCCTCCTTGTTTGCAAAAATGACTTATTATTAATCTGTGATTGAAACTGTAATTATGCCATCACCGTGTCAACAAGCTGGAACATGGTGAGGCCTGGCAGCGCCGTCGGGAAATGTGCTCTTACCCTCCACCAGGACCATGCCTGCATCTTCCCCGTCCTGTGGACGGGACCGTGCACACACCTGCCAGACTCAGGGCCCACATCCTCCCAGGGTGCCCGGCACTCTGTGTGTGTGTGTGTGTGTGTGTGTGTGCCCCTTGCTCCTGAGTCTGGCGAGGTGAGGTGTGGTCCACGTGTGCTCCGGAGATGAGAGCGGCCTGAGAAAACCCAGGAGCTGTAGGGCCCCAGCCCGTGAATCCAGGAGGGAGATTCAAACATCAGACATCAGAGAGTTAGGGCTGCAGGGCTGGATTCCCAGGCTCTGCCTTTCTCAGTGTGGCCTGCACTTCTCAGACCCAGCACCGGGGTCCTCCTAGCCCTGTTCCTGGCTCTGGGGGCCCTGAGGCATGGCTGGGCAAGGTCCGCCCCATAAGCTGTGTTCACCTGCTAAAGGCTAACTTTTTTTTTTTCTTTTTTTTAACGTTTTTATTTCTTATTTTTGAGACAGAGAGAGACAGAGCATGAACGGGGGAGGGGCAGAGAGAGAGGGAGACACAGAATCGGAAGCAGTCTCCAGGCCCTGAGCCGTCAGCCCAGATCCCGACGCGGGGCTCGAACTCACGGACCGTGAGATCGTGACCTGAGCTGAAGTCGGACGCTTAACCGACTGCGCCACCCAGGCGCCCCTAAAGGCTAACTTTTAACTGACCGCTTACTACGCACCAAGTCTGGTGAGAATACTTTGTGTTCGTTTTTTCATTTACTGTTTTGAAACAATATAAATGCCAAATGAAGGAAAGATTAATATTAGTTCCATAGATGAAGAAACCATAGCTCGGTGGGGTTAGACGGTCTGCCTGGGTGCTACAGAGCTGAGGTTTAAAGCCAAAGGATCTGACTGCCAGACCCCCACCTGCGGTCCCCCCCGTGCAGCTCACACCCCTCCAGTGAGCCTGGGGGTGCAAATGAGGAGAGCCAGGGAGGGTCCCAGAGTGCAACCACTGTGGCTGTTCGAGGCTCACATCTCCCGGGGCAGGGTGGGGTGGGCATGGCCCGGGTGGCCTGGAAACAAGACGCAGGCTAAAGCCCTGAGAGCATCGCCAGCCTGGACATTTGTCAGGCAGGAGGGAGAGCACCGAGCCGGGCGGGGGTGGTGGGTAAAGAGGGCAGGTGGGTGGGGGCGTGCTGCCCTCCCGGGTAGATGGAGAGCATCCATGGTGATGGACAGCCAGCCCAGCTAGCCTGGGAAGAGACGGGCTGAGGTGTCCCAAGTCCACGCCTACCCAGGGAACCAGGGGGTCAGCTGGCTGGCTCTCCCTGGGGAGCACAGGCCCTGGCAGGGGGAGGGAGCAGGGAGCCCGGCCTTTCTCAGGCCTTGCAGGTCAGCGTGGCCCTGGCTTTCCTCCCATCCCGTCTGTGTCCCTCCTGCAAAACCACTGGGCCTCTGGCGCACGGGACCCTTGGACTTCCAAGGGGGCCTGGGAGGAGGAGGCCCAGAGGAGGCTCACACCGTCTTCCTTTACAGGAGAAGAAAACTCCTTCCAGCTTCCACCAGGCCTCCCAAGCCAAGCGCCCCCACCACCCTTCGTTTACAGAGGCAGGAAACTTAGAGACAGGACCCTGTGTCCAGAGAGGAAAATGACTCACCCAGGGTCACACAACCAAGATCACAACAGAGACTTGACTTTTCTCCAGGTCCGGGCACCCTCAGAAACAGACTTCTGTTTTCGTAGAGAAGCCTGTGGCTGTCAGCAGAGGCTCTGGGGGAAGACACCTCCCATCCATAGCTGGCTTGGCCCCACTGGTTAGGAGATCCCCCCTGAGCAGGGATCCCGGTGTCCCTGGGAGTAGAGCAGAGGTCCTCCTGAGTGAACAGCTGGCCAATGATCGGAGTGTGAACTTGATTCTCTTCAGCACACAGCAAATCGAGGCCTGCTGCTCCTTACCAGGCGGCGGTGGTCTCCCCTGGCCTCTCCTCCAGGAGCACCGTGCCTGGACCCTGGATTATTCCCACTGGATTGGGAAGGCAGGGGTGGGGGGTTTTCAGCTCCTCTGGTCCCAGGTCCTCCCTCTCATTCAGGCAGGGGCGACCATTTTAGAGAGGTGGGGCCCGTCTCCCCAGACTCTGTGCTTTTGGGGTGGCCAGATCGAGTCCTTGAGGCTGATGTCCCCTGCGTGGTGATGTATGTGCTCGCTGGCTGAAACGCCCAGGCCTCAGGCAGCCGTCCAGTCCCGCTCACCTGCTCTGTGTTAATGTGCGTACAAAAGAGCAGACTGGAACGTTTACGCAGGCTCAGGAGGCAGAGCAGACAGGCGATAAGCTTAATTAATAGAATCAGGACACATAAATAGTGTCTCCCAGCCCCCACTGCAGCAGGCTGTGCCAACGGCTGGCTTGGCATTCTGGAGAGTTGTCCACCAATCCCGGGACTTCTGGGTGCTCAGCCCCTGCTGAGGGAGGCGGAAGGCAAGACAGGCCTCTTGGGAGCCCAAGGCCGAGCAGGGATGAGATGCTTAGATCCTTTACGTGTCTTCCGGGGTGGTGGGATTCTAAAAGAAAACTCCCAAGAGGAGGGAGGGGGCTGTGGGGCTGAAAGCCAGGAAGGCCCCCCGGAGGAGGTGGCTGCCGGTGTCTGGGATGCTCTGACAGGAAATGACGAGGAGGGGTAGAAAGGAAGGAGGAGAAGAAAGGGGAGAGAAGGAGAGAGAGGTGTGTTGGTCCCCTGACAGCAGGGGTACACCCCGGGGCGCTGGTTTCTTCCCTTAGTTGGGAACCCCCGTGTCAGCCTCAGGGGGTAAAGGGTAAACCCAAGTGCTGATCCGCCAGGGCCTGGCTAGTTGCTTTGTTGGTCATAATGAACTCCTCACTACTTCCCCCTGGGGTGGGTGTTTTATCGCCAAGGAAAAGGAATAGAGAGGCTGACCCAGCACCTTTGGCCCCACAGGAGTAAGGAGGGGGGCCAGGGCTGGATTTGGGGCTCTCACTCGAGTCGTCCGACTACAGGAGCAGAACCGACCCAGGGCCCTGGGGCTGCACACGGGAATCATGGCTTCGAGACCCACAGGCTGCTCCCAGCCTGGTGGGGCCACCGAGGCAGGCCGGTGCCGGGAGACACGTGACTGCCAGTGTCTGACTTTGGCTCTAGGACTCCCGACAGCCTTGCTGAGACTTTTCTTCCCGTCTCTCACTCGGGGTCCGACTTGCACCCCGATCTAAGGGCTCTCCCACACATTCCCATCCTTTTCCCCATTTTCTTTCAGGCATAATCCTGTCTTGGGATGCAAGGACCCTGACTCGCCGCGTGGGGAAGACAGGAGCTTGGCCCTCAGGCTTTCTCTCCGGTGGCTCTGAGATGCCCCGGGCACCCTGCCAGGGGGCAGCGCGGTTGCCCTGTTTTTCAGGTGGGGTCCGGGTCAGCCCCATGCATTCGCACAGGCGGGGGGCACTTGGGGGAGTCCCTCCTCATCTTTCCTCTCTCCCCCGCCTCACCTGCCAGCTCTCTTCGTGACAGTGAGCTGTGGCAGGGGAAGGCGGTGGCAGGTGAGGAAGGGAACGGGAGGCGTTTTCCCAGGCTCCTCCTGAGAGGCTGGGGGTGGACGAGGAACCCCTGGCCCCGCCTCAACCTCCCTGACCAAGCCTGGCTGCTTCGCTCATAAAAGCTAAATTTACTCTTTTAACAAGTCCAGCACTGCATTAAAACACAGTGGAATGCTTGGGAAGGGGGATCATCCAGGGCCATGAGTCAGGACAGCCCGCGGCCCCTCCTGAGGAGAGAGGAGGGGGCCCCCGTGTGCCCTATCTCCCCGTGTGCCCTGCCCCTACTGGGGGTATAAGCCCTGGGTTGCATGACCTGGGGCAAATCTCCCTGAGTCTGCCGTTGGACACAATTTCTTTGTTGTTCTAGGTGACCCTAGGGACTTATGGCTTTCCTCACTGGTGCCGGGTGACCACCCAGCCACGTGCTTGGAGGCTGAGCCCCAGAAGAGCCAACAGTGGTGACTCATGCTTCCCACCCCCACCGGCGGCCAGCCCTCACCAACCCCTTCCCTGCTCTGGATCTCGAACCTGGATTGGACTTGGGGATACTAAACTGAGACTAACCCCATTCGATGCCCCCGCATCCCTCTTTTTCTCCGTCCCCAAGGGAGTCCAGCTTTCCAGAACTCTCTATTGTCCCCCAGACGCTCATCCCTTCTTGACATCCCTGATCTGACACGGCCTCTGCCTTCCATGGTCCCCGCAACACCGGATCTGTGATCGCAAGTGTGCCTCTGGAGCGAACGGCCCGCCGTCCCGGGGACGCTGCTTTCCACGAAGCTCTCGCTGCCGAGGCAGTATTTCCCACCTCAGCTTCCATTTCAGGACCAGAGGGCGGGCGGGCACCAGTTTTGCTCACATGAGCTTCCGACCCCCCTCCTCCCTCCTCCCTCTGAGCCCCCAGCTCTTTTTGAGGCTCACGCCCTGGGGCACACACACACTCTCTCTCTGCCTCCCCCCGGCTGGTGCCTCCTGGCCTCCGGTCCTGGTCACTCCTCATCATTCCTTGGGATGCTGGCTCTGTCCTCAGCCTGTTGGGACTTTCCGTGGGGGTGCCTATGGTCCAAGTCTCATTTCCTTGATGCCTCACCCCTAGCACACTTGTCCTCTCCAGGCAGTCCAGGGGCAGCCTCCACCAGAGACATGGGCTCAGGCCTCACCGTCCCTTTGACCTCCTGGCCGATGCTCTGGGCCTCTAAGCTCCATCCACTGACCCTCAGATGGACCCTTAACAGCAATAATTTTTCAACTTCACCGTTTTGGGGCTTTCACCCCACCATTTTTGACCTCTCTCTCTCTCTTGACTCTCTCTCTCTCATATCTCTTTGGAGAATCCCCACCTTTCCCAAACAGCTGAACCTTGCCAGAAAAAATCCTCTGGCTGGGCTGATTGGGCACATCACAGACTTCCAACAGGGCCTCGTCACTGCCTGGAAGGTCTGCTGTGCTTTTGGGGAACTTTGCTGTCCTTCCGATTTCACACTTCCTCAAACCTCCCACCCCTGCCCACGCTCAGTTGTCGGCTTTGCCCTCATACCTCCCCGAGGAGAGAGAAGCAGAACGTCCTTCTTGCCTCCACAGCATCCTCCATGCCTCACTGTCATTCCGCGGTTTGGAGTAGAAGCCCGCTGGCCCCTCGCCGCCCCTCCAGCCGGGCCCTTCCCGGCCCTGACCGCGATACCCACCGGCTTGGCTGTTTTGTTGTCAACTTGTCTGCTCTCCCTAGAAAGTTACTGACCGGCACAAAGTGGGCACTCGATACAAATCTATTCAGCGCGTAAACTAATATGTATGAGGGACAGCTAGGTTTATTTTATTTAATCACATTTTCAAATTGCGAAATTGCTACGGGATACGCTCAGCGCAAAAAGCTCGATACAATAGAAGAGTAAAAAGAAGAAACGGCAGAAGTCAACCACGGTCCTACCACTCCTTCGTAACCACTGTCAACACTTCGGCGCGTACGCCTTCGAAAGGTTTCCACGCGTATATATTTTTTTCCTTCGCAAAATGGTACTTGGATAGATTATGACTTAGCACTTGGTTATGAACATTTCCCTAAATCATTAAATATTCTGCTGCGGATTTTTAGGCCTTGCCCTATATTCCATTGTGTGGATTACTTAACCGCTTCCGTGAGGTCGACCATCGATGTTAGCTTGTATTTTTCGCTTTTCTCATTTATTTAGTGTCTTTATGCATAAATATATGTGTATGAATTATTTTTCCTGAGACTGCATTCCTAAGTGGACTTGGGGGTCAAAGGGTATGCATATTTTCAGGCTTTGGATTTATGTTATTCAGTCACAAGAGACAATTTGCTTTGGAAACCAAATAAACACAAACACGGGCTCCTATTTTGCCAAGCATAACAACCCCTGTTCTGAAGTTCTGGAAGGCTCCACCCTCCTCTCTTCATGGCCAGCACCATCCTTTCCATCAGGGTTTACTTGAATAGCACCTCATCAGAGAGGTCTTGGTGACTCCCCCCATCTGAAATGGCATCCGTCCTCTCGGTCACCCTCTGCACCCCCTTTGACGGGTGTATTTCTCTCAACTGCACTCAACACCTCTCACCGGCTTGGTGTGTGTTTATGGGTCTCTTCCCAGATCCCCGAGAGTAGGGACTTGGTCTGTTGTGTTCATCCTGGACCCCCAGTGCCTTCACTATGCCTGGCAGAGTAAATGCTCCAGAGACGTTTGGCATTTTTGGTGTCAAACTCGGAGTGAAGATAATTTTCTTCAGAGAAGCTGTCTTCAGCAGTAGAAGGAATCTAGAGATAAGAAAGGAGAGCCCAAAGTGACTCCTTAGTGTCATCAGGGTCATCAAAAGGGACACAATGCAGCCAGGACCATAGGGAAGGTCCCTGTGAGATGTGATATTTCAGCTGAGACCTGAAGGACGGGCAGGAGCGGGACACGAAGAACGGCATGGACAAGCCCATCCCGGGCACATAGAATAACATGGTAAAGGGCCTTGACGTAGGAAAGAGACTGCTAGGTCATAGAGTTGAAAGAAGGCCAGTGACCTGACGAGGGTGGTCAGCAGGGTGAGGGCCACAGGTGGGGCTTAGGGAGATCACCCATGTGCTGTGGATCAAGGAACCCGAGGAAGAATCCCCTATCCAAAGCCCCCTCTCCTAAAGGGCCTGCCTGGGTCTGAAGACCCGCCATTCCAGAGTCTTCTCAAGTAGTTAAGTGTTGCCCCTTCCCGGCACTGCCCCTTCTGGAAACGAACATTCTGTTAAGGACTTCCTAGGTGTAAATAAATATATCATGTGCTTCTCTCATGTGGGGTAGGGACCTAAAATCCAGACACTTTCATGGAGTAACGGCTTTAGTGCTAGAGAGAGATCCAAGAGAAGTCAGCTCCTGAAGACCCAAACAGAGCCATTGTTTTTTCTGTCACTTATGAAGTGCCCCCTGGGTACATGCACATACACTACCTCCTGTGATCCTCGTGAAAGCAGGACACCATTTTTACAGATGATGAAACAGCCTCAGAGAGGTTATGTGACGTGGGCCAGGGACTACACAATAGTAGGAGGCAGGCAGGATTCAGGCAGCAAGCTCCAAAGCCCATTCTGTCCCATAGCCTGATACATCATGGAATCTCATCACATTTATATTTAACACGTGAGACTTCCAGCTTCTTATCTTTTACGCGATTCAATGCTGTAAAGTTTACAGATATACTCTTTTTTTTTTTTTAATATTTACTTATTTTGACAGAGAGAGAGGGGAAGGAGGAAGGGGCAGAGAGAGACTGAGAGTGAGAAAGAGAATCCCACACAGGCTCCACGCTGTCAGCACAGAGCCGGACGGGAGGCTGAAACCTACAAACTGTGAGGCAATGACCTGAGTCGAAATCAAGAGTCGGACGCTCAACCGACTGAGCAACCCAAGGCCTCCCCTGAACTTTTTTTTTTTTTTTCTGAGAGAGAGAGAGAGAGAGAGAGAGAGAGATTGGATCCGAAGTGGGTCTGTGCTGTCAGCACCAATGTGGAGCTTGAACTCCCAAACCGTGAGATCACGATCTGAGCCGAAGTTGGATGCTTAACCAACTGAGCCACACAGGCGCCCCCGATGTACTCTTTATTACACACTGTCCATGCACACACACACAGACATTACGCTACAGAATGCTGAACACACAAACCACATATACTGTACTTTATGGAGGCAAATGTAGAGATTTTTCTAAAAAGCGCTTTTCTTCTTGTGCTCTAGGATTTTATATTCCATCAAATTTCCTCACGGTACTTCAATGTTCAATATTTTATACTGCCTTGTTTTCCAGTTCACTAATCCTCTATTAGCTGTACCCATCTACTGTTTAACCCATCCATTACATTGTTAATTATGATTATACTTTTCATTTCTAGAATTTCCACTCGATACGTTAAAAAAAAATGTCCAGTTCTCTGCTTAAACTTTTTTTTATCTCATCTACTTTTTGAATACATTAATCGCAATTATTTTAAAGTGTTATTTTATTTTTTAAGTTCATTTATTAATTTTGAGAGAGAGAGAAGGAGACAGAGTGAGCAATGGAGGGGCAGAGAGAGAGGGAGAGAGGGAGAGAATCCCAAGCAGGGTCCACACTATTAGCATGGAGCCCAGCGTGGGGCTTGAACTCATGGACGATGACATCACGGCCTGAGCTGAAACCAAAAGTCAGATGCTCAACTGACTAAGTCACCCAGGTGCCCCTAAAATGTTATTTTAAATGCCAGTATCTGGATCTCCTGTGCATCTGTTGCTGTTATGTTTGTTTGTTTGTTTCTTTTTTCTCTTGATTTCAGTTATATGATCTTGTCTCCTGGTATGCCTGGTAAACTTTGCTGACTGCCAGCTGTTGTGTATGGAAAAATTCTAGAGATAATCTGAAGTTCTGGATGATCCACAGAGGATTTACTCTTGTTTCTGGAAGGGAGTGAGAATTCAGGCAACTTATCTTAATACAATCTGGAATTAAATTTATTTGAAATTGGGTTTCAATTTTTGTCTTTGTCTTCAATCTTTCACTCTGATCTATTCTTGATGTACTTTTCAAAGGTCCAACTAAAACCTCAAAAAAAAAAAAAAAAAGTAAGAGCCCCGTTTCTTCCCCGGAGATGCTCGAACTCCACACACCCCAACCCCTTTCCCTAACCCTACGAAATTACAAAAAATGGTCTCCACTTTCTGTTCATATTCTCAACTTCACAGCTACTGCTAAGGGGGAAAAAGGCCAAAATGTTGAGCTCATCTCTTTGGATATCTCTTCTCTTCAGGATCATGGCCTCTAAACCTCTGTAATGGCTTCAAACAAGTTTCAAAAATATATTTTACTCATATTTTTCTCAGCTGTTTGTGGTGGGAAAGTTGGTCTACTTTTGGTGGGAAAGCCAGAAGTGGAAATCTGCACTGACCTAGGCATAGGGGTTGGTGCCTGGTCTGTCTGTCTCTTAATATTGCCTCCTCTTGCCATGGAGGGGCTTCCTGAAGCCATCCATAGATTGTTGGGGGATGGCTGGAGAGGTGGCCAGGGTATGAAGGGGACTCTTCTCCATCCATCTCATAAAAGTACCTATTTTGAGGCAAGGGTCAAGGCGGTCAAGTGTAAGATGCTGATTTAGGGGTTTAAGAGCTGTGGGGGAGGCGGGGAGGGAGTGGTATCAGAGAGGAGGACAGCTTGGGGCTGGGAAGGCCACGGGCAGCCCTGCCCAGGATGGGGAAGGGAGATTGGAGGGTCTCCCCGTGGAGGAGGTGAGGAGAGACCCTCTGCACCCGTCTGCAGCTTCCTCTTCGTGCAAGAAGATACGAATGCTCTTTAGGCTCTGGGCTCCCAGTCTCTCTCACGGGCCCTGTAAATGCCCATACTCTGTGTTTCTTCCTTCCCTTCTTTAACACTTACTTGCTCTGCACCATGCTCATTTAGCCTTAAAAGACAGCAAGGAGCAGTGGTTCATTTCCTGACAGCAGGACAGCATCCTACCCAAGCGCTACAGGTGTCCTTGGGAAGGGCACGTATCAGGAGGACATCAGGGCCCTTGTCCAGGGTCCTGCCCCGTGCACTCATCTCCCCCACGCCCCAGCCCAGCCCTGCCTCTGAAATGGAGTCAAGGTCTACATCCTCCTTGCCTTTCAGTTCAGCAAAAGTCTCATGTTCAGAGCGTAGAGTAGTTGGAGGAGGAAATGTTGAAGAAGAGCCAAGAAAACCAAATAATAACCTATGTCCAACTAGGACATGACTCATTAGTCCCGGGCCAGGTAGTCTTTGAGAGTCTCTGATATTCTTGGGGCTCCCTTTTCTCTGCTGTGGCGGGGTTCCAGGACAGCGGCATTCCTGGATGCCTGGGCTTGGGAGGGTCCCGACATGGCCACGTTATCCCAGCAGTGTGGCCGGGTCATGGATGAAGGCGATCTGAGACGGGCTAATAGTTAAAACATTTGCCATCCAGTGGTACCGAGTGATGAGGACCGAGCTGGCACAGAGCCCCTGAGTTAGCAGATGTGGGTGGCTGGGGTGACAGTAGGAATTGAAGGAATACAGGGAGAGGGGTGGGTGGCTGTTGAACAATTGCTCTTGAAGAATTTCAGGTGTTTGAAAGCAAGTACCCACACGTTAGCCAGACACAGAGCTGGTTGATTGGAGCCTGCAGGGCTTTGGGGGGACCCTGAGGAGCTAATGACAAAAAGAGAAGGGGGAGCCTCGGTAGGGGTGGGGGGCATTGGTGGCAGGGCCAGGAGAGAATACCAACACCAGCACTTAATATCCACACAGCTCTCACTGTGCCTGGAGTCGTGCTAAGTGACTTACATGTATTAGCTCAGGTGATTAAAAAAATTTTTTTAACGTTTATTTATTTTTGAGAAAGAGAGAGAGAAAGAGCGTTCACGAGGGGCAGAGGGAGGGAGACACAGAATCCAAAGTAGGCTCCAGGCTCCCAGCTCCAGGCACAGAGCCTGACGTGGGGCTCGAACCAGTGAACCATGAGATCATGACCCGAGCTGATGTCGGACGCTTAACCGAATGAGCCACTCAGGCGCCCCTCAGGTGATGTTTTTCAACAGCATTAGAGAGGCAGGCAGAGTTGAAGTACAATGAATTAAACATGTTTAAAGTGTGCAATCTGATCAATTTTGACACATGTATATACTCTTAAACCATCACTGCAATTAATATAATGAATGAATCCACTATCCCCAAGAGTTTCCTCAGACCCTTCATCTGTAATCTCTCCCTCCAGACCCCTCCTCCGGTCCCCAGGCAACCGCTGATCTGCTTTCTGTCACTATAGATTCGTTTTCATTTTCCAGAATTATATATAGGAGTAGCTCGCCTAATATGTACAATACCCTCCGCAGTATTATTGTCATCATCCCCCTTTTATTTTATTTTATTTTTTTAAAATTTTTTTTCAACGTTTATTTATTTTTGGGACAGAGAGAGACAGAGCATACACGGGGGAGGGGCAGAGAGAGAGGGAGACACAGAATCGGAAACAGGCTCCAGGCTCCGAGCCATCAGCCCAGAGCCCGACGCGGGGCTCGAACTCACGGACCGCGAGATCGTGACCTGGCTGAAGTCGGACGCTTAACCGACTGCGCCACCCAGGCGCCCCATCATCCCCCTTTTAGAGATGAGAAAACAAAGGCACCGAGAAGCTAAATGCCGTGCCCGAAGCATACTACATGGTCGGTGAGGGACAGAGCCAGGATTTGGACCCAGGGAGCTGGCTTCAGAGGCAGGGCCCCTGACCACCGCACCACACTGCCCCTCACGCACTCAGGCCCGCTGTCTGAGGGTCTAGCCCTGCTCTAGGAATGAGGGAAACACACTGGGGGCTCCGGCCTGTGAGGAGCAGACTGGAGGCTGGAGGGGACCTTCTCCCACTTAGCTTCTCTGAGCCTCAGTTTCCTCATCTGTAAGATGGGGCTGCTCACCCACTGATGAATGGATAAGCAAGGTGTGGTATAGCACATAATGGAACATCCAGCTGTAAAAAGAAATGAAGTCTGATACATGCTTCCACGTGGAAGAATCTCAAAAAACTTACGCTAAGTGAATGAAGCCAGACGCAAAAGACCACGTGCTGTTGGATTCCATTTATTGTGACATATCCAGAGTAAGCAAATCCAGAGACAGCTGATTACCGGCTGTCGGGGGCTTGGGGAGGAGGGAACGGGAAGATAGTGTTTGCTAGGTACGAGGCTTCCTTTGGGGATGATGGCAAGGATTTGGAACCAGACAGGGCTGCTGGTGGTACAATTGCGAACGTGCTCAGTGCCACCGAATTGCTCGTTTAACATGGCTCGTTTGATGTAACGTGAAGTGGACGTGATGAGCTGTGTCACACGGGTGGTGGTACGGCTCAGGTTTCAGGAAAAGTAGCGAAAGTTAGGACGTGAAGGGGCCCACCGTTGGCGCCTGGCACACGGAAGTGCCCGGCACAGGTTAGCCGGATGTGCAGTTGGTTCCAACACGAAGGGTGGGCAAGAGTGTTGAGCCGAGACAGCGGGTGTTCCAGACAGGAGGGTAGGTGAAGGTCTCAGAGCCCTCTCTGGACCTGCTGTCCACTTTCTCAGAGGCTGGAGGGAAGCAGGGGAGGCTTGGCAGAGGGGCTGGAAGAGCCTAGGCCCATGAATCTGGTTAAGGGGACGGTAGGGTGCAGCAGCCAGGCGGGGCCTCTGTTAGAGCGAGTTGTGGGCAAAGTGATCCACACCTGGACCCATCAGGGTCCGAGCAAGGTCTTAACAAGGGCCCCGGAACCCTTTCGTGCCACAAGAAGGGGGTGGGTGCGGGTTTGCGTCCCCAGCAGACTTTTCCACTGTGTCCTTGGAGGCCCCTTTTGTCTGCAGAGGCTTTCTGTTCAGTCATGGAGAAAAGCCTTGGGGCCGACTCTCCCACAGCAGCCTGGCCGGCTGCAGCTGAGGCCAAGCCGGCGGAGGAGGTGGGTGGCCTCGAGGGCCCCTCTGGGATCCCTCTGGCTGGGCTGAGGGAACCTGACCGCTGCACTAAGAGACAGTGGTCATCTGGAACCCCGAAGCAGTTGGTTCACGGCTGGGCCCGTGGCTGGCTCCTCAAAGGACACCAGCAGAGACCCCGAAACGCTTTCCCAGCACTCTTCAGAGCAGGGCTTGGATGGAGCACAGGAGGAGGCGGAAGTGTTTGGGTGTCTTTGGGGTGACTTTTGGAGGTGCTTTCGGAAGGAGGGCTTGGGGCGTGGGACCACGCGGCGGCTGCGGCTCGGGCCAGGACCGTGGGGGCCATCTGCTCGTCAGGCCTCTGTGATGATCGCCCAGAGTAAACAGGAAAAACCGAAACAGTAAACACTGACAAGAGGGCGGTCATAATTACGGTTTTACGTCCAGCTAGCCCACTGCAGCACGGGTGGGGACTGGATGGTAAATAACAAGCAAAGACTGTAAATCACACTCAGACTAATCGATATAGTGACGAGCTTGACCCAGTTCCCTGTCCCGGGAGGTGCAGGGCGGGGGGCGGGGGGTGCTCATCCTGGGGGAGAGGGCTGGGACTCCTGAGGCTATTCGGGGGCTGGAAAAGGGGAGACCCTCAGTGGGGAGACTGGGGCTTGGGTTCCAGCCCCCACCCTGCCAAAGGCTCGCTGTGCCACCTGGGGCTGTGTGCCCCCCCTCTCTGGGCTCCTTTTCCTTCAGCTGTAAAACAGTAGCCTCCAAAATCCTATGATTCTGAGTCTCCTCTGCCCCACCCACTTCCTTAAGACTCTTGGGCTCTCTGGACCCTTTTAGGAAGGGGTCAGTTCCCTCCAGCCTCCTAGGAGGGCTCAGGCATGAGGAGAGAGTGGGGTGAATAAGGGTCCTGCCAAAGCCCCTGCCTAGTCAGTGACAGGAAGGCAGTGGATCACGGCACAGGGAGCGATTTTACTGGAAAGATGAAAGGAAATTGCATCTTTAATAATTCACCGGGCCGGTTTGGAGGGAGGCAGGTTGGCGGGGCTGTGAAGCCGCCGGGCGATCCCAGCATCTGTTCCTGGAAATCTGCTGGCTCCAGAGCCTGCCCGAGAGACCCGGGGCCTTCCATCCCCTCCTGGCCGAGGGACAGCGGGAGCCGATGGAGTCTAGACCAGGGTGAGAGGTTAACACACAGCCATCCCGGGAACCCGCTAAATTGATATCCCCAGCAAAAAGGGAGCCGAAATAATCGATAAGGCAGCAGCCCAGGAAAGCCGCCAAGCCGGGCGGCCCGTACTGTCGCGGCGGGCCAGGAGGGGCTGGGGTTCCAGCGAGCAGACCAGGGGACCTCTGCCTGTGTCCGCACAGGCTGGGAAGGGGCCCAGCGGGCAGGGGCCACGAGGCTGGGCAGGTTGTCCAGCTGGCGGGTGGAGGGCAGGGGACGCACTGCCTGGTGTATTCAGCTGGTCCTCACTTTGCCTTCCCTCCTGGTCTGTCTCTGGGGGGAGTGCCTTCCTCGGACTCCCACGAGAGGGACAGGACCCACCTTTGGCTTCCTGCCCGGGAGCCTGAGTTGTTAGACAAGGAAATAGTGGATTGAAGCCGGAGGACTGGCCCAGGACACAGGCGGAGGGCACGAAAGACAGAAGTAGACAAAGAATTGTTGAGCTTGGAGTCCAGGGATGTTGGTTTTCCTCCCGGGCCCGCTTCATGCGCAAGGTCCTCTCTGGGCTGCAGTCTCTCCCCCTGAACGGGATGATAGCCCTGGGCGGCCAGACCCTCTGGGTCAACAGGTTTGTCATTATTATTACACCTTTCCCCCAAGGCCTGTGTGGAATATTAGTTGACTAATCTGACATCCATTTCATGTTTTTAAAGTTTATTTATTTTGAGAGAGAGAGAGAGAGAGAGAGAGAGAGCAAGTGGGGGAGGAGCAGAGAGAGAGAGAGAGAGAACTCCACTTGAGCTACACACTGTGAGCACAGAGCCCGATGCGGGGCTCGTACTCACGAACCGTGAGATCATGACCTGAGCCCAAGTCGGACACTTAACCAATGGAGCCACCCAGGCGCCCCTGACTAATCTGAAAGTTAAAAGCTCTCGTGGGAGGGTCAGCCCAGGTATAAACGAGAGATTCGGTAGGGGTTCATCACAAGGGAGATTAAATAGGGGGGCTGAGGAAATCTGGGGGGCTGGAGGGCTCAGGCAGAGCAACTGTTAATCTCTCCCCTCTCCCTTCTTCCTCCCCCCTCCTGCTAATTAACAAAGACAGCTCAAGAATCACGGAAAGGATACTTTAGGGGCTCCTGGGTGGCTCAGTCAGTTCAGCGTCTGACTCTTGGTTTCTGCTTAGGTCATGATCTCACGGTTCGTGAGTCTGAGCCCCACTTCGGGCTCTGCACTGACAGTGCGGAGCCTGCTTGGGATTCTCTCTCTCCCTTCTCTCTGTCCCTACCCAGCTTGCGAGCTCTCTCATAATAAATAAACTTACAAAAAAAAATAAATTAAAAAAAAAAGAATCACAGAAAGAATACTTTAAACACTTATATACTCATCCTTCTTTTACAGATGGGGAAACTGAGGCCCAAAGAAGCAACGCCTCCACGGGCACCTAGCTGGTGAGTGTGGAGCCAGGACTACACCTGGGAGCCGCTGACTCCCAGGACGGTGCTCTTTCCACGAGCTCAGGGCTTCTGGTTCCCCCTCAGTTCTTGGGATGGGAAGTGTGATGTGGCCTTGGGGCCAGGTGCCCGAGCCAGGGGTCACGGGATTCATCTTGACTCACTGTCTGATCTTGGCCCACCCCGGCCTCAGGCTCCGCTTTCCTCCCTGGAAAACTCGGGTAAGACTCAGCCCAATAGCCTCATGGGCCGTGAGCAGGATCACGTGAGCTACAGCAGCTTTAATTCCACGCCAGCAAAACCTTACTTATCTGCTGGATCCACTACTTATCTGCTGGCCGGAAAGCAGGCAAAAATGGTTTCTGAATGGGCGAAATGGTGGTTGTTTAAAATATCCATTTGTGCAGCAAAACGCATATGCTTTGCTTATAAAAATGCCCCTCGGGCCCTCGCTCGGGGCCTATCTGCTCTTACTTGATGAACAGTTCTGACAAGTTTGGTGGTGTAGTTTCTCAGGCCACAACAGGCATACTGATAGTAGGACGAAGAGCTTTATGATGAGAGGGGAGGCAGAAAAATTGTAAAAGGCAGATGCAGCTATTAAAAAAAGCAAAGCAGCCTGGATATACCTTGATAATCCCTGAGGGTAACTCAGTATTACAGTCCGGTCTACTAATTAGTGTTGTCGAAATGACCCTGAGTCATCAACAAAGGGTGAAATACACAGAGCCCCTGTTCGAGAACTCGGATGCGTATGATCCCTCGCGGAAGGTTTTCCACCGAAAAAAATTGTTGAGAACGGTTTTCTGTTAAAAGACGTAAGTTACACTAAGGACACCTCCATTCGGGATACTGCTGGGCACCTGGGGTAGGGAGGGCCAGCCCTGTATGAAAATCAGAACCCAGGAATCCTGATTGAGTCCCCGTTCCCCATTAAGGTGCCTGCATAATTGCTTGGTTTTCCATTTCTCTCGCCTTTAATCTGTTCTGCCTGTCTAAGGAAGGAGCCTCCAACAACTCCTGTTTTCCCCTGTATTGAACCCCAGCTCTACTCACTGGGGACTCAGCCTGGTCACCGCTCCTACCGTTTACCCCAGGCTCCTCACAGACCTGGCCTCTCATTCCCCGGCACGTCTGAGACCTCTCCTGCCTGCCCACCGCGACTCCCTGCCTTCCAGAGGTCCTCCGCCGACATGGTTGTCCCTGCCCGTGCGTGGCTTTACCTATCACCCGCCTGACCCCACATGGCACTTGCTTACACACAGCGAGCCCACCCTGAGGCCGAGCCCTTGTGCTGGGTCGGCCACCCATCTGATGCGGGCCCCTCCCTGCCCAGGGATTAATGACTTCATCACTGGAGCACCCAGCTCTGTGCACTCGTCCCCTGCACCTCACGGTCCCTCCTTTACAGGCCCGCGTCCTCTGCCAGCCAGCCCCCACTGCCTGATCCCCATCGTGTCCCCATCCCCAGCACAGACCTGGCACACAGGGGGTGCACAGAAGAGGGTTGTCCTAAGTGCTTGTCTAGAATGCCGGCACTGGGCGCAGGGTAGGGTTGTGGGGGGTGGGACCTTTTCTGTGTCTCTGTCTTGCACCCAGCAGGCACTCAGGGTCAGCTAATGGATGCTTGGTGGGGGGTGGGGAGTGCGGATTATGTGTGGGTGACACATCAGCTCATTTGTCAGTGTGTCCGGGGGCGGGGGGCAAAGCCACCCCAACCCCACCCCACCCCCAATGCTGGCAGATCCCAGTGGGAGAGTGGACACAACTTTCAGGCATATCCAGTACCCGAAAGAGCCCCACGCAGCCAGTGAGACAGGAGAACCTGGTGGCCAAGAGGGAAGAGAGCTGTCATCTGGGAGGCGCTCAGAGGACACGCACGCTTTATCCAAATCTCCCGCGAAGACGAGGAGGTAAATAGTAATATCTCCCCATTTCAGTAGAGGAAACGAAGCCTCAGAGACACTAAGCGACTTGTCAGCCTCACCACACGCTTTTGGAAGAGACTGCCTGCAGTTCTCAGTGGGGGACGCTGAGGTTCGGGGTTTGGAGTCACCAGCAAGGGCTTGGAGGCAGAGGGGACCCTGTTAGAGTCCTCTGCCTAGAGGTGTGAGCTGGGGCCAGTTAGCCTCCCCAGTGTCTGTGAAGTGCCGCTTGCACCTCCCAGGTCTGGTGGGATGCCGGCGAGGGCCCAGTCGGATGCCTGTTAGCTGCTACCATTGTGACCTTTCCCCCTCAGGGCCTCAGCGTGCTCTGTGGCGCAGAGGAGGGGTTCCTCCTGCACTTTTGGGGGGGGGTAGGCCGTGGCTCCCGTGGGAACCTTCGTGCGGGGGCTCGTTCCTGCGTGTGGGCCCCCAGCCATTCCCTGCCGCACCACCGGCTGGACCCCATACCGTCCTTGAATCAGGGTGTCTGCTGTCCCCTCTCAGTGTCCAGCCCCCCATGCCTTCTCCCCCGAGATGGCGCATCAGAGCTGTGAGGACAGGTGCGTCCCCCTCCCTGCCACCGCCGCACGTTCTCAGGCAGCACCCGGAGCTCCTGCAGCCTCTCCTTGCTCACGGAGCACCTGCTCCCCTCACCTTCCCGGCCTGCTGACCATCCTTGGCCAGGAGACTCATGACATTGAGTTCCCAAAGGGGAGCCCGGTATCCCTGGGGCAGCTTCAGCAGGGAAAGCCGAGCAAGCCGTCTGTCCCCTCCAGACCCGAGTCTGGTTTTAGCACAGCTCTCCTGGGGGGCGTCTTCTCCCCAGCAAGGGTCAGGTAGGGACCCCTGCTCACGTCAGGCATCGAGAGCCACAGATGGGTCTCCCGGACGGACCCCACGAGCCCAGCTGTGTCTCAAGGTGAGGGTCAGAAACCTGGAAGCACAGCTTCCCTGTCCCTGTGGCCCAGTCTTAGCATCACTGGGAGAGGTGAAGACACAAGTCCTGCAGAGTCCTCTCTGAGACTGCAGTTTCCACGATGTTCCCATCCTAGCAGCTGACTGGGCAAGCGGGGGGTGGGGACGGGGAGTGCGACTCATGGGAGGAAGCCCGCTGCCCAGGTGGCTGGGTCTGATTGACCGGGACCGCAGAGCATTCTGGAATGGCAGCCGAGTCTTCCCTCGGCGGTCCCGTGCAGCCCCTGCCCTGACGAATCAGGCCTCTGCAAGGGCAGCCCCTCCTGCGGTCACGGCCAGAGGCCCTCCTGGGTGTCTGGCTGAGCCACGGGCTTCTGTGACCGGGCACCCCCAGCCGCCCGGGGCCGTTTGCCTTCCCAGATTCCTCTTTCCGGTCTGCCCACACCTTTCCCCTCCCCAGCTAAGCAGTCCCCTGAGGGAGGAGGGCCTCACCTGAGCAGAAGGCCAGCGTGTGGCCTCCCCAGCTGGGGACCATCAGCTCGTTCGTGGCATGTGGCGGGCCTCCCATCAGCCCCGTTCCCAGGTGGCAGGGCCAGAACCCTGTCACCTCCTCGGGAAGACACCCCGTTTCTAGCCCCGGGACTCGGGACCCTCATGCCTCTGCTTCCCAGCCCTCGTTGCAGAGGCCAAGCGGCCGGGGGGACTCGGAAACTGCAGCACAAAACACACAAGTCACGTACACACACCCGTCCCCCGCGTGCACCTCGCACGTGCACACACACGCCCCCACGCCCCAGAAAATCTCACGCGCGGTGCGCAGCTTGTGTCCTACCCACGGGCCCAGCTGAGGGGGTGTGTGGCAGCTCACGAGTCCCGGCCGGGACCCGTGACCCTCGGGGGGGGGAAGGGCATCTTCTCCTTCACACAAAGGCCCCGGCTCTGCTCGCCGTGGCTCTGGCCACAACACAGGAGAGTCCCCCACCCCCGGGCCTCTCTGGACTGTTAGACCTCAGGACCCCAAGGCCAGCCCCAGCCCCCCCCCCCACTGGACGTCCCCGTCCCACGTGGGGTCCCCTTACCGCTCTCCTGCTCTGGTAGCTTAGCCCTTCCGTCCCCAAGCCCTTCTGTCACTTACTACCTGGACCTCACTGTTAACAGTTCACCCACCTGTCCCCCCACATGCTTGCTTGGACCTGCTTGGGCCAGGCCCCGGGCTGAGTGCTTGAGATAGATGCACAGGGGATGAGGTCAAGCTCATGGTCAGCGTGCACCGGCCATCTACACGCCAGTGGTCACACATAGTGAGCAGAGCTGTCGTAGGAACGTCCCTAGAAGCTGTGGGACCCCAGCGGGGGAGAGTCAGTAAGGGAGAACTTCCTGGAAGAAGTAACACTAAGGGAAGGTGCATGATTGTACCTCCAACCACTGTCCAAGGTCCAGAGACTGGGCTTGACTCCCCTGCCAGCCAGCCAAGGTCATCCAAACCCCAACCCATCTGTAGATCCATCGGGAAGAGCAGTCGACATCAGTGTTGTTAGTCTCTGAGGTTTCAAGCTTGCAATAATTAGTCACCCAGAGTTGCCTGGCGATAGTTAATGGACACAGATGCTGAGCACCATTTCCTCTCCCCCTGACATGCTTCCGGAGTTACTGTCCCTCCTCAGCCCCCCGAACTTCTCCTTTTCCTCTGAGCCAAGCCCAAGGCAGGATCCACCCCTCGCCCTGGTCAGGTGGGAAAGGCCACGATTCCATGCCAGGCCGTGAACCTCTCTCCCATCCATTTGTTTACCCTCGAGGGCCGCGTCCCTCTATGTCCTGCTGGATCACCACCGGGCCCCAGATCCCTGGCCCGAGCCCCTGTTTGTCCCTGGGGACTGGTGCGTCTGTCCATCTGGGCTGAGCACGTAGCAGGGCAAGGGGACTCGGGCACAAAGGTGGCCAGGATCCTGGATCCTCAGCCTGGTCCCCATACATGCCCACCAGATGGTTCTCAGGGTGAGGAAGGCAGCATTGCCAGGCATGACTTTTGTGCCTACCGGTCACATGACATGGCTTTGTCACTCTGCTTTGCTGAGCCTGTTTCTCCCACCTTTAAAATGGAGTCAAAAGGGCGCCTGGGCGGCTCAGTCAGTTAAGCAGCCGCCTCTTCATTTCCGCCCAGGCCATGAGCTCAAGGTTCCTGCGATCGAGCTCCGCATTGGGCTCCGTGCTGACCACACAGAGCCTGCTTGGGATTCTCTCTCTCTGACCCTCCCCCACCTTGCACTCTCTCTCTCAAAATAAATAAATAAACATTAAACAACAATTTTTTTAATGTTTATTTATTTTTGAGACAGAGAGAGAGAGAGAGAGAGAGACAGATTATGAGCAGGGGAGGGGCAGAGAGAAAGGGAGATACAGAATCCGAAGCAGGCTCCAGGCTCCAAGCCGTCAGCACAGGGCCCGACGTGGGGCTCAAACTCACAAACCGTGACATCGTGACCCGAGCCGAAGTCCGACGCTTAACCGACTGAGCCACCCAGGCGCCCCAAATAAATAAGCATTAAAAAAAATGGAGTCAAAAATGTCTGTCATTTGGTAGAGCTATTATGAGGATCAGACAAGAATGTGTATTTGAAAACATGTATGGGGACCAGGCTGAGGATCCAGGATCCTGGCCACCTTTGTGCCCGAGTCCCCTTGCCCAGCTATGTGCCCAGCCCCGGCGGACACACCATTCAGCCATAATGGTTCTCTAAGCCTCGGTGTCCTCAGATGTAAAACGAGCAGAAAGAATTTATTTATTTCCTTTCCAGGGCTCCGGTGAGCCCGTATGAGGGTATGTGTAGGACAGTGCTGTGGACAGGAGCAAGTGCTGGGTGACGCTTGGATTCTCTGGGCCAGTCTCCTGGGTCAGGCACACGCAGCTGCTCGCGATGCGCTCCGGGCTGTGTGCCCAGCAGCCCATCTGGGGCAGAAGACGCACCATCGCATCCGCTTCCCAACAACTTGCCTGGAAGACTGCAGCGTGAGCTTCCCCGCCGGCCCCCTCCAGCCACCGTCCTCTGCCCTGCTCGCCCCGAGTTCAGCTGGGTGGCAGGGAAAGGTGAGACTCCTCCCTCAGGGACCATGTCCTCCCAGGGCCGATGCACGCATTAGGCACGGAAGCGAGGGCACCTGATACTTTCAGGGGCCCACAAAATATTTTAAGATCAGAATTCAGGGGCACCTGGGTGGCCGAGTTGGATAAGCATCCGAATTCGCTCAGGTCACGATCTCACAGTTCACGAGTTCGAGCCCCACGCCCGGGCTCTGTGCTGATGGCTCAGAGCCTGGAGCCTGCTTCTGATGCTGTGTCTCCCTCTCTCTCTGCTCCTCCCCCACTCACACTCTGTCTCTCTCAAAGATAAATAAACATGAAAAGAAGTTAAAAGAAAGCGGACTGTTCCTACGAAAGCTTGCTTTAGCTGCAACGGCATAAAGTGAAGAAGCGATCAGCACTCATTTATATGGAGAATGTTTGAGCCTTCCTAGACACCGCCCCCACCCCCCAAACAAGCTTTTCAGAGAGCTTAGGACACATCTTGTTAAGGGATGCGTAAAATCAATCGGGATAAGACACAGATGCTCACAGACACGGTTCAAAGCTCTGGCGGTTGATGTTGAGATGCTGGGCGTGTTTCGAGAAGGAGGAGCCGGACAGCCCCACTCTCGCGGCTGGGGGTGGGGGGCACCTCCATCCTGGCTCAACGCTGAAGGCCGTTTTCACTTTTTGCTCGTTTTCACAACCTCGAAAATCGTCTTCAGGTTTCCTTAGGTTAGGGAAAACCGGTACTGACGGAGGTCCTTCGTAAAGCGAAGTGGTCCGTGCAAACTTCCGGAAGCGGGTGGGACCTGTACCGCGGATGGAGGTGAGGAATGAGGCGTCATCGCCTGCTGTTCCTAGACATTCAATCTGCATGCCTGTAACAGCTCTTCATGGTTATGTTTGTGCTACATTCCTGGACTATGGATGGCGGCCTTCAATACCTTTTCTCCCACTCAGCACATAGCACATGTGCAAGTGAGTAAGTGAGAGGGGCTCCCTAAGGCCAGAATTTGGAAACTGTGGTATATACGGTGTCCTCTTCCAGTGCATAGTTTGAGAAGTTGGCAGGCGATCCGGGTATCGACTCCACGCCTCGTAAGCGTCCCTCACCTCCCACCCACCTTGAGAGCCCCTGATGTGCTGTCAGTCCAAGGGGACAGTTGGCACATATTCCAATGGATGCTTTTACATAACAGCGTGAACTTTGCCGCATGGCTTGGTCTCCCCACCCCACCCAAATCCCTTGATTTGAGGCATTTCATCATGTGCCTTCTTCCCACTGACGCAGAGGGGAGCCTCCGTCTGCTGCCCGTGTAGTCCCAGCAGGCCGCTGACTGCTCTGACTGGTGTTACTGGCGGCTCCCTGGGGCCGCGCTCCGCAGCAGTCAGCTCAGAGGCTGCTGAGGACATGCTCGCCTTCTGGGCTCGGGAAAGGGGCCCCTGGCGCTCCCGCGGACTGGCCCTTGGCTGTCGGTCAGTCGTGTCACCTCTCTGAGCCTTAGCCTTCTCATCTGTAAAATGGGGATCAAAAATACCCACTTTATTGAACCACCTGAAACAGTGTATGGAAGGCCCCAAAGGCCCTGGGAGCTGTGGGGAAGACAGACTGTTAATACTGAGGCATAGTCGCTTCTTCCCTCCCAATCTCTTCTCCTGCCCTTTACCTTGGCGTGTAAAAGGCCCTTCCCAGTCGCGCATGTGGGTGTGTGTGCATACGTTCTAGCTTATTCATCCTAAATGGTCTTCTTCTCAGACCCCCACTCCTACAGACCCCAGTATAAACGTAACCTACCCTCAGGAGGACGCACGGCACGTATCCGCAGAGATGGTGGTGAAATGCAAGACTGACACATTTATTATTTAGATGATGGGTTTCACAGTTTTCAATAACTTAGAAGCTTCTGGAATCAGGATTAAGTCACGCCAGAAAAATCTGCTCTCCCTTTTTGTGACTAGTGTTTGGTAAGAGGTCCCCACTCTCTCTCCCACCTTCAAACACCTTTCGCTTTGATCTCCGTTTTCTGCTTCTACACGTTTGCATTTTTATAAATACTTTGGTTTGACGAATATCTCCATTGTTTAATTAAAATGTCATCTCCCCCCACCGATCTGTGCACTTCTGGCCGTCCCTGCACAGTGTCATGTGACTCAGTAATAGTCAGTGACCCATCTCAACAAGCCGTCACCAGGCTTCTGGGCTGGGCTGGCCACCATCTTGACCAGGCCAGGGACACAGGAAGGGGGTGGATGCGCTTGTCGCTGCCCTGAGGAGGTGAAAGGCTGGCAAGTTCTAGCCAGCGAGAACCCCCGAGGGGGATCTGTTACCAGGAGGCAGTGTCCCCAGCGTCTTGCCATCAGAGGGATTGTGCAAAACAAGGGACATATCGTCACAGGAAAATAAATCACTGGGCCCCTTTGAGGAAAGACTGGTTTCACCCACTGGGACTGGACAGCCACTTGCTGCTGACTTTTAGAAGCTTCTGGGCCCAAGCGTCAGTCTTTCTGAAATAAGTCAAATGCTCCAGTGATATTTCTAAGGAAGGAGTGGGTTTGGGGCGTGGGGTGGCCGGACGTGCAGCAGACCAAACCCTTAGTGCAAAAGCTATTTTCTGCAGGACCGGCCTAATCCTATGACTTTGGATAGGCCACGGATCCCAGCCTGGGGGGGATGGGGGGGGGCACAAGTGCCCTCCAGCCACATTCTCCGAACCACTCCTTCACAGCCTTCCCCGGGCCCCAGACCGTGCCCCAGCTCTCCAAGATGGCCAAACTGTGGGAAATGTTCTCATTAGCTCGTCGCCCGGGCAGGGGCTCATTGGCGGTCCCGGCCGGCACCAGTGGAGGCCACAGAAGCCTTTGGGAAAGATTTCCTCTGCCGAACACACAGAGAACACAGATTCAGGGCATTTTTGGTTTTTGGTGTTTATTTTTTAAACCCACTTGTAGTCTGGGTTCAGCTGGAAAGCAGGACATACTGAGGGAGGGAAAGTGGTCGCGTGAGCAGGATTCTACTGCAGCTTTGGCGGGAAGCCCCAGGCCCCTGCTCCAGGGAGGTAGGTCCTATTGCCAGGCTCCCAGCTGGCTCAGGCGAGGTGGGCAGCCCTCTACGCCAGTGTCCCGAGCAGAGGAGAGCTGTCTTCTCTCTGATCTGCATCCTTAAAGGCCCAGGCAGAGGTCCCAACAGAGCGCCAGCAGCTGAGGGACAGGACTCCACGGGCAGGCCCTGAGAGCACTGGCCGGGTTCTGATGCCAGATAAGGGACTGGAACGTGGCGTCTGGGGGCGGCCCCGTGGGGCTGCTCCTCACGGCGGCCCGGCTGTCTGGGTCCCCGCCCCTGCAGCTGCCCAGGGCGCGATCAGGGGTACATTTCCCACACCCCCCCCTCCCCGTCCCTCAGAGAAAATAAAATAAAATAAAAATTAGAATAAATACCGACTCGGCCAACATTTACATTTACATGGATGGACAGGGCGATCCCTAAACCTTAAAGGTTTACAGACTGATTAAGGAAGGACGAACAGACGAGACTGGGTGTGGGGTAAGCATTCCCCACGGAGGATGGTGGGGCCCCCACCTTATCCAGGGGAGATTAGGAGCCTTCTTGGGGTTGCGGTCCCAGCGCTGAGGCAAAGCCACAAGGCCGAGGGGAGCAGGGCTGTGGTGAGCAGGCTGGCCGCCCCGGAGTAAAACAATGGCTATCTGGTCTTGACTGGCAGGGGGGACAGACCGAGACAGGATCAACATCAGATGGCCGGACTTCGCCTCTTCGCTGCGCCAAGAAAGCCGCGGGCGAGTAGGGAAAACAACACGAGCCTTAGAAATGCAATATCCAGTTTTGCCTCCCACCAAATACATTCAGAGGCCAACTTGGATATGGCCTTCCTCACTCAGCCCGAGGGGGGGGGGGTCTGGCCTAGGGAGAGGCTAGGGGGTCTGTGGGGAACCCACTTCTGCCCCCAGCTCCTGTCTGAGTAGTCTCCCACGGGAAGCTGCTTCAGAGTCACAGATTTTACGTTTCACTCTTATTCCCTTAAAAAAAAAAGTTTGTTTTTTTTTTTTTTAAACGTTTTCCTTCCATGTCTCAAAGAGTAGCAGCAACCTGCATTTAGAAAAACAGCTTAAACTGTTATTTGGATTGGCCAGGAAGCACTTTCAAGCAATGGAGATAAACTAGGCAAACCATACGTCTGGAGCCACCGTGACACGACACGTAATTAAAAATATATTTATATATGTATACATATTTATATCTTACTTCTTCATACTCTGGTCCTAACAGTCAAGGAGGGGTGGCCCTGAGGCAAGACCACCAAGGAGGCCGTTAGGAGGAAGAGGCATTGGGTCCATGGCGCCCGCGATGTCACGGGTCTCAGCTTTCCTGGGAACATCAGTCCCTGCATGCACGGTGTCTGGGGCCCCTTCGTGAAGCTTGCTCTCTGCCCCGTGGAAAGAGCAGGAGACCCCGTTCCCCTGGGCCACTCTCTTCCTCTGGGGCCCTGCTTCGTTCTCAGCAGATGCGCTCGCAAACACACACGCGCGCGCGCGCGCACACACACGCACACTGTGCACTCCGGGGGCGCTAGCCCATTTCAGCCCAGACACAGCTCTACGAGGCCTTCCAGGGAGCGGCTGCGCGCCCTGCTGGGGCTGCCTGACTCCTCGAGACCACGATTTCCCCGGTGCCCTCTCTGAGCCCCCTAACTTCAGTCTAGCTCTTCCCTCAGGGCCTCCCATGGGGCCCCTGGCGTCCGGGGCCCCAGGTTGGGCTGAAGGAGCCCACTGAGAAGGAAAGGCAGCGAGGAGAAGCTTGAAGAGGGGAGGAGGCAAAGGCCAGGGGCAGAGGCAGCACGGGCCTCTTGGAGGCTACTGACCCATTCCAGGTAAACCTGTGCCCCCCGACATGTGTCTCCAACACGCTCTTCCTTGGGATTGGCAAAGGCTCCCATCCCGGGGCTGAAGGTCAGGTTGCAGCAGGTGGAGAAAGCCAGGGAGTACTGGGGGACCTGCCTGCTCCTCCAGACTTGGAGTCCACAAAGGGAAACCTCCAACCCTCACCCCCTGGCCAGCCTGAGCGGACCAGGCAGCCAGGGCCCTCCAGTGACACAGGGAGTGACCAGCCTCAGTAAAGGGAGCTGCTGGGCTCTGAAGTCATTTTATGGGGGTTTATCAAAGTATGGGCTCCAGACCCCAGAGATGGGGCTGTGAGGATGCCGTGACAACCCAGAAGCCAGCCTCCTAGAGCCCGACCCGCATCCTCCTCCAACAGAGAGGGGGCTCTTCCCAGGACCTGGCCCTTTCAAGAACCCCCAGCCCTGTTCCCAGCCTGGAAAGATCTGTCTGGCGGCCTCACCTAGTCACCCGACCGTTACGTTCAAGACTCAATGAACGCACCGTTCCCCACAGCTCAGGGGCTACAGTGCCCAGAGCCCTCCCGGAGCGCAGAGACCTTGGCTGTGGGGAGGCCTGGGCTGCTGGGTCCTGCCTGTGATGAGGCCGGGGCAGCAGCACAGCCCATTTAGCCAGACGCCGAGTCCTGGGGAGCCAGGCAGTCCCCAACGGCCACATGCCCCCCCACTAAGCTTGGGACGAGACCCGTGTGTGGCGCGGGCAACATCACCTAGCATTTTGGCTTTAATTTGCCAGCCTCCTTCGGTGCCCCATTCACCACCAGGCCCCCGGGCCAGGATACACACTCCCGGGGGCCTGCGACAGTATCGGCCCATTGACACAGCACAGCTAGAATGAGAGAACAGAGGTACTGGAAGCCAAGGGCTGAGGACACAGGGTTCCAGCAGGACCCCCGCCGGGGCAGAAGTTTCCAATTACCCTAATTGGCTACTGGCAAGCTGTCTGTGGCTAGAATCCTTCCAGAGGGAGCCGGGTTTGATCTTCCACTAATCAGGGGGTCCTCGTGGCGCTGACTGTGTGATCACATCTCGGGCTCTTTTCATTGAGAGAGGAGACTTCAAAGCAGCTGACTTTTGAAAATAAAACAATAAAACACAAGAGTACAAGTAGAATCGCCAACTCCAGCTCCCCTCCCTGCTCCCCGCCCCCTGGCCCCCCCACCCTGAGGCTTGGGGGCCAAAAGGAGGACCTGGAAGTGGGGAGGGGGCAGCGTGAAGGTTAGGGGAGAAGCCTCCGTCCCCCAGCCCCCCCCAGCTCGACCGTGGCGGACAAAGGCCGTCAATTACGGGCGGCTGGTGGGGACCCTGCCCGCCTTTGTCCTCCCGGACATCTGCTCTCTGTCGCCTGCTTGGCAGCAGTTGGCGACTGCGGCTGACAGCAGGAACAATGCAAGCCCGTCTCCGACCCACTTTTTCAGCCTTCTGAGGTCCTTTCTGACCCAAGCGGTACCCCGGCGTGCGGAGCTGCCAGGGCCTCAGCGGAGTCACAGAGATGAAACCCCTCGCACAAAGCCCTGCGGGGGACGCGTTTGATGGGAGGGGGCGGGGAGGAGCGGGAGTGGGGAGGGGCGATCAGGGCCACCATGAGAAAGAAACATGCTTCCCTTATTGGTGTGAACTGCCACATGCTTGGGGCTGGGGGGGCTCAGATGAGGGGCACTCCTTCCCGGTCTGGCTCCAGACTGGCCGCCGGCTCTGCCTGCTTTCCTCCCCATTTCTTTCTCCCGCCAGGGCCACCCCTGTCCTCCCGCCTGTCCATCTGGCCCTGTGTACCAGGGCCCCAGCTGCCCGCGGGCCGCCCGCCAGGCCCCCTGGCTGTCAGGCTGTCAGTTTCTGGATGGTTCTGTTGTAGTACTGCGTGATGGGGGGCGTCAGAGGGTTCCAGCTGTTGGCATGGAGCTCGATGACCTCCAGAAGCAGCGACCGGGTCAGCATGGACTCTGAGGGGCACAGCATCTTGTCGCGGGCGCTGGCCAGGAGCTCGGTCATCATCTCGGGCAGCTGCTCCTCCAGCAGCCGGCCTGTGCTCTGCAGCTGCGGGCAGAGAAGTGGGGCGTTAGGACCGGGCTTGGGCTCCCGAATGGCAAGCTGACCCACCTGGGTTAGAAGGGCTGGGGGCAGGGACAGGAAATCACTGGACTATCCCTCTGGAAGGTGCGGGCCCAGGCATCTGTGCCACAGGGAGAACAGGGAGGCGGGAGGGCAGGAATAGTCAACTGTGAGAGCCCACATTTAATGACCAATCTGCTGCAAGAAGAGGGGTTAGGTTATTGCCTGCTGCCCGGGGCTAAAAAGAGCTCTCACCGGGACCATGCCTCTTCTGTCTTTCACCCAAGAGCTTTCCCTCCTACGGGAAGTCTTCCCCGACTACTGCCCACACCCTCCATGGTTGACCTGCTCCCTTCAAAGGTGATCAGGCTGCAGCGTGTTAATTTTCACTTGCTACGATGTCTCTCTAGAAACGAGAGACCTGCGTGTCTCTGCGCGGAACCTGAGAGCCGGGATGAGGCCTCCTGTTCCTCTCCTTCCTTCTCTCCTGCCCCCAATCCCACCTCCCCTCCCCAGCACTGACCTCTGGCCACCCTTGTGACATGAAGTGTAGGAGGGAAACATCAACTGCGGCAGAAGGCCAGCCAGAGGGCCTGCCCCTGATGATGTTGAAAAGCCCCCACAGGGAAGGAGGAGTCCCAATCTTCTGCATCAGTGCAGCCCCGGCCGTCCCCAAGTCCCATGTAAGGTACCCATTTGGAGCTCCACAAATGGACAGTGTCCCTCATGTAGACCTCAGGCCGTTGTCCAGAGTCGCAGCACTTCTGGCCTCTGAGATCCTTGGGATGCGAGTAGCCTTGGAGGCTGGACAGAAGCCACCTGAGACGCATGCTCACGCAGCCCTGACGTGCCCTGGGGGCTCACGCTGGACGCGCCTGTCCTCACTGTACTCCATTCTAAATGGCTGGGCTGACTTCCCAGGGCAACGTTTGCCCCCGAGGGAGATCCCAGAGGAAGAGTTTCAACGAGTAGTGGCCACATTTTGGGCACAGGAGTGGCACCTCCTAAGGGGGTATTTTGAAGAAGGTGGCTGCCAACATGGGGGGGGGGTTTCAACCCTCAGGCGCCTTCCGCAAACCCCATACCACCAAAGTCAAGGGAGATACTTGGGGGCGGGGGGGGGGTCACATCACTTGGAATTTCTTAAGTCATTTGTGGGGCGTGCCTGGGCAAGAAGAAGGTGGTCTTGGGCACAGAAGCACAGTGGACAAGGCCAGCACGTGGTCCTTCTCTCTAGAGAAGCAGCCGCCTCTCTCTCCAGCTAGTGGTGGGTCGGTCACTCTGTCCACATTTACTCTGGTTGGGGGTTGACAATTCTGGATGCAGGAGTTCACGTCAACTCAGGAAGCCATTCCCCACCAGCCCTGTCTCCACACCTTGGCCGGGGACTTGCGCGTGTGTCCAGTGATCCTCACACAGCCACAACCGGCAGGTGTGAGGGGCACACCAGGTCTGAGGTTGGAGATGCTTACCTCCATCGAGCAGCACAGGACGGCGTCTTCCTTCACATCCTGAGATTGCAAGAGCTGTAGAAGAGAGAGGCAGAGAACGCTACTCAGGGTGTGGCGGGGAAGAGAGCCCACGAAGGTCAGAGGGCAGCAGGAACACGGCGATTTCTCTGGCAGGATTTGAACGGTTGGAGGACCACTGTGGGCATAAAGCCTGGGCGCCCAGGCCAGGTCAGAAGGTTGCGATTAGAGACCATGGCTTGGAAGCAAACACTCTGGGGTCATCAGCTGTAACACCTGGTCAGAGAAAAGCCTCAGAGAAATGCAGTGAGGGTAAAGACTTCCTGATGGGCGAGGGAGGCTCGGCCATGGTCTCAGGCGCTCCTGGGCCCCGGCTAGAGGAAAGCTTCCAGAAATCAAAGTGCTCTTCTGCAAAACCACAGCAGTGTTGACTTACCCAGAGGTTGGAATTGCTTCCTGACCAAGGCCATGGCCAGGCTGCTCAGTGCTGGGACTGGCCACGCCCTTGTCCAGGCTTCCCTTGGCCTCATCTTATTCTCTCTCTCTCTCTCTCTCTCTCAACTGAGATAGAATTCACATAACATCACGGGGCGCCTGGGTGGCTTCTGACTTTGGCTCGGTCCGTGGGTTCGAGCCCCATGTCGGGCTCTGTGCTGACAGCTCAGAGCCTGGAGCCTGCTTCGGATTCTGGGTCACCCTCTCTCTCTGCCCCTCGCCCACTTACTCTCAACCCCATCGACCACTTCTTCCTCCGTCCCCTTCCCCCTTGGTACATCTCCACCGCCATCCCTGCCACATTGATCACCGCATCCGCGGGATGACCCTGCATTTAGATGATCTGCCACGGATGACTTTTCCCTCTGCTGGAACTCTCCATACTCACCCACTCTGCAAGGCCCACAGCACTTCCCAGCTTTCCTTGGAGACTCCTGGATCACCCCCAGCCCATGGTACCCCCCCCCCGCCCTGCTTCTCACTGACTTCTCACCTGACGTCCCCAACCACTTGGCATTTCACACAAGTGAAGCCTGGGAGAGTGCTGTGCTCATCTTGGCCACCTTTAACACCTAGCCTAGATCCTGGCAACCGTTGAGGATTTGCTAAATGTTGGTTGATATGACTCATGCATTGTTTTTTGTTTTGAGTTTATTTATTTATTTTGAAAGAGTACACGGGAGGCGCAGAGAGAGAGAGGGAGAGAGGGAATCCCAAGCAAGCTCCGCACCATCAGTGCAGAGCCCAAGGTGGGGCTCGAACTCATGAACCGTGAGATCACGACCTGAGCCGACATCAGCAGCCAGACTGAGCCACCCAGACACCCCTGGTTTTTGTTTTAAAGGAAAGGTGGAGGGTGGGGAGGGCACCAGAGGAAGGCATTTTTAGGATGAGTATCCTCGTCCCCTGAACCAGAACTGGAGTCAAAGTCCTTGACGCGGGTGTGATGAGTTCAAGCACAGGGGAAGCCACAGGGGGACTATTCCCATCGCTAGCTTGAAATCCAAACTCGACACATCCTCCTTGTCCCTCCCCGTCTCCTCCATCCACCCAGCCCAGGGGTCCCTCTTAGCAAGAGCCACAAGCATTCGCCTCAAGAGGGCTGAAGATTCAGGGCAAGCCTTGCCACGTGCCCAATGAGCGTGCAGGGCATCGAGGCCACAGCAGGCCCGGGCCAGAGGTCAGGGCCAGAGACACCAGGCCTCCTTCCCCTTTGTATCTGTCAGAACTGGGCTTGCGGCCGACACACCGGAATCGTTTTAGGATGAATGGACAGAGAGGTAGTCTTCGACCTGCTCCAATGAAAAGCAGGCGGAGAGCAAGGGACAGTCCAGGGGAGGAAATGGTGCAGGCGGCACAGAGGGACAGGCGTTGAGGCCGCTGGTGAACCTGTTCTACTCATTGCCACGGCTCTGACTCCAGACCCTCGTGCTCCCGTCACCCAGATTCTCGGCCACCACGGACTTGCGGACCTCACTCTCCCCCCTTGTTCAGGACTCTGCCCCAGTGTCACCTCTCCAGCCTGTGTGAAGCCGGCCGGCCCCGCTCACCTCCTGGCTTACTTCTCGCCGCCGCATATCTCACCCGGGACAAGTTGATACTTGTTCGTCTCCCCGCTAGAAGGCAAGCCCCACCAGGGCGGGGCCTCTGATTGGTCCCCACACCCGCACAGCGCCTAGCACACAGGCTGCGACGACAGCCCGAGGGCGGGCGGGCAAGGGCGGATGCGGCGAGGCTCCTCCCCCGAAGGTCACCCGGGTGCACACACTCGGAGAGGCGAGAGTGATGGGCACGTGGGTACCCCGCCCCACACACCCCTCTCGCCGGAGGGGACGCGACACAAAATTATAACCGATGTGGAAACGGAGGCTGGCGCAGGTCTCTAGACGGCAATTTGGTGATCGCTGTCAGAATAAATGGACCCGGATGCACAAACCGCGACAGGGATACGCGGCTTTTGCTTCGCTATCACTACAGTAAAACTACCGTGCACCCACAGGGGGACGGGTTAAATAATTACAATACACAGGCACAGTGGGACAGTCTGAAGCACACAGCTGTCCCTCCCCTTAAGCCAGTGTCTGCTTCCGGAGTTTTCTTGCCTCCCGGAGCTGCAGAGCCCCAAGGGGGAGGCAGGGGAGCCTTCCGCCAAGCCGGTGCCGGTGGACCTTTGTGGGGGGCACACAGGGAAGGGCCTCCCTCAGTTACAGGACCCAGGAGGCTAGAGTGAAGACCAGGAAACGGGTTCTGGAAAAAGCCGGTGGAAGTGATTCACCTTGTAGCAGGTGTACCTAAGGCATGTGGTCCACACCCAACCCAGCTGCTCTGGAGGGAGGCGGGGGGGGGGGGGGGGGATGTTGGGTCCAGGCCCGGGAGGGTCCTGTGGCTGTCTGGAATGGGATCAGCATGGGGATGTGGGACTAGCCCCACTTATCTGCAGGGGACATAGGGACTCATATATATCAGGAGAGCTCTGTAAGGTTTGCTGGGGTTTCTTTCTGAAGGTACTTTGTTCCCTCACAGGTTTTCTGTAGCGCTTATTGGGAAACGATCCTTCAAACATTGTTGGTAGAAATCAGAAGAAAGGTGGGGGGCAATCTGGTGAGAAGGGAACTCTTTGAGATGGAGTGTGTGCTGGCAGCTGGGTGGGGAAAGTGGGGGAGGGGGGCAGAACTGGCAGCTCATGGGAAGAACAAGGTATGCTCTGGAACGCGGGGTGACGCACAGTAGGCGCTCAGTAGTGCTTGTTGTGTGTGTCACGTTGAAATGACCCTGGGAGCATGTTCTGTCCTGAGATTAGCCTCTTAGGGGTTCTAGGGACAAGTGAGGTACCTTTTTTAAAAAATAAAAAAAAATGTGTATTTAGTTTTGAGAGAGAGAGAGAGAGAGACTGAGAGAGCGAGAGCAGGGGAGGGGCAGAGAGAGAGGGAGACACAGAATCCAAAGCAGGTTCCAGGCTCTGAGCTGTCAGCACAGAGCCCGACGCGGACTTGAACTCATGAACCTCAAGATCATGACCTGAGCCGAATTCGGACGCTTAACCGACTGAGTCACCCAGGTGCCCCGGGATGAGTAAGGTGACTTGATGGGAAGTACTAGTAAGCATAAGGGCTGACAAGTACTAGATGTTCTGAAATGTGATTGATTGTCCCTCCGTGTGGCTGTCTGAACGGCTGACAGAACCGCGTGGAAAGTTCTGGCCTGCCCTCTGCTCCCAGATGACAGTTGAGAACTCCAAAGCGGGGTCTGTGTCTTTCTCTCCTGCATCTTTGTGACTGGACTACTCCCTTCCAATCCCTCCTCCCCTCTTCGTGCCCAGACTACCCCCCACACCCTCCCCCTGCCTGGCTGTGTCCCTGGTGGCCTTGGCTCCTGGCTAGCCGGGCAGGGAACAGACTTAGGGAACGGGGGCGGGTAGCGGGGGACTCTGGAGGGTGAGGGTAGCCCCCCTGGGCCCTCAGGCAGAGCTACAGGCGGGTTCTCAACCCCAGAGCCTCTCCTTCAACCTTATCTTCCACTTGCTTGTTTGGGAAAGTCTGTGCGAAGCCAACAATCACATCGTGTGATAGGCCCTCTTGCAAGCGGCTTGCTGGGTTTGCTCAGGGAAGTGGGGGTGGACCGGGGTTGGTCATCACACTTTTCCTTCACAGTTGCAGCGTGCAAGGATACGAAGGGAATCTGCAGGGAGGCTGCAGACCACTTCCTATTCTCCCTGCAAATGCCGTTCTGGGCTCTCATTACCAGCTTTTGAGAGCAGAGTCTCAGAACCCTAGTGCCGAAGGGGCTTTGGACAGCGTCCCTCCCAACCTCCCCAGAAGTCACACTCCGCTGCTCTGTGCGGTATGACAAGAGGCTGGCCTCCTCAACCAGGAGCCCTTGACACAAGTCCACAGGGGCTCCCCGCCGGGACCCCTTTCACTGTCCCTCTTAGAGGCTCTCATGCCTCTGGGTGATCTGTGGTTCCCCCAGAATCTGTCCCTACCTGTCGTTTGCAGGCAGCGGTCCAGGTACAGGATCTTTCCACTCTTTTCTATCTTGGCCAAACTTACCTGTTCTGTGTTCCATATCTTCAGGACTCTGCTTTTTCCCCAGTGACAGCTAGTGTTTGGATAAACAAATCTGCTGGAGTGTTGAGGAGGTCAATGAGCGCTCTTGTTTACGTATGCTCTATCTGGCACCTTCTGGAGACAATGCTTTTTTTTTTTTTTTTTAAGTCCCAGAGGAGTCTCAAGAAGTGTGGCCATCCGAACAGGTACCTGTCCACCCATGTTCACAACAGGCGAGAGGCAGAAGCAACTTGGGGGTCCGTGGAGGGATGGATGGATGAACTACTGCGGTCCATCCGTATGCAATGGAATGTTCTTCAGCCTTAACATGGAAGGAAATGCTGACCCGCGCTGCAACGTGGATGAACCTCGAGGACACTACGCCGAGCGGAAAAGAACAGTCACAAAAGGACAAATCCTGTCTGATTCCACTTCTCTGAGTCAGAAGAGTCAAATTCGTAGAGACAGAAAGTAGAACGGCGGGGTCGGGACGGGCACGAGCGGGGACTGGGGAGCCGGTGTTTCATGGGGACGGCGTTGCAGGTCGGGAAGGAAGACAAAACGTTCTAGAGATGGATGGTGGCGATGTTGCACAACAGTGTGAAGGTGCCTAATGCCGCTTAGTTGTACACTTGAAGACGGCCAGAGTGATCGATGTTGTGTTATGCAAACTTTATCACAATAACAAAATGGTTAAAATAAGTAGAGGCAGGGGCGGGCACTCTTTGGGTGGGCAGGCCGTTCTCAGCCCAGGCAGGACTCTCCGGGAGAAAAGCTGCACCGATGGAGGAGGCAGGCTTGCCCCACGGGGGTGGGGAGTGGGGGTGGGCGGGTGGAAGGCCCTGGAGTGGGTGGGGAGGGGCAGCGCTCTCATCAAAGTCTCTGGCGTAGAAAGGGGTGTGGGCGGGCTGGGGCAGGCAAGCCACCCGCGCCCTCGAACAGCGAAATGTGTTTCTTGGATGAGAATCCAAGGCAATTGTGCGAGCCCACACAGTGTTTGTTCGGAAGCTAATGCATTCCTGTCCTATTGTCTCCGCCGGAGACTTGTGGGCACAC